>NC_134355.1:261304621-261618885 GCF_048569485.1 Anomaloglossus baeobatrachus
TGTGACATCTCCGCTATTGCCAAAAATAGATATTGGAGACAATTTAGACAGTCAACATTGGAGGGAAAATAGGGTGAGTACTATCTGGCTTTTTCATTTTGTATTGCAGGAATAGTTTGGGGTCCACTTTTCTAAAAGCACAATAATTTTTTTACTGTAATTGAAAAAAAACTTCTGTATTAAGTGAACAATAACTATTAGAATAATGTTATTTTATCAATGTTCCCTGCATTCAAAAATGCACACATCGAGAATGCAGGAATATTTTACATTTCTTTGAAGTTAATTATAATTCATGTTCCAGATACCATGCTGTTTTAATTTAGCAGCTTGTATTTAATGCCATCAAGTTCGCTCTATGACAGGAGCTCAATGTGTTTCGAATAATAGCTATATGAATATCTACTGAAATATACACTGAATAATTGTGTAATACACTGTACATCCTCTTCAGCTCTACAAAAACAGGTATACAAAAAATAGTATTGCAGCTCCATCTTCTGTCTGATCTGTAAAACTGATGGCACCAAACCTATTTTTATCACAATTGTTTAGTCTGAAGCTTATCAACATGTTTATACATATATATATATATATATATATATATATATATATATATGTATACACACAGACCAAAAGTTTGGATACACATTTTCATTCAAAGAGTTTTCTTTATTTTCATGACTCTAAAAAATTGTAGGTTCACATTGAATGAAATACTTAAAAAAGTGTGAAACAACTGAAAATATGTCTTATATTCTAGGTTCTTCAAAGTAGCCACCTTTTCCTTTGATTACTGTTTTGCACATGCATTCTCTTGATGAGCTTCAAGAGGTAGTCACCGGAAATGGTCTTCCAACAGTCTTGAAGGATTTCCCAGAGATGCTTAGCACTTGTTGGCCCTTTTGCCTTCACTCTGCGGTCCAGCTCAACCCAAACCACCTCGATTGGGTTCAGGTCTAGTGACTGTGGGAGCCAGGTCATCTGGTGTAGCACCCCATCAATCTCCTTCTTAGTCAAATAGCCCTTACACAGCCTGGAGGTGTGTTTGGGGTAATTGTCCCGTTGAAAAATAAATGATGATCCAACTATACGCAAACCGGATGGAATAGCACGCCGCTGCAAGATGCTGTGGAAGCCATGCTGGTTTAGTATGCCTTCAATTTTGAATAAATTCCCAACAGTTTCACCAGCAAAGCACCCCCACACCATCACACCTCCTCCTCCATGCTTCACGGTGGGAACCAGGCATGTAGAGTCCATCCGTTCACCTTTTCTACAAGGACACTGTGGTTGGATCCAAAGATCTCAAATTTGGACTCATCAGAACAAAGCAGAGATTTCCACTGGTCTAATGTCCATTCCTTGTGTTCTTTAGCCCAAACAAGTCTCTTCTGCTTGTTGCCTGTCCTTAGCAGTGGTTTCCTAGCAGCTATTTTACCATGAAGGCCTGCTGCACAAAGTCTCCTCTTACTAGTTGTTCTAGAGATGAGTAGGTGTGTCCAAACTTTTGGTCTGTACTGTTAATATATACAGTGTAGGTATTAATATAATTTGTAATATTTTGATAATGAAAAATATATTTAAAAAATGTCAAGTGTAACTTTTCCTGTAGTGATGAGTGAATATACTCAGCAATATTTGTTACTTGTACAAATAGTATGGTAGTCATGTAATTTGTTACACAATGAGCATTTTGCTCCTCGCTTCCTGATGTTCGGGTCTCTTCCCCTCACATTTGGCACCTGATTTTCAGCCACTGAACATGCTGGGATTGTTTGCCAATCACAATAATGCTGTAGCCATCTTTGCTACTTGCATTACCGTGATTGGCTGGCTGGATCGCATCATCCAGTCTATACAAGACCTGCCGATGTCATCTTGGGTGCATTTCATCCAGGACGAGTGTAAGGAGAGCTACTGCTGCATAAGGGACAGTATTAGTGTGTCAGGACCTGCTTCACGATTCAATCAATAGCCTTTGTCAGGGCTAAATCACAAGCCCGCTGCAAGCTGAGTGTAGTACAGGGCCATATTCCAGAGCAGGGAATACTTAGTCTTAAAAAGCATTGTTTTAAATTACCTACTGCACCTACAAACAAGACACCATTTTAAAGGTGTAACCATTTTTGCTACTAGCATTACAGTGATTGGCTGGCAGGATCGCATCATCTGGTCTATACAAGACCTGCCGATGCCATCTTATGCCTCTTTCACATGTACGTGCCTCCGGTACGTGTTTTTTCTATTTTCTCACGTACCGGAGACACACACACACGTAGACCTATGGATTCCTATGGATTTGGACACACGTAAGTGTTTTGGCATGGAACGTGTGTCCGTTCCATACTTACATGTGTCTGTGCGCTGCACACGCCGACATGTCCGTTTTCTCTCTGGCATCACGGGTGTCACAAGGAACGCAAACATGTCACATGTAATGCACACGGACCACATAAATGTGTTCCGTGTGACACGCACCAGAGAAAAAACATGTGTCTGTGTGAAAAAAAACAAAACATTTCTCACCTTCTCCAGCCCTGCAGACTCTGCCGCTGCTGTCACTTGCTGCCGACCGCCGCTCATTTATGCTCATTGAATATTCACTTCACTGCGGCCGGAAGCAGCAGTAGTGGGGAGTCTGCAGGGCTGGAGACCGAAGATCAGCACCATGGACAGCGACGCCAGGAACAGGTGAGCAGAAAGTTCCATTCTCCGTGTGTTATCACGGATAACACACGGAGAACACACGTAGCCGATAAACACAGGTCACGGAATGCAAAACGCACCTCTGACACGTCTGTGAAAAACGTGCGTGGTTTTTCACGGATGTGTGAAAGAGGCCTTAGGTGCATTTCATCCAGAGCAAGTGTAGTGAGAGCTACTGCTGCATAAGGAACAGTATTAGTGTGTGTTAGGACCTGCTTCACAATTCAACTAATAGCCGTTGTCAGAGCTAAATCACAAGCCCGCTGCAAGTTGAGTGTAGTACAGGGCCATATTCCAGAGCAGGGGATAGTTAGTCTTAAAAGGCATTGTTTTACATTACCTACTGCACCTACAAACAAGACACCATTTTAAAGGGAACATTCTCTATCTGCTACTATAAGATCTTACTAGTATAGTGAGAAATTTTGGAGTAGGGTACAGTGTATATAAAAAGGTATTTAGGCAGGGTTGATTGTTTTAAATTACCTATTGCTACTGCAAAGAATACGCCATTTTAAAGGGATTATTCCATAACCGCTGCAATAAAAGCTTGTTAGTGCAGGGTGATATATCCGATATGGGTCCAGTGAGTTTAGAAAGATATTTAGGCAGGGTTGATTGCATAAAATTACCTGCTGCTGTCTCCACCTAAACACCATTTTAAAGGGAGAATTTTAAAACCGCTATTATCGTTCCTTCTAAAGGCCACTTTACACACGGAGATAAATCTGCGGCAGATCTGTGGTTGCAGTGAAATTGTGGACAATCAGTGCCAGGTTTGTGGCTGTGTACAAATGGAACAATACAGTTAGGTCCAGAAATATTTTGACAGTGACACAATTTTCGCGAGTTGGGCTCTGCATGCTACCACATTGGATTTGAAATGAAACCTCTACAACAGAATTCAAGTGCAGATTGTAACGTTTAATTTGAAAGTTTGAACAAAAATATCTGATAGAAATTATAGGAATTGTACACATTTCTTTACAAACACTCCACATTTTAGGAGGTCAAAAGTAATTGGACAAATAAACCAAACCCAAACAAAATATTTTTATTTTCAATATTTTGTTGCGAATCCTTTGGAGGCAATCACTGCCTTAAGTCTGGAACCCATGGACATCACCAAACGCTGGGTTTCCTCCTTCTTAATGCTTTGCCAGGCCTTTACAGCCGCAGCCTTCAGGTCTTGCTTGTTTGTGGGTCTTTCCGTCTTAAGTCTGGATTTGAGCAAGTGAAATGCATGCTCAATTGGGTTGGGATCTGGTGATTGACTTGGCCATTGCAAAATGTTTCCACTTTTTTGCACTTATGAACTCATGGGTAGCTTTGGCTGTATGCTTGGGGTCATTGTCCATCTGTACTATGAAGCGCTGTCCGATCAACTTTGCGGCATTTGGCTGAATCTGGGCTGAAAGTATATCCCGGTACACTTCAGAATTCATCCGGCTACTCTTGTCTGCTGTTATGTCATCAATAAACACAAGTGACCCAGTGCCATTGAAAGCCATGCATGCCCATGCCATCACGTTGCCTCCACCATGTTTTACAGAGGATGTGGTGTGCCTTGGATCATGTGCCGTTCCCTTTCTTCTCCAAACTTTTTTCTTCCCATCATTCTGGTACAGGTTGATCTTTGTCTCATCTGTCCATAGAATACTTTTCCAGAACTGAGCTGGCTTCATGAGGTGTTTTTCAGCAAATTTAACTTTGGCCTGTCTATTTTTGGAATTGATCAATGGTTTGCATCTAGATGTGAACCCTTTGTATTTACTTTCATGGAGTCTTCTCTTTACTGTTGACTTAGAGACAGATACACCTACTTCACTGAGAGTGTTCTGGACTTCAGTTGATGTTGTGAACGGGTTCTTCTTCACCAAAGAAAGTATGCGGCGATCATCCACCACTGTTGTCATCCGTGGACGCCCAGGCCTTTTTGAGTTCCCAAGCTCACCAGTCAATTCCTTTTTTCTCAGAATGTACCTGACTGTTGATTTTGCTACTCCAAGCATGTCTGCTATCTCTCTGATGGATTTTTTCTTTTTTTTCAGCCTCAGGATGTTCTGCTTCACCTCAATTGAGAGTTCCTTAGACCGCATGTTGTCTGGTCACAGCAACAGCTTCCAAATGCAAAACCACACACCTGTAATCAACCCCAGACCTTTTAACTACTTCATTGATTACAGGTTAACGAGGGAGACGCCTTCAGAGTTAATTGCAGCCCTTAAGCCCACTTTACACGCTTCAATATATCTCACAATCCGTCGTTGGGGTCAAGTTGTAAGTGACGCACATCCGGCATCGTTTGTGAGGTATCTGCGTGTGACAGCTACATGCGATCAGGATTGAACGCAAAACCGTTGATCGCAAACACATCGTATCTTTGTCTAGAATTGAGCGTTTTGTTGCACGAACCTAGTCAATTGTAACGTGTGACATCCCTCATACGATTTTGGTGTCTGAGGCTATGTGCGCAGGTGTGCGCTCTGCACCGCAGCTTAAAAAAGGTCCGCTTCAGAGCGCAGCTGAAAAGCTGCTTTCTAAACCCCCTCACAATGTCTGTCATTCACTAATCTCTGTCAGTCGGTCACTATCTCTGTCCCTCACTCTCTGTCCATGTCAGTCTATCCCCCTCTCTCATATACTCACCGATCCCCGATCCCCGGCGCTGCACGGCGTTCACACTGCTCCGGCGGCTTTTACTGTTTTGAAAAAGCCGGCCGCCCATTAAACAATCTCGTATTCCCTGCTTTCCCCGCCCACCGGCGCCTATGATTGGTTACAGTGAGACACGCCCCCACGCTGAGTGACAGCGTGGGGGCGTGTCTCACTGTAACCAATCATAGGCGCCGGTGGGCGGGGAAAGCAGGGAATACGAGATTGTTTAATGGGCGGCCGGCTTTTTCAAAACAGTAAAAGCCGCCGGAGCAGTGTGAACGCCGTGCAGTCCCGGGGATCGGGGATTGGTGAGTATGAGAGAGGACTGCTAACTTCAGTCACTTAGGAGATTAGCGGTCACCGGTGATCCCTTCACAGGTGACCGCTAATCAGGGCGCGACACAGACAGAGCCGCAGCATGACCATGAAGTCGGGTGAAGTTCACCCGAGTTCATTCTGATCGTGCGGCTCTGTCTGTGTCTGCTGTCATCTGCCATTCAGCTCTGCTACATGGCTGTCTGTGTCTGCTGTTAGCGGCCATGTAGCAGAGCTGAATGGCAGATGACAGTAAAAACGCATCCCTACACATTACACACGCTTGGCAAGTCAATAAATAAAAAAAAAAAAAAAAGGTGCCCAATGCATACGTCACAGAACACATGATCTAAAGGATCGCACACAAAATTGATCAATTTAACATAGACTACTAACGCACATGTGACAGCAAATGAACGACCTACGTGTGATCTCATAAGATCCCGTATGCAATCTGGGCGTGTCACATCGCAAATGCGATTGTACAACTAATTGCAACATGTAAAGCAGGCTTTAGAGTCCCTTGTCCAATTACTTTTGGTCCCTTTAAAAAGAGGAGGCTATGCATTACAGAGCTATGATTCCTAAACCCTTTCTCCGATTTGGATGTGAAAACTCTCATATTGCAGCTGGGAGTGTGCACTTTCAGCCCATATTATATATATAATTGTATTTCTGAACATGTTTTTTTAAACAGCTAAAATAACAAAACTTGTGTCACTGTCGAAATATTTCTGGACCTAACTGTATGTCCATGATTTCACTGCAACCACAAATCTGCCAAAGATTTATCTCTGTGTGTAAAGTGGCCTTTACTACATATAGAGTTTAATTGAGTAAGGTCTACAGTGTGTTCAAAAGATCAAATTAGGCAGGCTTGATTGCATTCAATTACCTGGTGCTGTCCCCATTGATGAAAGGTTTTTTTCTAGCTTTACATGACTTGAGCCCTGCCTCTAGGAGCCTGTTACGAACTGTTCTTGTCATGTCCTTCACCCCAGCTGCCATTTGCCATTCCTTTTGTAGGTCACTTGAAGTCTTCCTGCCATTACATTCAAATAAGATGACGGTCATCCTGGCCAGTGGAGAGTCGCTTTCACCCTCTGCCAGTCTGTACTCTGGTTAGAATTCAACTGACACTGGAATGGAATGGCTGTCAGACATGTAGAGAAGCTGATTTTTATAAAAATGTGCAGTGGAATCTTAAAAGGGTTATCCGACTTATTTAGCTTATTTTCATTGATTACACTATTGGGCTACATTGGGGCAGGTGAGTAGATAGATAGTAACTACTTACCTGCCCTGCTGTCAGCTCCTCTCCCCCAGCTCAGAGTGGTCATGTGACCGCTCCTGCTGTGATTTTGCAGTTTCCTGTGATGTCATGATGACTGGGCATGCGCTTATGCTGCTTTGTCAACGGGCATCACAGCCGACATCATGTAGCCGCCCTGCTGGGCAGGTAGATGGCGCTGGAGTCCCCAACGCTGCCTGTGTAGGTGCCCGAGCAGCGCTGTATAGCAGATGACTGATTCCTGGGCGCTCTGCAGATGGGAGCACTGTATACAGCGATGATCAGCCACCGGCCAATCAGAGGCCAGCAGCGGATCATTACAGTAGCATATACAGAGTTCGGCTCTGCTGAGCCGAGCTCTGTATACAGCTATGATCAGCCGCCGGCCAATCAGAGGCCAGCAGCAGATCATTGGAGAAGCTACATAGAGAGCACTTCCTGCACAGCACCTGGAAATCAGTCCTCTGCTTTAAAGCGCTGGCTGCACGGCCCCTGCCCCAGCAGCGAACAACAAGAAGGGGCCTGCGTCTGCAAGAGGAAGGACACAAGGCACCGAGGGAACGAGGACAGGTGAGAAGGATTTGTGTTTGTTTTATTCTGTGTGTGTGAAGAATGGCGGACTAGGGGGCAATTCTACAGGAGAGAGCACTGCTATAAGAAGAGGAGCCCAAGAGGACTTTGTGCCCATCCTGTAGTAATGAAATGGGACATTACAATAGTATGGGGACAGGGAAAGGGGACATTACTACGTTATATGTGCAGTGGATGTGAGGATCACTGCTCTGTACTACCAATGATTGGATATACAGAGCAGTGATATCTTATCTGTGACAGAACAATCACCACACATCCACTGCACATAAAATGTAGTAATGGTCAAGTGCTGGAGCAGAATACTGACAGGGAATGTGTGTACAGAGGGCGGGCAGAGGGCGGGGCTGGACAGTGAGGCTGGGCGGTGCCAGCTGTGACTGTGATATTTGGCACAGGAAAATGTCATGTTTGGTTGAGCTACATGTAAACAAAGAGCTGCAGAGAATAAAGTGATAATTCAAGAGGAACAAAAGTTCGAAAACTAAAACGATGTTTTGTATAACAATACAGCACAGATTAGCTTAAAACATTTTTTTGAGTTTATGTCGGACAACTCCTTTAACTTCTGCACGTGCCAGATGTATGTATGTATGTATCTATCTATCTATCTATCTATCTAACATAAGGTGGTACCGTGTTTTTCCAAAAATAAGACACTGTCTTATATTTTTTTTGCCCCCCAAAAAAGCACTAGGGCTTATTTTTGGAGGAGGTCTTATTCTTGGAGAAACACGGTTGGGGGTAAGTTTACCCTGCAAAAAAGCAGACCCCCCCCACTTCCCAGGAGACTCATACTCACCAGACTAGGGCGTCTGCGTGGTTCCCAGGTCCTCCTGTGATCTCCGGTCGGTGCTGCACGCCGTCCTACCCTGCTGCTAGCTGACACGCTGACACACACAGCAGATCACAGGCACACACAGCAGATTACAGGCACACACAGCAGATCACACACACAGCAGATCTCACACACACACACACAGCAGATCTCTCAAACACACACACACACAGCAGATCACAGATATACACAGATGATCACAGATACACACATCCGATCACAGGAACACACACAGCAGATCGCAGATATACACAGCAGATCACAGGCGCACACACAGCCATCGCAGGCACACACAGCCGATCACAAATACACACAGCCGATCACAGGCACACACAGCCGATCACAGATACATACATCCGATCACAGGCACACACAGCCGATCACAGATACACACATCCGATCGCAGGCACACACAGCCGATCACAGATACACACATCCTATCACAGATACACACAGCCGATCAAAGATACACACATCCGATCGCAGGCACACACAGCCGATCACAGATACACACATCCTATCACAGGCACACACATCCGATCACAGATACATCCGATCACAGATACACACAGCCGATCGCAGATACACACAGTCGATCGCAGATACACACAGCTGATCGCAGAAAAACACAGCCGATCGCAGACACACACACACAGCCGATTGCAGACACACACAGCAGATCACACACACACACACACATATCACATCACATCACATCCAGCACTTATGGCAGCAGGGAATGAGAGCAAGTCATATGTCTGGCCGCAGGTCCTGTTCGTTGCGCTCCACTGCACTGCCTCTCAGGATTCTCCCGGCGAGAAGAGATCGGTGTCGCTGGATGAGGTGAGTGTGTATGCGATCCGATGTGTGTGCGATCCGATGTTTGTGTGTGTGTGTCTGTGATTTGATGTTTGCGTGTGATCCGATGTTTGTGTGTGCGATCTGATTATGTGTGCGATCTGACTGTGTGTGCGATCCGATATTTGTGTGTGAGATCTGGTGTGTGTGTGTGTGATCTGGTGTGTGTGTGTGAGATCTGATGTTTGTGTGTGAGATCTGATTGTGTGTGTGTGTGTGTGTGAGAGAGAGCTGATGTGTGCGGGTGTGTGATCACTGCAGGTCCTGCTGCTCAGTGTCGGGTGAGTGTAATTGCCGGGTGCCACTGTCTATAATGAAGTGTCCTGCAGTATCTGTAACTTTTTTAGCTGCATGGACACTTCATTATTGATCCGGGACTAGGGCTTATTTTCGGGGGAGGGCTTATATTTAATCCTTTCTCCGAAAATGCTGAAAATCCCTGCTAGGGCTTATTTTTGGGGGAGGTCTTATTTTTGGAAAAAGACGGTAGGATAACATATTGTGGCTAATTTAGCTGTTACATGAAATATACTGTATATCCACTATCTTTTTCCTATTTGAGATTATTTGTATATAGTCAGTTTCTTAACAAAAGCAGCAAGGACGGGGTACAAAAGTAATTAAAATATAACTTTTAATAATTCCTTTAAAAGGAAGCAGGTAAAGCCTCACTTCACAGAAGTTATCTTAAAACCAAAACCGCATCACAGTCCCCTTTAGCATGTATAGGGGTACCATCAAGGCCTGTACACTGGAAGCCCCGCTGCTGCCGTCCGCATGTCCTGTCCTGTTCTTCTGTTGCAAGGACTGACATTTGACTTTATACTCCCCTGACGATTATCTTTTTATATGAAACGCGTTGGGAGAACAAGGACATCGGGACCTCAATCCCTATAAGGGGACCATGTGTTAAGTCCACAAAATAGGACTACTGGGACGCCCAAGAGGATATGAGGATCTCTATTGGTAGCGGATGGGCCATCGTCTGATGTGGTGAGACTGTTCCATCCTCTTCTACCTCTTAATACAGGGTTGTTGTACCTTCATTGATACTGTGGCTGTCCAAGCCCCACTGGTGAGCTGTCCTGGTATATGCTTAAAACAGGTCAGCATACTAGTTTCGTTATCTATACAGGCGCAGTCCTGGCCTTGATGGTACCCCTATACATGCTAAAGGGGACTGTGATGCGGTTTTGGTTTTAAGATAACTTCTGTGAAGTGAGGCTTTACCTGCTTCCTTTTAAAGGTATTATTAAAAGTTATATTTTAATTACTTTTGTACCCCGTCCTTGCTGCTTTTGTTAATTTTGACACTACTTGTGGTACAATACCAGTGGCTATTATTTAATATAGTCAGTTTCTTGCCTATTGATTGAGGCAGATTCTCCTTTTGGACTCCTCTCTTACTAGTGGGCTTTATGTCATTCTTCCTTATATTTTGACCAATGTATTGTAATGTGATATATGTGATGTTTTAGAAGATTCAATAAATGTTTACATTTTGGAGGATAATGTGTACTCCAATTTTTTCTGCTAGTTGAAATTAAGGACATGAGGCATCACCTGAATGGGGAACAGCTGGACAGGCAGAGACAAGTAAGGAACTTCTGGTACAGGTCATCAGGCTCAGGACCCCAGGCAAGGGACATCTGACACAGGACATCAGACACTAGTGCACCAGGGACAGGACCTCAGGAATAACATCAGGGTCCAGGTAATCAGGCACAGAACTCCAGTCATCGAAGTCCAGGTCATCAGGCATGGATCACCAAGCATTGGAAATAAGGCATAGGACATGGACACAAGTGTAGCCGGGATGGCTGAAGCTGACAGGATGACTGATGCAGGCGGCTACGGACACAGGTACAACTGGGACAGCTGAAACAGACAGGACGACAGGTGCAAACAGGTACGAAAACAGGTGCAGCTTGGACAGCTCAGGCAGTCAGGACAACAGGTGCAGGCAAGTATGGCCAAAAGTGCAGGATACAGACTGGTAGGCATGCAAGTGCAGGATGCAGGCTGGTACCAGGTAACAAACAGGACAGGTCCAGGGAAACAGACAGGACAGACACAACAAAGCAGAACTGATTGCATGCAGGACTGGTGCTGGAGGCTGGCAGACTAGAGCAGACAGGCAGGACCAACACACACCTATAATAAAATCCTAAGGAACTGCTCTGGTTCCTCCCATCAGGGGATGTCATGGCTGTCAGTGCCTTAACGACAAATGACGTATCCAGTACATCATGGCGATCACGGGGATTCTTGTGCAGTACCTCCACGATTAGCATTGTGTTTGCAGCTGATATTACAGCTGAGACCCGGATATCACTGACAGGAGCAGTGCTCGTGCCACTCCTGGACGTTTAAGCCCCTAAATGCTGTGATGAATGCGATTCAGGTAGCAGGGATAGGCATCCCTTACCTCTCCCAGGCGATCGAGTCACTGTAATGCGATCACAGGGACCTGATCAATGCCATAGCAACCCTGGGTCATAACCATGATGACCCCAGGTCACCCAGCTATGAAGCGCTTTACACACCATGCCGAATGCATGGAGTGTGAAGTAAAGTGTCATTGCTGCGAATGCAGCATTAACAAATATAATCCACTTTATTGATCGAGCACTGCAGTGGAATAGATCAGTGATCAAAGCATTGAAAGATAGTGTTGAATAAAGGGACTAAGTAAAATAGTAATAGAAAGTTTATAAAAACAGTAAAAATATATATTAAAAAATCTGAAAATAAAAAAAATATTCCAATATATAAGCAAATTTATGTGAAAAATATAAACAAAAAAAGTACACAAATTTGGTATCGCTACATCCGTAACAACCTGAGCTATAAAATTGTCACACTAGTTGAGCCCTTCAGTAAACATGATAAAAAAGTATAAAAGAAGTGGAATAGAATGCGATCAAAAAGACATATATAAATAAAGCTGAGAACATCATCTTGTCCCACAAAAACCAAGTCAACATTCTGTTTCCTTCAGCGAAAAAAAAAAAAAGTTATAGCTCTCAGAATACAATGGTATGAAAAAACTATATTTTCTATAAAAAAAAGTTTTTATGGTGTAAAAGTGGCTAAACATAAAAAACCCCATAAATATATGTGGTATTCCTGTAAGTGTACTGATCTGAAAAATAAAACTGTCATCACTTTTACTGCACAGGGAACAGCGTAAAAAGAAACCTATTTCTGAATTGTTGTTTCTTCATGTTTCTGCCTCACAAAAGCGTAATAAAAAGCAGTCAAAAAAATATTTTGTGGCTCAAAATGGCACCAAAAAATACTCCAAGTCATCCAGCAAAAAAACCAAAACAATTTTCATATGACTTTATTGCCAGAAATATAAAAAAAACTATAGTTTTCAAGATTCGTTGATGCAAAAATCCTTAATTTTGTAAAAAAGTGTTTTTTAGTGTAATAGTAGCCAAACCTAAAGAAAGGATATAAACTTGGTATCCCTGTACTCATACTGATCTGAGGAATAAAGCTGAAATACCACTTATACCACACAGTGAATGGCGTAAAAGATAAATAAAGCCGATTCTTGAACTGGTGTTGATTTGTTTATTCTGTCTCCCAAAGATCGCAGTACGGCACAGTTCATATTTATCCTGCACTCTACACTGAGCGCTTACACGAGGGATTACATGCAAAGCTCTGAAAAACGTGATTCAGACATAATTCCCAATGGAAAATTCACTGTAATGAGGGAGTCACATCTGGCTTCTGGTGCAGCGGTGTTCATATTGTTATACATCTTTTTAAACTTGAGCAAAAGTGCGGTCATCAACTGTTTTGTTAACTTTTGAAAAGACAGACACCGCTGAACAAAGACCAAACAGAGTCCGGAGTAACTTTGGTGCATTATTAATGAAACGATCTCTTGGGGGTTTTATCTGAATCATGTATTTTGGAGATGTAGATGGAAACCCTGATGTAAGTCCTCATCATAGAGCACAGGATAAATGGGAACTGATCCAAAATGTTCTGTACCCCAATTGCCACCAAATAGCATTCAACTCAACCCACAAAAACACAAGTCCCCACTCAGGTCCGTCATCTGTTAACGGAAATATAGGGGGCTTCCGTGTTAATGGTAGCACAAAGGCTCTTTAAAAATGCTATAGGCCCTCCCAATTTAAAAAAGAAATCCAGCAAAATCTACACTCCCAAATCTAAATGCCCCCTTCTTTCTGAGCTCCAGAATCTGCCTAAACCACAGTTAGGCTATGTGCGCACGGAGTACCTGCAGTTTATTCTGCACGTTTTATTTCCCTTGGTTTTTGACCAAATGGCTTTTGACCATTTTTAAGCGCTAAAAACGCATGCGTTTTTACCGCGTTTTTAGTGCGTTTTCAGCGCTTTTCACCTGCGTTTTCACCTGCGTTTCTGCAGATGCGTTTTGTAGATCAAGACACTGAGAAATAAAGTTGAAATAGTCAAAAAGAATGAAAAAAGAGAAAAAAAGTATAAAATTAACTTTTAATAAAACTATATGGGAAATTATCAATTTTAATGAAAAAATAGTGGTTATGCACATTTTAACAGAAAAATAGGTGAAGTTTATTATTTTTTAACATTTAAATTTTCGGTTATTGTGTGTGTGTAAAGGAACATTAGAACCCATTAATTTTTGGCCAGAAAAGCATGCGTTTTTGGAGCCAAAAACGCAGTGGAAAAGCAGGTAAAAAGCATGAAAAACGCAGGAATTGTGCTTTTGGTTGCATTTTGCCATTTCTCATTGACTCCAATGTTAAGGAAACGCTGCAGAAATGGCAAAAACAACTGACATGCTGCTTCTTTTTCAGCATGGTTTTTGACCACAAATATGCAAATTAAACGCTGCAGAAAAAAAAGCAAAGTGCAGACAGGATTTCTGCTTTTCCCATAGACTTTGCTGGAAAACAAAAACGCATGCGTTTTAGCGCAAAAACGCTGCTGCTAAAAACGCTGCAGAAACGCGGTAAAAAACGCAACGTGCGAACATAGCCTTAGCGTCCACATGTTTGGCATTGTTAGAATGTGGAAAGCCTGCTTACTTTATGGGGTGCCTGTCTCCAGAAACATGAGCTGAGCACAATGTACAGGCACTAAAATGTACTGGGCATGACAAGGGCTTATTTGCAGTTTTTAATCCTGCAACATTCACTGTGTTTTACAATATGGTTGTTTTCCAGAGACTAAATCGTGACTACACTAATAGATGAAATCTCAGAAGGGCATAATTTCTAAAATTTGGTCACTTGAGGGGGTTTCTGTTGTTCTGAACTTAGGAGCTCTGCAATTGGTGTCCACAAACTATTGTAGGAAAATCTGTGCTCCAAAAATCAAATGGCGCTCCTTGCCTCCTGAGCTCTGCGGTGCAGAGAAACAGTACTATACAGTCACAAGTGGGGTACTGCCAAATTTAGGAGAAATTGTGTAACATATTATGGGGCCTTTATTACCTCTCCCTTGTGAAAATTGGAAATCTTTGGTTAAAACAACATTTTAGTATTAAATATATAATTAATTTTTTCTTCACTGCCCAATAGTATAACCTTCTGTGACACACCTGTAGTGTCAATATTCTCACTGCATCCATGGATGAATTCATTTAAGGGTGCAGTTTTCAAAATGCAGTCACTTATGGGGGGGTTTCTACTATTCTGGCACCTTCGGTGCCCTGCAATGTGACATGGCACTCGCACACCATTCCAACTAACTGTGAACTCAAATATGGCGCTTTCTCTTATTTACTTTGCACTATGCATCAAACGTATTTTGACCACATATGGGGTATCACCATTATCAGGAGAAATTGCACAACACATTTTATGGTCCTTTTTGTCCTATTACATCTGTGAAAATGGAAAAATTTAAAGCAACATTTTTGTGGTTAAAAATGTATTTTTTCATTTTCTTGGCTCAACGTTATAAAATTCTGAGAAGCACCTGGGGGTTCAAGGTGCTTACCAACCATCTAAATATATTCCCTGAGTGGTCTAGTTTTCAACATGGGGTCACTTGTGGGGGCACTCCACTGTTTAGGCACCTCCGGGGCTCTCCAAACGCTACATTATGTTCAGTAGTGATTCCAGCTAATATTCCGTTCAAAAATTCAAATGGCGTTCCTTCACTTCCGAGCCCTTCCATGTACCCCAAACAGTAGATTTATAACACATGTGAGGTATCAGCGTACTCAGGAGAGATTGCAAAATAAATTGTGTGGTGCATTTTTTGCTGTTACCCTTGTGAAAAAAAAATAGGTGAAAACCATGCTTAAGGGTGAAGGGGTTAAATACCTGGTGCCTCCCAGCAATAGGCTGGGGACACCTTAGCAAGGTGTGCATGCTTCCTCTTAAAGGGTCAGGAAGCATGCACGCACACCCCCTAGGCTGGAAACCAGGAAAACCCACACAAAATGCTTAAGACCTGGGACTTAAGAGGGAGCTGAGAACAAACACACATGGGAAACTGCAGGGGGATGAGCCAGGGACCTCACTACTCGTGGGCAGCAAAAAAGGGATGCAGAGGGCCACACAACACGAGGATAACCTTACAGGAGTGCAGACAGGCTTAATTGCTTTCAATTAATTGGTGCTGCCTCCACCTACACACCATTTAAAAGGGAGAACTGTGAAACTGGTAATATCGCTCCTTGGTACTGCTTATAAAATTTAATCCAGTAAGGTCTGCATTGTGTTAAAAAAATCCATTTCAGCAGGCTTGATTGTGTTATATTACCTGATGCTGTACCAAACAATATTACAAAATGCTATTTTTTAAGGGAGAATTCTAAAATTGCTGCTATCTGCTGCAAGTTCCAGCAATGTCACTGAAAGGAATAATTCCAATGTATTCTATTTTGTAATCTGATGTCACTTACTGGCTTACCTAATAAAAAATGGGCAAGTCCTGCATTAAGTAACAGGGAAGTGGGCATGATGGTGATGTTGGTGGATGCCATGTTCCTGGCTGTGGCCATGTGACAAGCCCAACTGTGCCTGTTTGTGCAGGAGCACCCCAAACCTCATCTCGGTCTAGGTTCCTGTCCCAAATTTTTGCGGTGCACGTTACCCCACTATTGAAGCCAGAACAGTGCGCTGGATGTCAGATAATGCTTCCAGTCTGTTTACCAGCACTAGAGATGAGTGAACTCCTTGAATAAAGGTTAGCCAATCTCAAATTTGGTACGAGCCTTAGCCACTTCGGCTATGGCTCAGTAATCAGAGCACTTTCTCTAAAAGTTGTGAATGTTCAGTTTTGTTGGATAACTGATTGCATTTTTCAAAATGCTTTTCTAATTACATGTTATGCTTTCGGATAGGATTGTGGTGCTGTATGATGAATGGGGGGATGTGTTTAACGAGTTGAGGGGGTGGGACTCGGGAGAAACCAAAGGAGTGGCACACTTTTTTATCTTAACTTTATTTGTGAATGTTCTTGCAGCCAATCATGGTACACATGCAGGGACTGGATGCCACAGCTGGTGAATAGCGGCACCGGGAATCAGGTGATCGGAGATCACCATTGCTATAGTAACCCGCCTGTCAGATTACTATTGCAAAGGTGGCAGCGGTGACATCACCGCTTACAACCCGCAGCCTCTGCTCACTCACTCCCATGCAGTGCTGTCTGATATAGCAGAGCTGCATGAGTTGAAGGAGAAAGAGACTCCATGTTTATTACTCCCTCTCACCCCTCCACGATCCTGGTCTTCTGTCTTCTAAGTGTGTCTGTGTATTTATTTCTATTATCGTATTTTTTCTCTGTGTGGTGTCTTTTTTTTAACCCTTTATTGGAGATTCTTAAAGGCTGGGTCAAACTTGCCTGACATTAAGAATCTCTGGCTTAATACTAGCTAGTAAAACAAAGCTAGTATTAACCCTTTATTACCCAGTAAGCCACCCGGCATCAGGGCTCCTGAAAGAGTTAGATACAGCACCAGATGATGGCGTTTCTATGAAAGCGCCATTTTCTGGGGTGGCTGTGGACTGCAATTCGCAGCAGAGGGGCCCTGAAAGCTCGGGCCAGCAGCAACAGAAAACGGCGCTTTCATAGAAGCGCCATCTTCTGGCGCTGTATCCAACTCTTCCAGCAGCCCTGGTGATGGGTGGCTCGCTGGGTAATAATGGGGTTAGGGCTAGCTGTATATTATCAACTGGCCCTAAGTCCGAAATTCATGGTGTCACGCCAATATTAGACATGGTCACCATGAATTTCTAGTACAGATAAAAAAAAACACAACACACAGAAAAATATTTTTATTAGAAATAAAACACAACACAATTAGTGACTCCATCTTTATTGAAACAGAGAAACCCCCTCCGCAGTAATCCTGGGTCAAGGGTCCCGCGCCGTCCAATCCGGATTCAATATCATCTGATCGGTTTGCTGGAAGGCAAAGCGATCAGATGATGTGTCAGGTTCAAGGGCCTGAATCACATGACACAGCAGCTGATTGTATAAACGACTTTTATACGATCAGCTGATGCATCAGTGCAAAAAAAAAAACTACACACTTCTGTGCAGACTCCTGTCCGACAGCATCAGCTGATAGTTTAGCCGGCCGGGCAGTAAAAAGCTGGCCTCACCGTTCGACTTATAGTGTCAGCTGATTCCGTCAGGTAACCGCATCAGCTGATCATCGCCAGGTCTGAGAGAGAGAGAGAGGAGAGAGAGGAGAGAGAGGAGAGAGCAATGCAGCTTTATTCCGTGAACTGCTCCAATTTTAGAGGTGTGTCCCACGGCTCACAGCTGATGTCCGGCTACTCCCCTCAGTGCATAATAAAATTAAATTATAATTATAAATAAATAATAATTATCATTTAAAATTATAAATAATTTAATTCTTTACCGGGACGGCCGGGACTCAAACTCTTGAACTAATTCTCCTTAGGCAGCAGCTCTACCCATTTAGCCACTGCCTGCAATGAAAAACAGGAAGATTTGGTAATCTTGACCTCTGTATTGCAGTAGAGAAACCAGAAGTAGATTAATCAGCTACAAAGATGAGAGAGAGAGATGAGACAGAGAGAGATGAGTGAGAGAGTGAGATGAGAGAGAGAGAGAGAGAGGAGGGAAGAAAGAAGAGAGAGAAGAGAGAGAGATGAGAGAGAGAAGAGAGGAGAGAGAGAAGAGAGGAGAGAGAGGAGAGAGAGAAGAGAGAGAGAAGAGAGAGAGAAAAGAGAGAAGCGAGAGAGATAATAGAGAGAGAAGAGAGAGAGAGAGAGGAGAAAGAGAAGAGATAGAGAGGAGAGAGAGGGGAGAGAGAGGGGAGAGAAAGAGAAGTGAAAGAGAAGAGACAGAGAGAGGAGAGAGAGCAGAGCGAGAGGAGATAGACGAGAGAGAGGAGAGAGAAGATAGAGAGAAGAGAGAGAGAGAGGAGAGGGAGAAGAGAGAGAGAGGAGAGGGAGAAGAGAGAGAGAGGAGAGGGAGAAGAGTGGAGAGAGGAGAGAGAGGAGAGAAAGAAGAGAGAGGAGAGAGGGGAGAGAGCAATGCAGCCTTATTCCGTGAACTGCTCCAATTTTAGAGGTGTGTCCCACGGCTCACAGCTGATGTCCGGCTACTCCCCTCAGTGCATAATTAAAATAAATTATAATTATAAATAAATAATAATTATCATTTAAAATTATAAATAAATTAAATTCTTTACTGGGACGGCCGGGACTCAAACTCATGAACTAATTTTCCTTAGGCAGCAGCTCTACCCATTTAGCCACTGCCTGCAATGAAAAACAGGAAGATTTGGTAATCTTGACCTCTGTATTGCAGTAGAGAAACCAGAAGTAGATTATTCAGCTACAAAGATGAGAGAGATGAGACAAAGAGAGATGAGTGAGAGAGTGAGATGAGTGAGAGAGAGGAGAGAGAAGAGAGAGAGAAGAGTGAGAGGAGAGAGAAGAGAGAGAAGAGAGAGAGACAAGAGAGAGAGAAGAGAGAGAGAAGAGAGAGAGGAGAGAGAAGAGCAAGAGGAGAGAGGAGAAAGAGAGAGTAGAGAGGAGAGAGAGAAGAGAGAGAGAAGAGAGAGAAGCGAGAGAGATAATAGAGAGACAAGAGAGAGAGGAGAGAGAGAGGAGAGAGAGGGAGAGAAAGAGAAGTGAAAGAGAAGAGAGAGAGAAGAGAGAGAAGAGCGAGAGGAGATAGAAGAGAGAGAGGAGAGAGAAGAGAGCGAGAAGAGAGAGAAGAGAGCGAGAAGAGAGAGAAGAGTGGAGAGAGAGAAGGGAGAGAGAGAGAGGAGAGAGAGAGAGGAGAGAGAGCAATGCAGCCTTATTCCGTGAACTGCTCAAATTTTAGAGGTGTGTCCCACGGCTCACAGCTGATGTCCGGCTACTCCCCTCAGTGCATAATTAAGTTAAATTATAATTATAAATAAATAATAATTATCATTTAAAATTATAAATAAATTAAATTCTTTACCGGGACTCACACTCATGAACTAATTCTCCGTAGGCAGCAGCTCTACCCATTTAACCACTTCCTGCAATGAAGAACAGGAAGATTTAGTAATCTTGACCTCTGTATTGCAGTAGAAAAACCAGAAGTAAATTATTCAGCTACAAAGAATGAGAGAGAGAGAGATGAGACAGAGAGAGATGAGTGAGAGAGTGAGATGAGTGAGAGAGTGATATGAGTGAGAGAGAGAGAGAGGAGAGAGAAGAGAGAGAGGAAAGAGAGAGAAGAATGAGAAGAGAGGAGAGAAGAGAGAGAAGAGAGAAAAGAGGGGGAGAGAGAGGAGAGAGAGAAGAGAGAAAACGGATAGAGAGGAGAGAGAGCGAAGAGAGACAGAGAGAAGAGAGAGAGAAGAGAGAGGAGAGAGAGATGAGAGAGAGGAGAGAGAGGCAAAAGAGATGAGAGAGAGGAGAGATAGAGATAAGAGAGAGAGTAAAGAGAGAGAGGAGAGAGAAGAGTGGAGAGAGAAGAGAGAGAAGAGAGAGAGGAGAGAGGGGAGAGAGAGGGGGAGAGAGAGAGAAGAGAGAGGAGAGAGAGAGAAGAGAGAGAGAGACACGCAGGCACTACCTGAGAGAAGTCTCCGGTGACAGCACGGCTCACTTCAGTTGCTGATTGGAGCTGACACAGAGTGCTTGTGTTCTACGGCACTCCCTGTCAGCTTCATGTAGTAGAGCTGAAAGTGTCGTGTGGATTACTTCGGACCTGGATGTCTGTTTGGGGATTAATAAAGTGGTAAAAGAGGGGTTTTTTTAGTCTTTTATTCCAAATAAAGAATTTTTCGTTGTGTGTGTTTATTTACTTTCACTTACAGGTTAATTATGGAAGGTATCTCGGGGAGACACCTGTCATGATTAACCTTAACCTTATTACCCCGATTGCCACCGCACCAGGGCAATTCGGGATGAGCCGGGTAGAGTCCTGGGACTGTCGCATCTAATGGATGCGGCAATTCCGGGCAGCTGCTGGCTGATATTGTTAGGGTGGTGGGCTCTCTATAATGTTTTACTCCCCATCCTGACAATACCAGCCTCCAGCCATGAGGCTTTATCTTGGCTGGTATCAAAATTGGGGGGAACCGCAGGGTTTTTTTTAATTATTTATTTATTTATTTTACTGCCCGATATAGACCCACCCGCCGGCGGCTGTGATTGGTTGCAGTGAGACAGCTGACACTCAGCGTGGGGGCGTGTCTGACTGCAACCAATCATGGGGAAAGCAGGGAATACCAGATTGAATAATGAGCAGCAGCCATTTTCAAAAGAGGAAAAGCCGCCAGAGCTTTGTGACAGCCGTGCAGCCGCACCAGTGATCGGTGAGTAGGAAACAGAGGGATTGTGCTGGGGACGCAGGACGCAAGACGCATGCAAATACACATCGTGCGCACATAGCCTTACTGTGAAAAGCCCCGCTTTTGGTGATCGAACCGTTATCGAATGGTAACTCGAATGGTTGAACATGAAGCAAATCGTTCGAGTTCGTCGAACGACTTGAACATCGCCCAAAACCACTCGAATTTGAAATTAGTACCTGCTCAAAATTTGCCAGTGAAGTAGCTAAATAGGTATTGGTATTTTTAGGGCCTGCTCAAAATCACCCAGTGAACCACATTTCTAAGTATTGGTATTTGTTAGTGCCTGCTCAAAATTTGCCGGTGAACTAGCAGAATAGGTATTGGCACTTTTTAGTGCCTGCTCAAAATTATCCAGTAAACCACATTTTTAGGTATTGGTACTTATTAGTACCTGCTCAAAATTTGCCAGTGAAGTAGCTAAATAGGTATTGACATTTTTATTAGTGCCTGCTCAAAATCACTGGGTGAACCACATTTCTAAGTATTGGTAATTATTAGTGCCTGCTCAAATTTAGCCAGTGACCACATTTCTAGGTATTGGTACTTATTAGTTCCTGCTCAAAATTTGCCAGTAAACTAACTAAATAGGTATTAGCACTTTTTTGTGCCTGCTCAAAATTACCCAGTGAACCAAATTTCTAGGTATTGGTACTTTTTACTGCCTGGACAACATTAGCCAGTGAATCACATTGGTACTTATTAGTGCCTACTCAAAATTTGCTAGTAAACTAGCTAAATAGGCATTAGCACTTTTTAGTGACTGCTCAAAATTAAAAAGTGAGCCACATTTTTAGGTATTGCTATTTTTTAGTACCAATATTGCCATCTGAGGCAAAAAATAAAGAATTTTTTTGTCAGGTGTCTGACAGGTGTGGGCATATGGTTGCAAAACATCTGTTTGAAAGGGGAAGGGTACATCAACCATGAGTGGTAAATCACAACGAGATTGTGATGAAAGGGTGAAAAGATGAGGTGTTCGAGATGTATGTGTGGGACTTTCTAAGTAGAGATGAGTGAATCTTTCAAAGTTTGGTTTGCTAAACCTTACTGAACAAATGCCATGTTCGCCAAAATGTTTTTTGAACCGTTCGATGAACCTTCTGAACCTCATTGGATTCAATGAGAGGCCAAACCTAAGACAGAGAAAACACCTTTAGATGTGTCAAATAACTTCCAAAAGAGAAAAAATAGATTTCACAGTGCAGCACCACTGTTTTGGCATAGCCATTAGCTTCCTAAACTATTGATATAAGAAATATAAAGGTGGATGAGAGACAGGTGTAGGGCTGGTGCTTCCATATGCCTGCAAGTACAGACAAGATGCAACTTGGAGACCCGTCTTGGAGTTTTAAGATTTAAAAACCTTTCAGGCAGGCAACAGGACAGTGGCATCAATTTCCCCCTGATTTTCCCATAGTGTGTTAGCACAGCAGGGAGGTATGGCCCATGCAACACATAGGATGTGACCTGACATTTTCAATTTAAACATCAAGAGATGCATGAGTGTAGACCTCTTACTCCCAGAACCCTGGTCTACAAGACACAAATTGGGCATCATCTTGGATTCGTAATATTTAGAAACCATACAGGCAGATAGTGGAAGCAAATCCCCACTTTCCACATAGTGTGTTTGTACAACAGGGAGGCATGGTCTATGCAACACACAGGATGTGGCCTGGAATTTCTATTTTAAAAAGTGAGCACACAGCAACCATACCTTCTGCAGCAGCGCATCCAAACACATCCAGCATATTGCTTTAGAAGTTTTTGTACAACCAGGTTGAGCATGTGAGCCATGCAATACACATGTGATGTCACTCAGGTGTGGTGTCACCGTTAGGTTTGCCCTGATATCACACATGGCGTTCCCTGGCTCCAGGTTCAGTGTAGACAGCCATTGATCAAACTGGGCCTCGATAGTGGTCCACAACTCTTCAGCTGTGTGACTGCACCCTCCAATGCATATTTATTTAATACATAATATATATTTATTCACTTATATAGTGCTATTAATTGCACAGCGCTTTACATACATTGGCAACACTGTTCCCACTGGGGCTTACAATCTAAATTCCCAGCAGTATGTTTATTGAGTGTGGGAAGAATCCAAAGTACCCAGAGGAAACCCACGCAAACACGAGGAGAACATATAAACTCTTTGCAGATGGTGTGCTTGGTGGGATTTGAACCCCAGTGCAGCAAGACTACAGTGCTAACCACTGAGCCACCGTGCCTCACATAATAATTTAAGCACTGCCTGATTGTGTTGATTTGCGCACAGGATGTGGCCTGGCATGTTCATTTTAAAAATCAAGAGCTACATGAGTGACAGACGTAGACCTCTTTCTCCCAGAACCCTGGTGCTAAAGAGAAGACCCAACTTGGAGACCCATCTTGGAGTCTTGAGATTTAAAAGCATTTCAGGCAGACAGCAGGACAGTAACATCAATTGCCCCCCCCTCATTTTCCCATAGTGTGTTTTCACAGCAGGGAGGTATGGTCCATACAACTAATACAGGATGTGGCCTGGCAATTTCACTTTCCTAATCAAGAGATGCATGAGTGACAGGTGTAGGCCTCTTGCACCCACATCTCTGCCAGTAAAGACAGAACACAATTTAGAGACCCATCTTGGAGTCTTGATATTAAAAACATTGCAGGCAGACAATAGGACAGTGGCATCAATTGACCCCCCATTTTCTCAGAGTGTACTTGCACAGCAGGAAAGTATGGTATACAACAAACAGGATATGGCCTCATGTCTCACATGGGTGAAAAACACTAGGCATGATCACTTCCATAACAGCTGATGGGCTCTCACTCACCCCAACTGTATCAGGTAAGCAAGTGGAGGTTACACAGGTGGAACCTGTTTGAAAATAGTTTTGATGGTGACGCAGGAGGAGGAAGAAGCAGCAGACATGGTTCAGTTGGCGACCAGTAGTTTGATAGGCCCGGTAGTCCATATTTTAGCGCAGTAAGATTCCCTCAGTAATGCATGTTGGTTGCTCATGTGCCAGTTCATGCATGTAGTAGTCAAATTATTTGAATTTTTGTCTATACTGAGTTGTTGTCTCAAAATGTTGGCAGATAATGAAAGTGGGGTCATCTTTTGCAGTCTCAAAAAATGCTCAGGCTAGGCATTCCTTCCTGTGAACTGCAGACATGTGACCACTGATGGCCACAGCCAGAGTTGTAGCTGAGGATGCAGTGCTTCTGATGGTTGCATCACTAGGTGTTTGTGCTGGAATCACTAATGTAACCTCCTTGTCTTCCTCCTCCCCTTCCTCATTCTCATCTGCTGAGCTACACAGCTACATGCCTCTGGGTACCAACAGTATGCATGTGCTCAGATTATCTGAATCTCTTCATCATCACCTCCACTCCCGGGGGTTAACATCTGTTGATGAGCATCGAGATCCTGCTTGGACCCTACTTTGTCTGGGCCAGAATCCAACTCACAAAGATTTTGGGCATCAGTGCAGATGCTTGCCTCCTCTTGAGTATAGGAATCTTTAGAGCAGACCTCTGATGCCCAAGGGATAGAATGTGTGAGCAGCTCCGCAGACTCGCCCATCTGTGGTTCTCCACAGTCAGTTTGCTTGTTGGAGATTTGTGACGTGGATGGAAACAAATTTATTGGGGTGGCACCTCTAAGTAATGAACTGTGTGTCATGTTGAGGTGCAGGAAGAGGAGGAGAGGCCACTTGATGCAACATTTGCCATCCACCCTAGCACATGATGTTTATATACCTCATTTGCAAGTTGAAACGATATGCGGTGGCCCAGAAATCTAGTGGAGTAGGCTGTGCAATAACGGAAGTTGTTCTTATTTCTCTTGGGATATCAAGCAAAGGACTTAAATAATCTGATCCGACAGAGGATGAGCTGATATATATACACATGTATATCAACATCAGAGGACCGCCCACGGCCTTTCAAGTATTGACGGAATCCTTATCAGTTACACAAACGGCAGCCTAATTGGGGAAAGAAGTTCTCAAAATACATTGTATACC
This sequence comes from Anomaloglossus baeobatrachus, assembly GCF_048569485.1. Lineage (NCBI taxonomy): Eukaryota > Metazoa > Chordata > Amphibia > Anura > Aromobatidae > Anomaloglossus > Anomaloglossus baeobatrachus. The sequence continues at coordinate 261,329,704 of NC_134355.1, forward strand.
CACATTGATGTAAAGACTTTTAAATTATCTGAAAAATGGTAAAAGTGAAAAAATGACACTGATAAAATTCAAAGATTAAAGAATATATGGAAAATAGAAGTACAAAAAGTTTTAGGTATTACTGGCAGACTCCAACCCAGAAAGAATCGGGAATAACAGGATCGATGTGAGCCCTGAGGAAGTGATATGTCCATAGCTCTATTTGAGCATACAGGTATGAGAGAAATAAAAGTTATGAGAGAAAGGAGTGAAGGTCAAAAACAATGTTGATAATAAATAAATAATAAACATTTTCAATAAATGTGTAGTGGTCTTTAGAGATGAGCGAACCGGTCCCGGTTCGGCTCGAGGTCGGTTCGCCGAACGGAGGTCCCGTTCGAGTTCGGTTCGTCGAACGTTCGACGAACCGAACTCGAGCCAATAGGAAACAATGGCAGGCAATCACAAACACAGAAAAACACCTAGAAAACACCCTCAAAGGTGTCCAAAAGGTGACAAACAACTCACAACACAACACAAACACATGGGAAAGTGACAAGGACATATACTCAAGCGAAAACAAAACAGCTGGACAAGGAAAAAGAGGAGGACACACAGATATATGAGTATATGCAAGGAAACATCGATTCCATTATTGTGCAACTTGAGCCCTGCTCATTTTAGGCTTCCAATCTGGATAAATTGCCTGAGCTCGCCACGTACGCCTTGGGGATCTTGTCATGTCCTGCAGCCAGCGTTCTCTCGGAACCTGTCTTCAGTGCTGCTGGTGGTCTGCTGGCAGATAAGCACACGCGTCTGTCCACTGACAATGTGGACATGGCTATCAGAGGACTTTTCTTCCCCTGGGTCAGCAAGGGGACGGGAAAGGCACGCGTATTTTTGAGAGTGCTTCATGCAAAGCATCTTTTTCTTTTTCAAAAGGGGGGGTCAACCGATGCCAGTCAAGTGGGGTGTGTGTGGCCCAGTTAGTGGCAACGAGGGAGACTGTGGTTGTAGTCCCCTCGCTGTGTTTCTAAAAGAACCAAGATGAACAAGTCATGGCTCTCAGAGGACTTTTCTTCCCCTGGGTCAGCCAGGGGACGGGAAAGGCACGCGTATTTTTGAGAGTGCTTCATGCAAAGCATCTTTTTCATCTTGAAAATTGGGTCAACTGATGCCAGTCAAGTGGGGTGTGTGTGGCCCAGTTAGTGGAAACGAGGGAGACTGTGGTTGGAGTCCCCTCGCTGTGTTTCTAAAAGAACCAAGATGAACAAGTCATGGCTCTCAGAGGACTTTTCTTCCCCTGGGTCAGCCAGGGGACGGGAAAGGCACGCGTATTTTTGAGAGTGCTTCATGCAAAGCATCTTTTTCATCTTGAAAATTGGGTCAACTGATGCCAGTCAAGTGGGGTGTGTGTGGCCCAGTTAGTGGAAACGAGGGAGACTGTGGTTGGAGTCCCCTCGCTGTGTTTCTAAAAGAACCAAGATGAACAAGTCATGGCTCTCAGAGGACTTTTCTTCCCCTGGGTCAGCCGGGGGACGGGAAAGGCACGCGTATTTTTGAGAGTGCTTCATGCAAAGCATCTTTTTCTTTTTCAAAAGGGGGGGTCAACCGATGCCAGTCAAGTGGGGTGTGTGTGGCCCAGTTAGTGGCAACGAGGGAGACTGTGGTTGGAGTCCCCTCGCTGTGTTTCTAAAAGAACCAAGATGAACAAGTCATGGCTCTCAGAGGACTTTTCTTCCCCTGGGTCAGCCAGGGGACGGGAAAGGCACGCGTACTTTTGAGAGTGCTTCATGCAAAGCATCTTTTTCATCTTGAAAATTGGGTCAACTGATGCCAGTCAAGTGGGGTGTGTGTGGCCCAGTTAGTGGAAACGAGGGAGACTGTGGTTGGAGTCCCCTCGCTGTGTTTCTAAAAGAACCAAGATGAACAAGTCATGGCTCTCAGAGGACTTTTCTTTTCCTGGGTCAGCCAGGGGACGGGAAAGGCACGCGTATTTTTGAGAGTGCTTCATGCAAAGCATCTTTTTCTTTTTCAAAAGGGGGGGTCAACCGATGCCAGTCAAGTGGGGTGTGTGTGGCCCAGTTAGTGGCAACGAGGGAGACTGTGGTTGGAGTCCCCTCGCTGTGTTTTACATGCTTTTAGAAGGTCATGACATGGCTTGGAGGTTGACTTTCAGCATCTGCAAACTGTTGGCTACCAAAATGCTGCCTTTCCAACACCTGTGGTTATAGACAATGAGGAACATACTGATGAAGATGAGACGCAGATACCCGATTGGGATGACAACTGAAATATTCGGTCAGGGCAAGAAGAGGCTCGGTCTGAGGGGGAGGGGAGTGCAAACACAACAATTGATGATGAAGTTCTAGATCCCACCTACTGTCAACCCACAGTCAGACACTCGAGGAGGTCAACAGAGGCGGTGGAGGAGGATGCAACCGACGACGAAGTTACCTTGCGCCTTCCTGGACAGAGTCGGAGCACTGGTAGCACGTCTACAACTGCATCCTCAGCCACCACTCTGCCTCTGAGCATTATTCGGGGTGGATCAACAGGTCGCATGGCCTCTAAGCCTTGCCTAGCCTGGTCCTTTTTGACATAGAAAAAGATCGCCCAAATTATGTGATCTGTAAAATTTGTCATGGTTCTCTTAGTAGAGGTCAAAACCTCAGCAGTTTGACAACTTCTTCCATGAATCGTCACATGAATAAATATCATATGGCCCGGTGGGAAGCTCACCGTGCTGCAATGCGGCCTAGCGGAGCGAACCATCCACCGCCTGCCCCTTCCAGTGCATCCGCGCGCTCGTCATCTTCTAGGACTGTGGGGACAGCTGTCACACCTGTTTTTCCACCCACAACTTCCACCACTGTAACCGCAACAGGCAGTTTGCTTGGTAGGTCGTCAGTTGGTTTGGAAGGGGAAACAAGTACGTGTGTACAGCTCTCTCAGACATTGATAGCACCAACGTTAGATGAAGGCAACATCATGTCTCCGCCTGCACTTTCCTCACAAACCTGCATTTTTCCAGGGACACCCTACTCAACACCGTCTACACACAGCAGCCAGATCTCTGTCCCTCAGATGTGGTCAAATAAAAGGCCACTTCCTGCGACCCATGACAAATCGAAGAGGTTGACTCTATCCCTCTGTAAGCTGTTGGCTACCGAAATGCTGCCTTCCCGCCTAGTGGACACACAGGATTTTAGAGACCTTATGTCTGTCGCTGTGATCCAGTACAAGATGCCCAATCACCACTGCTTCTCCAAGAACAGCATGCCCGCGCTACACCAGCATGTCGCACACAACATCACCACTTCCTTGAGCAACTCTGTGTGCGACAGGGTGCATTTCAACACAGATACTTGGACCAGTAAGCATAGACAGGGTCATTACATGTCACTGACTGGGCACTGGCAAACTATGGTGAGAGATGGAGAAGGGTCTGCTGTCCAAGTCTTGCCGTCCCCACGAGTTGTTTCAATCCTTCTTCTGTATGTAGAAGTTAATACACTGCTTCTGCCTCTTCAACCTCGTGTGGGTCCTCCACCTTGGCGCAAACCCTGTGTGGTCAGGCCACCCTTCCTTGTAACTGCGCACAAGGAATACCACACACCTCCTTACTATGCTGGCAGCAGAGCTCAATGCCATCAGGCGGTCAAAGGTTTACTTTGAAATGTATGGGAAATGTGAGTCACACCGCTGAGAAGTTGTGGACGGTTAGCTCTGGAGACCGAGTTTCATCAATGGTTGTCTCCACTGAACCAGCAGCCAGGGAAGGCCGGGTGTGACAATGATGCAAACATGGGTGCGGCCCTTCGCTGTGACAATGTGACACACATGGCTTGTGTGGTTCACGTGTTGAACCTGGTTGTCCAGCAATTTTTAAAGCACTATCCTGGCCCACATGGCCTTCTGCAGAGAGCACGGTGTAACGCCTTCCTTGATCCACACACTCAGATGGGCTGTTAATGATAGGCTAGAGGGAAGCCACTCACCAAGTAGGACCCCTAGAACCCTGAAACCCTTTAACCCCTATACAGGGATTAGGAATTACACAGGGCCCAAGGTGATTAATACCTGTGGAAGGCTGCAGTTCCAGAGAATAGTAGTCAGGCAGGGTCAAAACATTAATTGAGGAACAGGAACAGAATGGGACGGGCAGGACTTAATCAGAAAACAAGCAGAGGTGAAATGCGGATCGGCCAACAAGGTACATAAACAGCAAGCAGGAAAAGTAGTCAGGTAACAAGCACACAAAATCATAAAACAGAACTGGGGGTAAAATTAACCAGAGGTTCATAGCTATGTCTGGCAGTGGTCAAAAGACAGGATGGGCATAAAAAAGGGTGTGGTGTCTTCCCATTGGTTGTAGCTGTATGATGGTATTTCATCTGTGAGATACCCACCAGCTACATTCAGCCAGAGATTCTGCATCTGTCAAGGTAATGCAGCCCAGTGTGTGAGCATAACCTGCGTCCACCTGCGCCGCTGGCATCGACTCCTCTCCCATCATCAGCACTATTCATGAAAGGAACACGTTGTCACCTGGCGACCGGAGTACAAATTGACAGAGCGGACTCCATTGGTGACTTAACAGCCGTGTGCGGCAATGATGCAAACCTGGCTGCGGGCCATCAGCATGGCAATGTGACACACGTGCCTTGTATGGCTCACGTGTTGAACCTAATTCTCCATCAATTTTTAAAACACCATCACGGCCTACATGGCCTTGTGCAGCGTGCACGCTCGCTATGTGCTCACTTCCATCGTGCGCACACAGCAGCTCAACAACTTTCGTCGCAACAGAAGTCTTTAGGTCTGCTGGTTAAACGCCTGAAATGCGATGTGCCCACACGCAGGAATTTGAATCTGCACATGTTGCAGCGTTTGTGGCAGCACCGCCGAACCCTGCTGCAATACGTTATGACATATAGCCTGGCCTAACTTGATCCAGAGGTGGTGCAGATCACGCTGCTGGAGTGGTGTCAGATCAAGGACCTATGCACCCTGCTACACAGTTTACAAATGTCGACGAAGATGTTTAGCACTGGCAATGTCATTCTCAGCGTGACAATTCTGGTCATCTACATGATGGAGCGCACTGTAATTATTATTCGGAGTCAGGTGTTGGGACAAGAGGAAGGGGAGGAAGTACAGGAGGAGTCATATGCGGAAGGGATAACAAGATCTACGAGGTCCAGATGGTCAGCGGCACCTAGGCGGCAGTCATGGTGAGGGAGAGTGATTAACAAGGGTGCATAGTATCAGCAAAAAGTGTTGAGGAAGGTGCAGGAGCCAATGAAGAAATGGAGGACGAACTTGCGATGGGCATGGAAGACTCAGCAGATGAGTGAGAGCTTGCTCACATTTCGGTTGTGCGAGGTTGTGGTGAGAGGGCAGAGGAAGGAGGCACGATTCTCACCTCTCTGCCACCAACACACCAAGGACTTGGTCCTCCTGGATGCACAAGACACATCAGCGGCTTCTTGCTGCACTACCTACAACATGACCCTCAGATTGTACGAATTCAAAGTAATCCAGAATACTGGGTTGCCACACTGTTACATCCCCGGTACAAGACAAAATTTGGCAAAATAATTCGTGCCATAGAAATGGACGCACGTATACAGGAGTATCTGCATAATGTGGTACGCAATCTTAGATCTACTTTCCCACTAAACACCAGTGCTGCACAGAGTGAATATCAACGCTTTGTCATGGATAGGAGGAAATGGTCTTTTACTTGTCCACATCTGAGGGACCGAGGGATGGCTGCTGTGCTGAGATGGCGTTGAGTACGGTGTCCCTGCAGAGTTGCACTTTTGTTCATATACCAAAATGAGTTGAAAAAGGACAGATGCTGGTGGAAAGGGGAACAGGTGTGTTGGAAAGGGGAAATAAGTTTTGGTCCGTGGATTTGGTGGTTAAGCAACAGTAACATTTGCTGAAGAAACACCATCTGTTACAGTGTGACTGGCAGATTTGGATAAAGTGGTATATACTATGTTACCGCTATATAACGTAAATTAATAAGAAAAGAAAGAGAAAGGTATATATCACCTTCAGCAGTCAGTGTCCACCGTGCTCCCAGTTGGAAAAGGAGAGTTTGGCAACTGGAAGGTTTGGTGGAGGATACAGAGCTGTGTGGCTATGAAACTAATAGTATCCTGAACCGAGTTAGACGCCATTCGGATCTGGAGACTGGGAGCCCTGTTAGCGTCACAGGGTCCACATGCCCACCCAGCCCAGGAACTCCCTGTTAACCACACAGGGGCCATTGAGTACGCTGACCGTGTGCGTAGGGGCCACACCTGTGGACAGCAGGCGCATCAGCAGCAGCAGGCCTGTTAATGCCACTGGGCTGCACAAGCAGGACTGGTAGGACAGGAGCTGGTCTTAACCGTTCTGCGTTACCAACTGTGGTGGTGGCCTGCATCCACCACCCTATCCCTGCCTACCTCTGGCCTAAAGCCGCAATGGGTTCAACACATGGAGGTGTGTTCTTTCGTAGCATAATAGAAGACTGCGCACCTCCTTGTTGGCTCCAGCCCCTTTTATAACCTGGGTCCGCCCCAAACCAGGGTGAACCACAATGCACCTCCTGGAGACAAAAGTAAAGTGACATGTCATGAGTGGCATAAGTAGCGTCCTATTTGGAACCGCAACTTCAATGATGACCTCATGGCTGCCATGACCCAAACACCTCACCAGTCATCGTCTGACCATCACTAATGCGGTGACAAGTCATAGGGGTGGGCCTCTGCAAGCCATTTGGGAGGACAGCTGATGCCCTGTGGTCTATATGGGACCCCCACATCAGGGGCAGGGCCCAAGAGTTCATTACCGTACCTAGTCTCTGATGCAGTAAGTTCCTGAGCATGCTCAGTAGCATGAAATACAGTCTCTGAAAAAAGACTATCAGCTTTAGCATGGTGTCTAGGCACAAAACAGGACTTAGACCCGGCACGGAATGCAAGCACCTGTGCAAAGAGGCTTTTCACACTTAGTGTGGGAGCATGCGCTGTATCCCGAAATGAAGACTTAGCATCAGGAATAACACAGTCAGGCTGAGCATACTCACTAGGCAAAACACTGTAATTAGGCTGCAGCTGGAGTAAATCGGCACACGCATGCGCACTAGCTGCCTCTCCACACTTAGACGTGAAAGGGAAATTGCTCTTGGAGATGCTGTCTATGAACAGAAGGAAAAGCTAAAGGAAGCCTGACTTTCTATCCCTCCGAATTATGAAATGCAGCAATGAATTCCATGAGTTTGCTATAACATTAGCGTAGCAAAATGTGCATGAGGGTGTCATGTAGAGGTGCTATAAATAGCTTGTCACCAGTGGGGCACTAATGGAATACAACAGCCAGTTCTATGATGCCACAAAATGGCAGTATTTTTTGCTATCATTATAGCTCATTAAAAACAGAGCAGAAGGGTGTCATGCAGAGGTGCTGCACATAGATTTGCACTAGTGGGACTATACAGAAGTCCAATAGCCACGTTTAGGATGCCACTAGGTACACTGACTGTTTGCTAGTATAATGGCTGAGTTAAAAAAAGGTGGAGTGTGCAATGCAGGCAGACGTGCTGCAAATATCTTTACAATAGTGTGAATAGACAAAAGTCCAATAGCCACGTTTAGGATGCCACTAGGTACACTGACTGTTTGCTAGTATAATGGCTGAGTTAAAAAAAGGTGGAGTGTGCAATGCAGGCAGACGTGCTGCAAATATCTTTACAATAGTGTGAATAGACAAAAGTCCAATAGCCACGTTTAGGATGCCACTAGGTACACTGACTGTTTGCTAGTATAATGGCTGAGTTAAAAAAAGGTGGAGTGTGCAATGCAGGCAGACGTGCTGCAAATATCTTTACAATAGTGTGAATAGACAAAAGTCCAATAGCCACGTTTAGGATGCCACTAGGTACACTGACTGTTTGCTAGTATAATGGCTGAGTTAAAAAAAGGTGGAGTGTGCAATGCAGGCAGACGTGCTGCAAATATCTTTACAATAGTGTGAATAGACAAAAGTCCAATAGCCACGTTTAGGATGCCACTAGGTACACTGACTGTTTGCTAGTATAATGGCTTAGTTATAATGAGTTGGAGTGTGCAATGCAGGCAGACATGCTGCAAATATCTTTCCACTAGTTTGAGTAGACAAAAGTCCAATAGCCACGTTTAGGATGCAACTAGGTACACTGACTGTTTGCTAGTATAATGGCTGAGTTAAAAAAAGGTGGAGTGTGCAATGCAGGCAGACGTGCTGCAAATATCTTTACAATAGTGTGAATAGACAAAAGTCCAATAGCCACGTTTAGGATGCCACTAGGTACACTGACTGTTTGCTAGTATAATGGCTGAGTTAAAAAAAGGTGGAGTGTGCAATGCAGGCAGACGTGCTGCAAATATCTTTACAATAGTGTGAATAGACAAAAGTCCAATAGCCACGTTTAGGATGCCACTAGGTACACTGACTGTTTGCTAGTATAATGGCTGAGTTAAAAAAAGGTGGAGTGTGCAATGCAGGCAGACGTGCTGCAAATATCTTTTCAATAGTGTGAATAGACAAAAGTCCAATAGCCACGTTTAGGACGCCACTAGGTACACTGACTGTTTGCTAGTATAATGGCTTAGTTATAATGAGTTGGAGTGTGCAATGCAGGCAGACATGCTGCAAATATCTTTCCACTAGTTTGAGTAGACAAAAGTCCAATAGCCACGTTTAGGATGCCACTAGGTACACTGACTGTTTGCTAGTATAATGGCTGAGTTAAAAAAAGGTGGAGTGTGCAATGCAGGCAGACGTGCTGCAAATATCTTTACAATAGTGTGAATAGACAAAAGTCCAATAGCCACGTTTAGGATGCCACTAGGTACACTGACTGTTTGCTAGTATAATGGCTGAGTTAAAAAAAGGTGGAGTGTGCAATGCAGGCAGACGTGCTGCAAATATCTTTACAATAGTGTGAATAGACAAAAGTCCAATAGCCACGTTTAGGATGCCACTAGGTACACTGACTGTTTGCTAGTATAATGGCTTAGTTATAATGAGTTGGAGTGTGCAATGCAGGCAGACATGCTGCAAATATCTTTCCACTAGTTTGAGTAGACAAAAGTCCAATAGCCACGTTTAGGATGCCACTAGGTACACTGACTGTTTGCTAGTATAATGGCTGAGTTAAAAAAAGGTGGAGTGTGCAATGCAGGCAGACGTGCTGCAAATATCTTTACAATAGTGTGAAGAGACAAAAGTCCAATAGCCACGTTTAGGATGCCACTAGGTACACTGACTGTTTGCTAGTATAATGGCTTAGTTTAAAAAAGTTGGAGTGTGCAATGCAGGCAGACGTGCTCTGCAAATGTCTTTGCACTAGTGGGACTATAGCAAAGTCCAATAGCCACGTTTAGGATGCCACTAGGTACACTGAGTGTTTGCTAGTATAATGGCTTAGTTATAATGAGTTGGAGTGTGCAGAGGACAAGAGGGTACAGTGGCAGGATTGTGGGGCTCTGGGTAGAGGAATGGAAGCCTGCCTTTCTATTCCCTCCTAATGGTGAAATGCAGGGAGGAAATCCCTGACCTTGGCTACACAGACGCTGTTGCTGTTTTCAGGACCTGTCACCTATGGCTCTCTGACCCTGCCGGTTTGAGCCCTTAAAAGGACTGCTAGAAAGTGCTCTCCCTAAGCTGTCTAACGCTGTGTATGCAGCGCATACAGCTGTATCGGCGATAGGACTCAGGAGGACGGAGCTGCGACAGTGATGTCTGACACCAAAGACGCAGAAGGCAGATAATGGCGTCCTGGAGGAAAATGTATATTTTATAATGCAGGGACATGTGACATGGACATCCTATCACACATGCCGTTGCTTCTCTGGCTAAAAGTCCACTTAGCTGTGTGTGTGTCAGGGATTGGCTGACATGCTGGCCCGCCCCACAAGACGCGCGCGCTTAGGGAAGGAAGACAAGAAAAAAAAAAAAAAAATGGCGATCGCCATTATAGAAACAGCAGTGATCTGAAGGCGCTGTTCACGCACACTATGCACTAAAATGTCATAATAGTGTGATTCACAGAGTGACTTACACTATTACAGCAGAAACCAAGCTAGGATTTAGCTGGTTTTTTGCTGCTAGAACCGTTCTCGAACGTTTCTAGAACTATCGAGCTTTTGCAAAAAGCTCGAGTTCTAGTTCGATCTAGAACATGCCCCAAAATCACTCGAGCCTAGAACTGGAGAACCACGAACCACGAACCGCGCCCAACTTTAGTGGTCTTATTTTAATGCTAGTAAAGAATAAAAAATAGTAATAAAAAGGAATAAAAATGAGCAAATAATGGTATACGTGTATATTAAATTACCTACATATGTGTCTAAAAATTGTGTCTAAAATATGTGTGGGAAAGAGGAAGGTTCTTAAAAAATGTGTGTGCAAATTAAAAATTACAGGGATGTTGGAATAACAATATACAGAACTTGTATCCAATGTAAAAGTGTGAATCAATTGTACACAATTGACCCACTCCACCAGGAGGTTAGGAAAACATGATAAACTAACATATATTATAGTAGGAAAGCGGTGTCAGTGATGGACCAAGGGGATATATTATTGTGTAGCTCTGTGCCTCTCAAGGCCTACAATTAGGAGTATTCAAGTAACTGGATGCATTCAAGCAATAATAAACAGGACACAGTGTTATGTTTAAGGGCTCCGCCACACATCCGTGAAAAACACGTCCGTGTAAAACGGGCCGTTTTTCGGGTCCGTTTTCTGTTTTTTATGTCCGTTTTTATGGTATGTGTGGCCTGCGTGTGTATCCCGTATGCTAGCCGTATGTGCGTGTGGAATGTCCGTGTGTGCATGAGTGAAATAACTGACATGTGTATGTGTTGTCCGTGTGAAATGTACGTGTGTGATGCAAAATGTCGTTACTACATGTCGGAAGACAGAGTAGCGGGATGAGAATGAACTCGGGTGAACTTCACCCGACTTCATATTCATGCTGCGGCTCTGTCTTTGTGCCGTGTACTGATTAGCGGTCACCGGTGAAGGATTCACCGGTGACCGCTAATCCCCCGAGTGACTGAAGTGTCCCCCCCTCTCTCATACTCACCGTTCCCCGATCACCGGCGCTGCACGGCGTTCACACTGTTCCGGCGGCTTTTTCTAATTAGAAAAAGCCGGCCGCTCATTAATCAATCTCGTATTCCCTGCTTTCCCCGCCCACCGGCGCCTGTGATTGGTTGCAGTCACACACGCCCACCACGCTGAGTGACAGCTGTCTAACTGTACCCAATCACAGCAGCCGGTGGGCGTGTCTATACTGTGCATTGAAAAAATTAAATAAATAATTTAAAAAAACGGCGTGCGGTTCCCCCCCATTTTAATACCAGCCAGATAAAGCCATACGGCTGAAGGCTGGTATTCTCAGGATGGGGAGCTCCACGTTATGGGGAGCCCCCCACCCTAACAATATCAGTCAGCAGCCGCCCAGAATTGCCGCATACATTAGATGCGACAGTTCTGGGGCTGTACCCGGCTCTTCCCGATTTACCCTGGTGCGTTGGCAAATCGGGGTAATAAGGAGTTATTGGCAGCCCATAGCTGCCAATAAGTCCTAGATTAATCATGTCAGGCGTCTATGAGACACCTTCCATGATTAATCTGTAAGTTACAGTAAAAAAAACACACACACCTGAAAAAATCCTTTATTTGAAATAAAAAACACAAACAAATTCCCTCATTACCAATTTATTAACCCCGACAAACCCTCCATGTCCGGCGTAATCCACGGACTCCATTTATTGTTTAAATTTATTAAAAAAACATTATTTAATAAAAATGATGAAATACAACGTACTGTGTGACCTCCATTATTGGTCTCAAGAAATCCAGATTATTAAAATAAACATAACGCCTTTTTCGGGTTGACAATGATGATGACGGAATGGGATTAAACTCCCTCCGATATTGATCTCTTGCAGATCTCCATCGTCTGCGAACTGTATCGACTATAGAAATAGTTTGAAAAAAAACAAACCATTTTTTTTTTAGTTTTGGTATATTGTTTTTGTAAAATTTAAATTATATTTTTAAAGACAATTACATAAAACATATCAATAATGATGTAAAATAACAAATATTTGAAACACGAAAGATAGTATTACACATAGATTTTTTAGATGAAATGTAACAAATTAGTAGAGTCATAAATATAATAATTAAATTAGCTATCGTTACAATTCATCCAAAAAAATAACCATGACACATTTTTTTTTTTTGGGATATAACAAAAAAAAAAATAAAATAAAAATATAGATTTGTAATAATCGGACATTTAGACAAAAACATTATTAAATTTGCAAATTGTGTGAAGGATGTTTAGAAGTGAAAATAACAATATGTTCTGTATATTTGAACATGCTACTATTATGGGACATTATAAATTCAATCTATATACATAGAGTATGTTAGAAAAATATTTAAAAAATGTAGAATTTATAATACTATTTTTAAATTTAAACACATAAAATAATTTTAAGAATAAATATTTACATGACAATAGATAATAGAACCCAAAAAAAAAAAACTTACCAAAACGAGCACGTTTAACTGGAGAACATCGCTCCCATCCATTGTTTGGAAAAAGTTCTTGGGCAACATCCTCCCATGCCCTCTCCACTATTAGCCGATCCCTGTAGCCTTCCATTCTCGTGTCCCACAGTACAGGATGCCGTTCGACAGCAGAGATAATTCTTTCTGTATCAACTCGAGGAGACATTTTTTCTTGAAATTTTTAGACACACTTAAAGCACTGAAAAGGATTTATACATGTGCATTTGAAAATACACACAATGTGCCTAGCCAGCTAGTAATGCAGCACGCCTGCACGATTCTTATACCTTACACCTGCTGGCCGATTTTACATTCACAATTGTTAAATCTGCAGCACGCACACGCACCATTAGAACACGTATCCGTGTTTAATTAATTGTTTGAACCAAATCATTGATTTTAATGGTGTCCGTGGATGCGTTCTCCGTGCACAAAACGGACATGCTGGCGTTTGACACGGCCCACAAAACGCATCACGGAGACGGACTAACGGACATAACCAAAAACGCAAATGTAACCGATGAGATATAGTAACATTGGTGCACGTTTGGCCGTGTCTCCAGTATACACGGAAACGGACCAAACACGCACGTGTTTCACGGATGTGTGGCGGAGCCCTAAAAGGAAGCGAGTGCCAGAATAAGATGATAATGCATCAGAGGTAAATGAAGTACAAAGGGAGTAAGCATGTGTCAAAAGGTGACCGCAGTTAAGGACCTTTGGAACCAAATGAAGTGCGCATGCACCGATGTTACAACAGTTCAACCCAATAAAATCGCAGTACAGCTGCTTCGGTACGCCAGGAAATATATACACAACATGCGATAGTGCCAGCATAGTGGGCAGGAAGGGAAACAAGGAAAGGAGAAAAGACATAGCTGAAAAACAATCATTAACCCAGACTTATCTATAGAGTTATATTTAGTATTGACATCATCAATTGTATTTGTAGGAGGAATTACCAAAGGGGCTAAAAAATATGTACAAGAACCCATAAAAAATATTGGATCTGGAGCCCCTTTGGTAATTCCTCCTACAAATACAATTGATGTCAATACTAAATATAACTCTATAAATAATTCAGATAATGAATGATGTATTTGTCCATGTGCCAGCTAACACAACACCCCCAAGGGTAGTGGTTGGGGAATCTAACCCTAGAAACATTGAAGAAACTCATAAACAATTAGCCTTAATTGGATCACAGATTGAGAGGATTCATCAACAAAGTGCCTTATCTATACCTACAAATCTGGATGTATCTATGCATCCCAATTACACCAATCATGATAAAGATTTCATTGACCTCCTGGACTTATCTACACATGATTATTGTCTTCCACTTCCTGATACACAGATATCTAACATGACACCTACATGTCTAACCATGGGTGACGGTAATACTATACAGACTGATAACACTATTATTATTGATAATTCAAATAAGGACATCACATGTGTTCCTATTTTACCTCCTTTTCCATGGGTTGAACTGTTGTAACCTTGGGCATATGCACTTCATTTGGTTCCCACGGTCCTGAACTGGGGTCACCTTTTGACACATGCTTACTCCCTTTGAACTTCATTTTTTAACTTTTACCATATTTTGGATAACTTAAAAATGTTGACATCAATGTATTTTGAAAAGTTATTTCTCCAACTCAGCTGCCATTTGTGTAACTGATAAGGATCCCGTTAATATTTGAAAGGCCGTTGATATACATGTGTATATATATCGGCTCATCCTCTGTCGGATCAGATTATTTAAGTCCTTTGCTTGATGTCTTGATGAAGGAGACTGCAATCTCCGAAACGTGTTGACCTGTGCAAAAGAATAAAGACATAGACTAATTAATTTACATCGATTGGTTTGGTGATAGCATGGCAAGATGCCCGATTCCTTCTCCTGATTTTATTGATTCTGCTCGGGGCTGCAGCTGTTCACCTTTTTACAATGTGAATGTGATTACAGTAGTTTTGACTATCACAACCCCTTTAGGTGAGTCTTCTACTTTTACTAGCCATAAGCTCTGCCTGGTAAGACCCTATTGCGATTTCTCCCACAGTCCTATCTCCTGATTTGTCAATATTATGAAGGCACTAAAACGTACTAATAGAAATGTGGTTCATTGCGTAATTTTGACCATGCACTGAATAGTGCAAAGACCTTTTTAGATAGTTTACTAGCAAATTTATAGCAGGCACTACTAATTAAATACCAATTAAGGATACTAAAAGTAGATATTGACTCAACCTCAGACTTCACTACTTTTTTATAAAACCATACATTTTCTTGATATCAAAATCACATAAAAACATTTAAGTTTAAAATAAGGGAAGAGAGAGGAGAGGATATGTCCCTATCCTATTCTCTTCCTGGGCTACGGGGGTCGGCGTCCTAAATTGTAGTGACACCCCCGTTCCACGACGGCTCCGTCCCTAGATGATGCCCTCCCTAATTTAAGCTGGGTGCATTCCCTCTAATAGATAGAAACACCCGAAAGCGGCAACACCACAGTGAGGAAAGAGTGCACAGTCAACGGTGATTAATTTGTCTGTATCGTCACCACGACATATAGGGATTAGGGACTTAGGGGGTCATCAGATATATTAATTCAGTCTGTGTGCTCAATAAAAGATAGATATAACACACGGCTGCGGGTGATGGCGGTAACAAACTGGCTGGATAGTCCTTGTCCTAGGTCATTCTCCAAAATGACTGGTGTGAGCAGGTAATCCCCAAGCCCCACTTTCACTTCCCTTTGAGTGGTATCCGAAACAACAGGCTTGGTGGGGCCATCTATGAACCCCACTTCAACTTCCTCCTGGCTAGTCCCCGAAACAACAGGTGTGGGGAGACTGTCCATAAACTCCTCTTCCTGGTCAGACCCCAAAGTAACTGGTGTGGGGACGGTGCCCATAAGCTCCACATCAGCCTTGCTCTGGTCAGTCTCCACAATGACAGGTATAGGGAGACTGTTCACAAATCCCACATCGATCGCTTCCTGGTTAGTTCCCAAAATACCAGGGGTGGGGATGCTGTCCATAAGCTCCACATCAGCCTTGCTCTGGTCAGTCTCCACAATGACCGGTATGGGGAGGCTGTTCACAATCCCCACATAGATCGCTTCCTGGTTGGTCCCCAAAATACCAGGTGTGGGGAGGCTGTCCACAAGCTCCACCTCGACCTCTCCCTGGTCGGTCCTTAGGTCCAACTGCACACATGCCAGAGGAATGTCTGAGCGCTGGCCATCAGCCAGGGAGATGGATAATTGGGAATCTAGTACAGGGTCTTCTGGGGAAACAATAACTGGGCTTACCAGGGTAATGGAGGAACCAGTGTCTCATAGTCCCTGGCTCTTGACCGGCTGAGCTGGTAGATGGGCTCCATGCATGCGGCCTCGGTTTTGGAGACAATCTTTATCTATATGCAGTAATAACAAGAAGAATTTGCGGGGCACTACTTCCACTGAGGACTGTCCACATCAAACAACCAGCGGCTAGTTGCAGAAAGCACACGCGGTGCTATTGATCTCTGCTGTGACAAGAGAAAACTTCCAGGTCGGACTATACTGAATACAGCTACGGGGTGCTTGTTTCAAAAGCATCAGAGCATGAGACATTAAGCAAAGGGAGAAAAAAGGAACAGCACTCACCGGTAATTGCTGTGAAGTATTCAGGTTTATTTCATGGTCGGAGGATACATGCTTCGGCGTTACAGGGAGGGAATGAGGATGGTTAGCACAAAAAGACTACGGCCGTTTCGCCCCTGTAGGTGGGTCTTACAGTAAGACCCGTCGAAGCCCCACCTACAGGGGCGAAACGGACGTAGTCTTTTTGTGCTAACCATCCTCATTCCCTCCCTGTAACGCCGAAGCATGTATCCTCCGACCATGAAATAAACCTGAATACTTCACAGCAATTACCGGTGAGTGCTGTTCCTTTTTTCTCCCTTTGCTTAAAATCTTTATCTATATGTCCATGGCGCCCACATGTATAACAGCGCCATAGATTGGGTGAGTCACAGGCCCTGTTTGTAGTCCTTTGTTTTGGCGCAGCTTCTGCTGGGTAGCGGGACCATCCTTCTCGACCGGCTGGTGTTAGCAGTACAGCAGCTGGAATCCCATAAACATATTCCAGAACATAAGCCCTCTCTTCTCTTGAGGATCTAGGCCCCAATGCATCCAACAACGCTGTGGCTTGGGCCATTTTGGACAAAGTTGATTCCCGATTGTCACTAGATCCATGATGTGGCACATAGTTTAAATCCTCTGGGTCAATATCAGCGGGATCCTCATCATCCTCTGCATCATTCTGGGCATCCCAACGGACTAATTTCTGGATCAAGTCTGACCGAGTCTCAGCGTTCCAGTAGACAATCTTTCGCCTCTGGCATAGATCCTGTAGCCTCCATTTACTGCAGCGGTCGTAACTCCTCTCTTGTCCTTGTCCCATGGCTGAGTTGGTGGGGTTGGACATGGCAGCGTCCGAAACCTGAATGCCTCCCCTATGGCCTGCTGGGTATGCTTATGTGCCTCCCTGGTTGTTGAGCCCTGGACGGTGTCCGAAAACACCTGTCCGCTACAGCTCCCCTGGGTAAACCAGGCTGAGTAGTATCCCATCGCTGCCACTAATTGTGGAGACACGGGTCTCAGTGGGTGCTCTTCTCCACTAAAACCCGCCACCTTTAGAAAGACAGCGTGGCTCAGGGCTCATCCAACCTGAACGCCGGCCTCCTTAACCATGGGCGTAACACTACTCAGACAACACAGGGTGAGGGAACCACAATAATTAGACTTTATTGGATCCCCAAAATATTAACGGCACATAACACATAACCAGCAAAACACACAAATGTAACAGGCAACAGAGTCTCACCCTTCCGCTGGTTCACCAGGGATTTAGAATGTCCATGCCTCAGAGCTTCCAGGGCCACTTACTCCAATCCAGCAGCACCCCGCTTTCGGCGGGCACCCACCAAGAAAGGAATAGCACCAGATTTAGGAAGCTGTGTGAGGTCTGTAAAGTCTGTAGCCAGGTGACCGGATTGTCCCAACCTGAGTGTCCTCCTTAGGTAGTCCTGATATGATGTTACAATCCTGGCAGCCGGAGTCGAAATCCCTAGGCTGTGGATATGGTCTCCAACCGGAACCGGAGTCCCTAGATTGAAGCCATAAGATATCCTGATCCTCTAGTCAGCTCCGAAGAGCTTAGACTGGATCCATCAGCATCCATCAACCCCCTGGTGTCTTAAAGAAGTCCCTTTTATAGCCACAGCCTTCCACTTAGATACACTGCGTCCTCATCAATTGGTTGGACAAGAGCGCCTCTCCCATTGGATGAATCTCAAGCTGCATGGACAATGTTCATCCAAATGATGTCTACAGAAAGACTGAATATATCTACATGGAGTCTGCAAGTCACAGACTCGACAATGGCTATTAAGGTAATCACATTAGCAATACACAACTACAATACAATGGTTACTGGAAAAGTCTGGAGAACAATACGTCTGGCTTTCAGTGGCCAACACAATTACATTGAGTCAACAAGAGTCTTGTAAAAACAATGAGGGACTTCTCCCCCGTCTATAGACAATCTATCATGCTGTCTGGCTGAATTTTAAGAAACTTTAACCCATGAGAGTCCATGTCGTCACACAGGTCACTTAAGGTGAAGCATTAACCGCAGTGACAATTATAATCTGTAACAGTGAAGGAGAAGAGGGGATCCAGCACAAATTCCTTTGGTTAAAATAATTTCTTCCTTTATTAATATATTAAGAACATTTTGAGACCAAAGATGAAGACATGTTATAACGCATAGGTTCTCTTAACGCGTTTCGGACTTAAAAATTAAAACCAACAAAGTCCTTAGTCATAAGTGACCTATGCCAGACTGGAAGCTGTTCATATAGAGGAGGTGAAGGCAGCCCAAAAAAACAGGAAATAAACAAAAAAAGGTAATTACCTGTGGGGAGGGAATAATTAGTTGATTCACCAGCTTAGCTAATAAGGTTAAGGTGGAATAAAGGCAAAAAAAAAAAAAATTCTAACAAAATAGTATCAGAAATATCAAAACATAACATGAATCAAAACAGAATCAGAAAAAGGGTGGGAACCTTAATCCTATTCCCAAGGAAGGAAACAGACTTGACTCAATACCAATTCCCAATAACATAAAAAATAAATAAATGAGTAGAAATAACGCAATATAAATATAAATATGAATATAAATATACATAAATTTTAACTGAGTCAAAAAAAGATGGATACAAGAATAGGATGGAGGTACAATCCCCCCAGATCTAATAATAATAAGGTTCCAAGGATACATCTATATATATAATTGCCTTATTCTGTCTGTCTGTCTGTCTGTCTATCTGTCTGTCTGTCTGTCTGTCATGCTCCGAAATTGTGTCCTTACGGTGACACAAAGCTGATTGGCCGCTGGGCTCGCCATGGCCTCGCCTCCCCACACGGATTGGCCTCTCGCCCCGGCTCTCTGCAGGCCCCGCCCCCCTCACGCAATGCACGCTCGCTGTGGCCCAACTGACACGGGGCTCCGATTCCCAGGTGAGTACACACACACATCAGATCCACACATCACAACATGCTGGGATATCGCTTGCTTCTACACCGGCTCCGTCAGGATCCCGGCAGCGCCACACATAACCTTGCGATGCTGGGATCTTAACGGAGGCCGTGAAAGCTGGTAACCATTATACACATCGGGTAACTAAGGTCCCTTAGTTACCCGATGTGTATCATAGTTACCAGTGTACACCGGCTCCCACTCACTCTCACACACACATAACACACACATCACATCGCATCCACACATCAAGGTCCTGCAGCTGCGGAACATACATAACATAACAGCACACACACACACACATACACACAAATCAGATCACACTCACACACATCACATCGCATCCAAATACTCACAACATCCTGGGATATCGCTTGCTTCTCGGCGGCGATATTGTGCTGTGAGCTTCCAGGACCTGCGGGAGGATCACATGGCCAGAAGCATGTGATATCCCCGGATGTTGTGAGTATCAGCGCGTATGTGCAATATCGTCAGTGTCTGTGTGTGTGAGTGGATGCGATCGGTTGTGTGGGTGAGTGGATGCGATCGGTTGT
Organism: Anomaloglossus baeobatrachus; assembly: GCF_048569485.1. NCBI lineage: Eukaryota > Metazoa > Chordata > Amphibia > Anura > Aromobatidae > Anomaloglossus > Anomaloglossus baeobatrachus. Next base: position 261,349,464 of record NC_134355.1, read on the forward strand.
GTGGGTGAGTGGATGCGATCGGGTGTGGGTGAGTGTCGGCAGAGGAGCACGGCGTGCTGGAGGAGGCTGGGAGCAGAGAGGCTGATCTTGGGGAAGGCTGGGAGGGGGAGGCTGATGCTGAGGGAGGCTGGAAGGAGAGAGGCTGAGCAAACGTGCTCCATCCGCCATACTGCGCACTCCCCATCGTGCTGCATCCCCCATGCTGCGCACTCCCAAACGTATTCCATCCGCCATGCTGCGCACTCCCAAACGTGCTCCAACCGCCATACTGCGCACTCCCCATCGTGCACCATCCGGCATGCTGCGCACTCCCAAGCGGATGGAGCATGATGGGGGGTGCGCAGCATGGCGGATGGAGCACGTTTGGGAGTGCGCAGCATGGCGGATGGAGCACGTTTGGGAGTGCGCAGCATGACGGATGGAGCACGTTTGGGAGTGCGCAGCATGACGGATGGAGCACGTTTGGGAGTGCGCAGCATGCCGGATGGTGCACGATGGGGAGTGCGCAGTATGGCGGATGGAGCACGTTTGGGAGTGCGCAGTATGGCGGATGGAGCACGTTTGGGAGTGCGCAGCATGGCGGATGGAGCACGTTTGGGAGTGCGCAGCATGGCGGATGGACCACGTTTGGGAGTGCGCAGCATGGCGGATGGAGCACGTTTGGGAGTGCGCAGCATGGCGGATGGAGCACGTTTGGGAGTGCGCAGCATGGCGGATGGAGCACGTTTGGGAGTGCGCAGCATAGGGGATGCAGCACGATGGGGAGTGCGCAGTATGGCGGATGGAGCACGTTTGGGAGTGCGCAGCATGGCGGATGGACCACGTTTGGGAGTGCGCAGCATGGCGGATGGAGCACGTTTGGGAGTGCGCAGCATGGCGGATGGAGCACGTTTGGGAGTGCGCAGCATGGGGGATGCAGCACGATGGGGAGTGCGCAGTATGGCGGATGGAGCACGTTTGGGAGTGCGCAGCATGGCGGATGGACCACGTTTGGGAGTGCGCAGCATGACGGATGGAGCACGTTTGGGAGTGCGCAGCATGCCGGATGGTGCACGATGGGGAGTGCGCAGTATGGCGGATGGAGCACGTTTGGGAGTGCGCAGTATGGCGGATGGAGCACGTTTGGGAGTGCGCAGCATGGCGGATGGAGCACGTTTGGGAGTGCGCAGCATGGCGGATGGACCACGTTTCGGAGTGCGCAGCATGGCGGATGGAGCACGTTTGGGAGTGCGCAGCATGGCGGATGGAGCACGTTTGGGAGTGCGCAGCATGGGGGATGCAGCACGATGGGGAGTGCGCAGTATGGCGGATGGAGCACGTTTGGGAGTGCGCAGCATGGCGGATGGACCACGTTTGGGAGTGCGCAGCATGACGGATGGAGCACGTTTGGGAGTGCGCAGCATGCCGGATGGTGCACGATGGGGAGTGCGCAGTATGGCGGATGGAGCACGTTTGGGAGTGCGCAGTATGGCGGATGGAGCACGTTTGGGAGTGCGCAGCATGGCGGATGGAGCACGTTTGGGAGTGCGCAGCATGGCGGATGGACCACGTTACGGAGTGCGCAGCATGGCGGATGGAGCACGTTTGGGAGTGCGCAGCATGGCGGATGGAGCACGTTTGGGAGTGCGCAGCATGGCGGATGGAGCACGTTTGGGAGTGCGCAGCATGGCGGATGGAGCACGTTTGGGAGTGCGCAGCATGCCGGATGGTGCACGATGGGGAGTGCGCAGTATGGCGGATGGAGCACGTTTGGGAGTGCGCAGCATGGCGGATGGAGCACGTTTGGGAGTGCGCAGCATGGCGGATGGACCACGTTTGGGAGTGCGCAGCATGGCGGATGGAGCACGTTTGGGAGTGCGCAGCATGGCGGATGGAGCACGTTTGGGAGTGCGCAGCATGGCGGATGGAGCACGTTTGGGAGTGCGCAGCATGGCGGGTGGAGCACGTTTGGGAGTGCGCAGCATGGCGGATGGAGCACGTTTGGGAGTGCGCAGCATGGCGGATGGAGCACGTTTGGGAGTGCGCAGCATGGCGGATGGAGCACGTTTGGGAGTGCGCAGCATGCCGGATGGTGCACGATGGGGAGTGCGCAGTATGGCGGATGGAGCACGTTTGGGAGTGCGCAGCATGGCGGATGGAGCACGTTTGGGAGTGCGCAGCATGGCGGATGGACCACGTTTGGGAGTGCGCAGCATGGCGGATGGAGCACGTTTGGGAGTGCGCAGCATGGCGGATGGAGCACGTTTGGGAGTGCGCAGCATGGCGGGTGGAGCACGTTTGGGAGTGCGCAGCATGGCGGATGGAGCATGATAGGGGGTGCGCAGCATGGCGGATGGAGCACGTTTGGGAGTGCGCAGCATGGCGGATGGAGCACGTTTGGGAGTGTGCAGCATGGCGGATAGAGCACGATGGGGAGTGCGCAGCATGGCGGATGGAGCACGTTTGGGAGTGCGCAGCATGGGGGATGCAGCACGATGGGGAGTGCGCAGTATGGCGGATGGAGCACGTTTGGGAGTGCGCAGCATGGCGGATGGACCACGTTTGGGAGTGCGCAGCATGGCGAAGGAGCACGTTTGGGAGTGCGCAGCATGAGGGATGCAGCACGATGGGGGGTGCGCAGCATGGGGGATGGAGCACGATGGGAGGTGCACACCTCCCCCCAACACACACACACACGCGCACTGCACAACACACACACACTAGGAATCACAAACAACGCCCTACACAGACACCCACACACACAGACAACGCTGCACACACAAATATACGCACATACTGCACAACACACACATTGCTCAAAACATACCTCCCCCCAAAACACACCACACCCACACAAACCGCACAACACACACACACAACGCTACAGACACACAGCGCTCCACAAACAACGCAACACACATACAACACCGCTCTCACCCCCCGCGACACTCAGAACTAGAGATGAGCGAACCGGTCCCGGTTCGGCTCGAGGCGGTTCGCCGAACGGGGGGTCTGGCTCGAGTTCGGCTCGTCGAACGTTCGACGAACCGAACTCGAGCCCATAGGAAACAATGGCAGGCAATCACAAACACAGTAAAACACCTAGAAAACACCCTCAAAGGTGTCCAAAAGGTGACAAACAACTCACAACACAACACAAACACATGGGAAAGTGACAAGGACATGTACTCATGCGAAAACAAAACAGCTGGACAAGGAAAAAGAGGAGGACACACAGATATAGGCATGGCACGCCCTTCTAAAGTCATGTAAAACACCGCAAGGTGACTCCAAGCGGAGTCTCCCTTTTTTCCAAAAATTGGGCCCCACACACCCACCCCTTCAGTGGCAGCAGTTGTGCCCCAGTTGTACACTTCACAGCTAGATTTGCATCAAGCACATTCAAAAATACGCCATTCTTATCCGTCCCCAGGATGACACCGGGGTAGGTAGCAAAGTCTTTCCTGATCCCAGCTCTGTTCATCTTGGCTTCTTTTAAAAACACAGCAAGCAAGGGTTACTCCAAGCGGAGTCTCCCTTTTTTCCAAAAATTGGGCCCCACACACACCCACCCCTTCAGTGGCAGCACTTGGGCCCCAGTTGTACACTTCACAGCTAGATTTGCATCAAGCACATTCAAAAATACGCTATTCTTAACCGTCCCCAGGATGACACCGGGGTAGGTAGCAAAGTCTTTCCTGATCCCAGCTCTGTTCATCTTGGCTTCTTTTAAAAACACAGCAAGCAAGGGTTACTCCAAGCGGAGTCTCCCTTTTTTCCAAAAATTGGGCCACACAGACACCCACCCCATCAGTGGCAGCACTTGGGCCCTAGTTGCAAACAGGATGTTTTGATTTGCATCAAGCACATTCAAAAATACGCTATTCTTAGCCGTCCCCAGGATGACACCGGGGTAGGTAGCAAAGTCTTTCCTGATCCCAGCTCTGTTCATCTTGGCTTCTTTTAAAAACACAGCAAGCAAGGGTTACTCCAAGCGGAGTCTCCCTTTTTTCCAAAAATTGGGCCACACAGACACCCACCCCATCAGTGGCAGCACTTGGGCCCTAGTTGCAAACAGGATGTTTTGATTTGCATCAAGCACATTCAAAAATACGCTATTCTTAGCCGTCCCCAGGATGACACTGGGGTAGGTAGCAAAGTCTTTGCTGACCCATGACTTGTTCATCTTGGCTTCTTTTAAAAACAATGTAAGCAAGGGTTACTCCAAGCGGAGTCTCCCCTTTTTTCCAAAAATTGGGCCCCACACACACCCACCCATTCAGTGGCAGCAGTTGTGCCCCAGTTGTACACTTCACAGCTAGATTTGCATCAAGCACATTCAAAAATACGCCATTCTTATCCGTCCCCAGGATGACACCGGGGTAGGTAGCAAAGTCTTTCCTGATCCCAGCTCTGTTCATCTTGGCTTCTTTTAAAAACACAGCAAGCAAGGGTTACTCCAAGCGGAGTCTCCCTTTTTTCCAAAAATTGGGCCACACAGACACCCACCACATCAGTGGCAGCACTTGGGCCCTAGTTGCAAACAGGATGTTTTGATTTGCATCAAGCACATTCAAAAATACGCTATTCTTAGCCGTCCCCAGGATGACACCGGGGTAGGTAGCAAAGTCTTTGCTGACCCATGACTTGTTCATCTTGGCTTCTTTTAAAAACAATGTAAGCAAGGGTTACTCCAAGCGGAGTCTCCCTTTTTTCCAAAAATTGGGCCACACAGACACCCACCCCATCAGTGGCAGCACTTGGGCCCTAGTTGCAAACAGGATGTTTTGATTTGCATCAAGCACATTCAAAAATACGCTATTCTTAGCCGTCCCCAGGATGACACCGGGGTAGGTAGCAAAGTCTTTCCTGATCCCAGCTCTGTTCATCTTGGCTTCTTTTAAAAACACAGCAAGCAAGGGTTACTCCAAGCGGAGTCTCCCTTTTTTCCAAAAATTGGGCCACACAGACACCCACCCCATCAGTGGCAGCACTTGGGCCCTAGTTGCAAACAGGATGTTTTGATTTGCATCAAGCACATTCAAAAATACGCTATTCTTAGCCGTCCCCAGGATGACACCGGGGTAGGTAGCAAAGTCTTTCCTGATCCCAGCTCTGTTCATCTTGGCTTCTTTTAAAAACACAGCAAGCAAGGGTTACTCCAAGCGGAGTCTCCCTTTTTTCCAAAAATTGGGCCACACAGACACCCACCCCATCAGTGGCAGCACTTGGGCCCTAGTTGCAAACAGGATGTTTTGATTTGCATCAAGCACATTCAAAAATACGCTATTCTTAGCCGTCCCCAGGATGACACCGGGGTAGGTAGCAAAGTCTTTGCTGACCCATGACTTGTTCATCTTGGCTTCTTTTAAAAACAATGTAAGCAAGGGTTACTCCAAGCGGAGTCTCCCTTTTTTCCAAAAATTGGGCCACACAGACACCCACCCCATCAGTGGCAGCACTTGGGCCCTAGTTGCAAACAGGATGTTTTGATTTGCATCAAGCACATTCAAAAATACGCTATTCTTAGCCGTCCACAGGATGACACCGGGGTAGGTAGCAAAGTCTTTCCTGATCCCAGCTCTGTTCATCTTGGCTTCTTTTAAAAACACAGCAATCAAGGGTTACTCCAAGCGGAGTCTCCCTTTTTTCCAAAAATTGGGCCACACAGACACCCACCCCATCAGTGGCAGCACTTGGGCCCTAGTTGCAAACAGGATGTTTTGATTTGCATCAAGCACATTCAAAAATACGCTATTCTTAGCCGTCCCCAGGATGACACTGGGGTAGGTAGCAAAGTCTTTGCTGACCCATGACTTGTTCATCTTGGCTTCTTTTAAAAACAATGTAAGCAAGGGTTACTCCAAGCGGAGTCTCCCCTTTTTTCCAAAAATTGGGCCCCACACACACCCACCCATTCAGTGGCAGCAGTTGTGCCCCAGTTGTACACTTCACAGCTAGATTTGCATCAAGCACATTCAAAAATACGCCATTCTTATCCGTCCCCAGGATGACACCGGGGTAGGTAGCAAAGTCTTTCCTGATCCCAGCTCTGTTCATCTTGGCTTCTTTTAAAAACACAGCAAGCAAGGGTTACTCCAAGCGGAGTCTCCCTTTTTTCCAAAAATTGGGCCACACAGACACCCACCACATCAGTGGCAGCACTTGGGCCCTAGTTGCAAACAGGATGTTTTGATTTGCATCAAGCACATTCAAAAATACGCTATTCTTAGCCGTCCCCAGGATGACACCGGGGTAGGTAGCAAAGTCTTTGCTGACCCATGACTTGTTCATCTTGGCTTCTTTTAAAAACAATGTAAGCAAGGGTTACTCCAAGCGGAGTCTCCCTTTTTTCCAAAAATTGGGCCACACAGACACCCACCCCATCAGTGGCAGCACTTGGGCCCTAGTTGCAAACAGGATGTTTTGATTTGCATCAAGCACATTCAAAAATACGCTATTCTTAGCCGTCCCCAGGATGACACCGGGGTAGGTAGCAAAGTCTTTCCTGATCCCAGCTCTGTTCATCTTGGCTTCTTTTAAAAACACAGCAAGCAAGGGTTACTCCAAGCGGAGTCTCCCTTTTTTCCAAAAATTGGGCCACACAGACACCCACCCCATCAGTGGCAGCACTTGGGCCCTAGTTGCAAACAGGATGTTTTGATTTGCATCAAGCACATTCAAAAATACGCTATTCTTAGCCGTCCCCAGGATGACACTGGGGTAGGTAGCAAAGTCTTTGCTGACCCATGACTTGTTCATCTTGGCTTCTTTTAAAAACAATGTAAGCAAGGGTTACTCCAAGCGGAGTCTCCCCTTTTTTCCAAAAATTGGGCCCCACACACACCCACCCATTCAGTGGCAGCAGTTGTGCCCCAGTTGTACACTTCACAGCTAGATTTGCATCAAGCACATTCAAAAATACGCCATTCTTATCCGTCCCCAGGATGACACCGGGGTAGGTAGCAAAGTCTTTCCTGATCCCAGCTCTGTTCATCTTGGCTTCTTTTAAAAACACAGCAAGCAAGGGTTACTCCAAGCGGAGTCTCCCTTTTTTCCAAAAATTGGGCCACACAGACACCCACCACATCAGTGGCAGCACTTGGGCCCTAGTTGCAAACAGGATGTTTTGATTTGCATCAAGCACATTCAAAAATACGCTATTCTTAGCCGTCCCCAGGATGACACCGGGGTAGGTAGCAAAGTCTTTCCTGATCCCAGCTCTGTTCATCTTGGCTTCTTTTAAAAACACAGCAAGCAAGGGTTACTCCAAGCGGAGTCTCCCTTTTTTCCAAAAATTGGGCCACACAGACACCCACCCCATCAGTGGCAGCACTTGGGCCCTAGTTGCAAACAGGATGTTTTGATTTGCATCAAGCACATTCAAAAATACGCTATTCTTAGCCGTCCCCAGGATGACACCGGGGTAGGTAGCAAAGTCTTTCCTGATCCCAGCTCTGTTCATCTTGGCTTCTTTTAAAAACACAGCAAGCAAGGGTTACTCCAAGCGGAGTCTCCCTTTTTTCCAAAAATTGGGCCACACAGACACCCACCCCATCAGTGGCAGCACTTGGGCCCTAGTTGCAAACAGGATGTTTTGATTTGCATCAAGCACATTCAAAAATACGCTATTCTTAGCCGTCCACAGGATGACACCGGGGTAGGTAGCAAAGTCTTTCCTGATCCCAGCTCTGTTCATCTTGGCTTCTTTTAAAAACACAGCAAGCAAGGGTTACTCCAAGCGGAGTCTCCCTTTTTTCCAAAAATTGGGCCACACAGACACCCACCCCATCAGTGGCAGCACTTGGGCCCTAGTTGCAAACAGGATGTTTTGATTTGCATCAAGCACATTCCAAATCCACAAGCATTTACTCTCCCCAGGATGACACAGGGGTAGTAAATTCCTTCTGGATCCATGACTTGTTCATTTTGATGAACGTCAGTCTGTCCACATTGTCACTGGACAGACGCGTGCGCTTATCTGTCAGCACACACCCAGCAGCACTGAATACACGTTCAGAGACAACGCTGGCAGCTGGACACGACAAAATCTCCAAGGCGTAAGTTGCGAGCTCTGGCCATTTTTGTAGGTTTGAAGCCCAAAAGGAGCAAGGCTCCAGTTGCACAGTCATGGCATCGATGTTCATTTGGAGATACTCCTGTATCATCCTCTCCAGCCGTTGACTATGTGTCAGACTTGTTGTCTCTGGTGGCCTTGCAAAAGAGGGTCTAAAAAAATTATGAAAAGATTCCATAAAATTGCTGTTACCGGCACCAGAAAAGGTCCTACTGGTACGGGTAGACTGTTGAAGATGACGAGACCGTCCCATGTTTGTCAAGTTACAACTGGGAGATTCACTCCCTGCACCTGCACGGTTGTTTGGTGGAAAAGCCGAGCTAAGATCTAGTAACAGCTTCTGCTGATACTCCTGCATACGTGCGTCCCTTTCTATGGCTGGAATTATGTCACAAAATTTGGACTTGTACCGGGGATCTAATAGTGTGGCAATCCAGTAGTCATCATCACTTCTAATTTTGACAATACGACTGTCATGTTGGAGGTAGTGCAACAAAAAGGCACTCATGTGTCTTGCGCAGCCATGCGGACCAAGTCCATGCTGTGTTTGTGGCATAGAGGTGCTACCCGTTCTTTCTTCCTCTGACATCTGACCCCAACCTCTTTCAACTGAAATTTGACCAAGGTCTCCCTCATCCGCTGAGTCTTCCATGTCCATGGACAGTTCGTCCTCCATTTCTTCATGTTCTCCTGCACCTTGCTCAACATTTCGCCTGCTACTATGCGCCCTTGTCGATCCCTGTCCCCCATGGTCCCATGCCTGCTGCGTTGGTGATGATGAACGTCTGGACCTTCGTGATGTTGTTGTCCCTTGCGCATATGAATCCTCCTGTAGTTCCTCCCCTTCATGTTGTCCCACCCCCTGACTCCGAATAGTGTTTAGCGTGTGCTCCAGCATGTAAATGACTGGAATCGTCATGCTGATAATGGCATTGTCAGAGCTAAACATATTCGTCGCCATGTCGAAACTGTGCAGAAGGGTGCATAGGTCCTTGATCTGAGACCACTCCATCAGGGTGATCTGCCCCACCTCTGCATCTCGTTGGCCCAGGCTATACGTCATGACGTATTGCACCAGGGCTCTGCGGTGCTGCCACAGTCGCTGTAACATGTGGAGAGTTGAATTCCAGCGTGTCGCCACATCGCATTTCAGGCGATGAACCGGCAGGCCGAAAGACTTCTGGAGCGATGCAAGTCGCTCTGCTGCGGCGCTTGAACGGCGGAAGTGAGCTGACAGTTTTCGTGCCCTGTTCAGAAGGCCATCTAGGCCGGGATAGTGTGTTAAAAATTGCTGCACGACAAGGTTCAACACGTGAGCCATACAAGGTACGTGTGTCACCTTGCCCAGGCGAAGTGCCGCACCCAGGTTTGCAGCATTGTCGCACACGGCCTTACCAGGCTGCAGTTTGAGTGGAGACAACCATTTATTAAACTCGGACCGCAAAGCTGACCACAACTCCTCAGCTGTGTGACTCTTATTACCAAGACATGTCAAGCTAAAGACCGCCTGATGCCGTTGCGCTCTGCTGCCAGCATAGTAATGAGGGGTGCGTGATTCCTTCTGCGCAGTGAGAACGCTGGTGGCCTGACCAGGCAGGCTTGGGGCGGAGGTGGAGGACCCAGATGAGGTGGAGGATGCAGAAGCAGTGGCGGAACTTGGACAGACAGAGGATTGACACACAAGTCGTGGGGACGGCAAGACTTGTGCAGCAGACCCTTCACCATCTATCACCATAGTTACCCAGTGCCCAGTCAGCGACATGTAACGTCCCTGTCCATGCTTACTGGTCCAAGTATCGGTGGTGAAATGCACCCGTTCACACACAGAGTTTCTCAAGGAAGCGGTGATGTTGTGTGCGACATGCTGGTGTAGCGCGGGCACACCTTTCTTAGAGAAGTAGTGGCGACTAGGCATCTGGTACTGGGGCACAGCGACAGACATAAGGTCTCTAAAATCCTGTGTGTCCACTAGGCGGAAAGGCAGCATTTCGGTAGCCAACAGCTTACAGAGGGATAGAGTCAACCTCTTAGCTTTGTCATGGGTCGGAGGAAGTGGCCTTTTATTTGACCACATCTGAGGGACAGAGATCTGGCTGCTGTGTGTAGACGGTGTTGAGTAGGGTGTCCCTTGAAAAATGCAGGTTTGTGAGGAAAGTGCAGGCGGAGACATGATGTTGCCTTCATCCAACGTTGGTGCTATCGATGTCTGAGAGAGCTGTACACACTCACTTGTTTCCCCTTCCAAACCAACTGACGACCTTACAAGCAAACTGCCTGTTGCGGTTACAGTGGTGGAAGTTTTGCGTGGAAAAACAGGTGTGGCAGCTGTCCCCACAGTCCTAGAAGATGAAGAGCGCGCGGATGCAGTGGAAGGGGCGGGCGGTGGATGGTTCGCTCCACTAGGCCGCATTGCAGCACGGTGAGCTTCCCACCGGGACTTATGATATTTAGTCATGTGACGATTCATGGAAGAAGTTGTCAAACTGCTGAGGTTTTGACCTCTACTAACAGAATCATGACAAATGTTACATATCACATGAGTTGGGCGATCTTTTTCGATGTGAAAAAAGGACCAGGCTAGGCAAGGCTTAGAGGCCATGCGACCTGTTGATCCACCCCGAATAATGCTCATAGGCAGAGTGGTGGCTGAGGATGCAGTTGTAGACGTGCTACCAGTGCTCCGACTCTGTCCAGGAAGGCGCAAGGTAACTTCGTCGTCGGTTGCATCCTCCTCCACCGCCTCTGTTGACCTCCTCGAGTGCCTGACTGGGGGTTGACAGTAGGTGGGATCTAGAACGTCATCATCAATTGTTGTGTTTGCACTCCCCTCCCCCTCAGACCGAGCCTCTTCTTGCCCTGACGGAATATTTAAGTTGTCATCCCAATCGGGTATCTGCGTCTCATCTTCATCAGTATGTTCCTCATTGTCTATAACCACAGGTGTTACAGTTTGTGACAAAGGGTCAACATTATGCTCAGAAACTTGGTCCTCACGGCCTGAATCTGAGTCACAAAGGTTCTGGGCATCACTGCAGACCATTTCCTGTTCTGTACTCACTGTAGCTTGGGAGCAGACCTCTGATTCCCAGGCTATAGTGTGACTGAACAGCTCTGCAGACTCAGCCATCTCAGTTCCACCATACTGTGCAGGGCTGATGGAGACTTCAGAGCTGGGAGAAAGCAAGTTTGATTGGGATGACAACTCAGAGGACTGGTGTTTTTTGGATGCGGTACTTGAAGTGGCAGAGAGGGCACTTGTTGGACCACTTGAGATCCATTCAAGCATTTTCCTTTTTTGCCCATCATCTACCTTTGTTCCTGTTGTTCGTGTCCGTAACAAAGGGAGCACATCGGATTGTCCACGGTAAGTAGTAGACATCTTACTTTTGCTGGTAGATGGTCTATCTTCAGCAGATGATAATGGAGCTTTGCCACCTTCCCCACGGACAAAACCTTTTTTGCCTTTTCCACCACGCCTCTTCCCCTTTCCACCAGCATCTGTCATTTTGCCACTCATGTTGATTGCGACAAGATTGTGGACTGAAAATGTGGTAGTAAAAATTGAGAGGTGGTGAAGATTGCAGTGGTGGTCTAGCTTTATTAACAGCAGAATAATAAAGAATAAATATCCCTGACAATGCAACTTAGTTATAATTAGTTGGAGTGTGCAACGCAGGCAGACGTGCTGCAAATGTCTTTGCACTAGTGGGACTATAGCAAAGTCCAATAGCCACGTATAGGATGCCACTAGGTACACTGAGTGTTTGCTAGTATAATGGCTTGGTTAGAATGAGTTGTAGTGTGCAACGCAGGCAGACGCGCTCTGCAAATGTCTTTGCACTAGTGGGACTATAGCAAAGTCCAATAGCCACGTATAGGATGCCACTAGGTACACTGAGTGTTTGCTAGTATAATGGCTTGGTTAGAATGAGTTGTAGTGTGCAACGCAGGCAGACGCGCTCTGCAAATGTCTTTGCACTAGTGGGACTATAGCAAAGTCCAATAGCCACGTATAGGATGCCACTAGGTACACTGAGTGTTTGCTAGTATAATGGCTTGGTTAGAATGAGTTGTAGTGTGCAACGCAGGCAGACGCGCTCTGCAAATGTCTTTGCACTAGTGGGACTATAGCAAAGTCCAATAGCCACGTATAGGATGCCACTAGGTACACTGAGTGTTTGCTAGTATAATGGCTTGGTTAGAATGAGTTGTAGTGTGCAACGCAGGCAGACGCGCTCTGCAAATGTCTTTGCACTAGTGGGACTATAGCAAAGTCCAATAGCCACGTATAGGATGCCACTAGGTACACTGAGTGTTTGCTAGTATAATGGCTTGGTTAGAATGAGTTGTAGTGTGCAACGCAGGCAGACGCGCTCTGCAAATGTCTTTGCACTAGTGGGACTATAGCAAAGTCCAATAGCCACGTATAGGATGCCACTAGGTACACTGAGTGTTTGCTAGTATAATGGCTTGGTTAGAATGAGTTGTAGTGTGCAACGCAGGCAGACGCGCTCTGCAAATGTCTTTGCACTAGTGGGACTATAGCAAAGTCCAATAGCCACGTATAGGATGCCACTAGGTACACTGAGTGTTTGCTAGTATAATGGCTTGGTTAGAATGAGTTGTAGTGTGCAACGCAGGCAGACGCGCTCTGCAAATGTCTTTGCACTAGTGGGACTATAGCAAAGTCCAATAGCCACGTATAGGATGCCACTAGGTACACTGAGTGTTTGCTAGTATAATGGCTTGGTTAGAATGAGTTGTAGTGTGCAACGCAGGCAGACGCGCTCTGCAAATGTCTTTGCACTAGTGGGACTATAGCAAAGTCCAATAGCCACGTATAGGATGCCACTAGGTACACTGAGTGTTTGCTAGTATAATGGCTTGGTTAGAATGAGTTGTAGTGTGCAACGCAGGCAGACGCGCTCTGCAAATGTCTTTGCACTAGTGGGACTATAGCAAAGTCCAATAGCCACGTATAGGATGCCACTAGGTACACTGAGTGTTTGCTAGTATAATGGCTTGGTTAGAATGAGTTGTAGTGTGCAACGCAGGCAGACGCGCTCTGCAAATGTCTTTGCACTAGTGGGACTATAGCAAAGTCCAATAGCCACGTATAGGATGCCACTAGGTACACTGAGTGTTTGCTAGTATAATGGCTTGGTTAGAATGAGTTGTAGTGTGCAACGCAGGCAGACGCGCTCTGCAAATGTCTTTGCACTAGTGGGACTATAGCAAAGTCCAATAGCCACGTATAGGATGCCACTAGGTACACTGAGTGTTTGCTAGTATAATGGCTTGGTTAGAATGAGTTGTAGTGTGCAACGCAGGCAGACGCGCTCTGCAAATGTCTTTGCACTAGTGGGACTATAGCAAAGTCCAATAGCCACGTATAGGATGCCACTAGGTACACTGAGTGTTTGCTAGTATAATGGCTTGGTTAGAATGAGTTGTAGTGTGCAACGCAGGCAGACGCGCTCTGCAAATGTCTTTGCACTAGTGGGACTATAGCAAAGTCCAATAGCCACGTATAGGATGCCACTAGGTACACTGAGTGTTTGCTAGTATAATGGCTTGGTTAGAATGAGTTGTAGTGTGCAACGCAGGCAGACGCGCTCTGCAAATGTCTTTGCACTAGTGGGACTATAGCAAAGTCCAATAGCCACGTATAGGATGCCACTAGGTACACTGAGTGTTTGCTAGTATAATGGCTTGGTTAGAATGAGTTGTAGTGTGCAACGCAGGCAGACGCGCTCTGCAAATGTCTTTGCACTAGTGGGACTATAGCAAAGTCCAATAGCCACGTATAGGATGCCACTAGGTACACTGAGTGTTTGCTAGTATAATGGCTTGGTTAGAATGAGTTGTAGTGTGCAACGCAGGCAGACGCGCTCTGCAAATGTCTTTGCACTAGTGGGACTATAGCAAAGTCCAATAGCCACGTATAGGATGCCACTAGGTACACTGAGTGTTTGCTAGTATAATGGCTTGGTTAGAATGAGTTGTAGTGTGCAACGCAGGCAGACGCGCTCTGCAAATGTCTTTGCACTAGTGGGACTATAGCAAAGTCCAATAGCCACGTATAGGATGCCACTAGGTACACTGAGTGTTTGCTAGTATAATGGCTTGGTTAGAATGAGTTGTAGTGTGCAACGCAGGCAGACGCGCTCTGCAAATGTCTTTGCACTAGTGGGACTATAGCAAAGTCCAATAGCCACGTATAGGATGCCACTAGGTACACTGAGTGTTTGCTAGTATAATGGCTTGGTTAGAATGAGTTGTAGTGTGCAATGCAGGCAGACGCGCTCTGCAAATGTCTTTGCACTAGTGGGACTATAGCAAAGTCCAATAGCCACGTATAGGATGCCACTAGGTACACTGAGTGTTTGCTAGTATAATGGCTTAGTTATCAGTTGGAGTGTGCAGAGGACAAGAGGGTACAGTGGCAGGATTGTGGTGCTCTGGGTAGAGGAATGGAAGACTGCCTTTCTATTCCCTCCTAATGGTGAAATGCAGGTAGGAAATCCCTGACCTGGGCTACACAGACGCTGTTGCTGTTTGCAGGACCTGTCACCTATGGCTCTCTGACCCTGCCGGTTGGAGCCCTTAAAAGGACTGCTATAAAGTGCTCTCCCTAAGCTGTCTAACGCTGTGTATGCAGCGCATACAGCTGTATCGGCTATAGGACTCAGGAAGACGGAGCTGCGACAGTGATGTCTGACACCAAAGACGCAGAAGGCAGATAATGGCGTCCGTGAAGAAAATGTCCGGTTTTATAATGCAGGGACATGTGACATGCAGATCCTATCACACATGCCGTTGCTTCTCTGGCTCAAAGTCCACTTAGCTGTGTGTGTGTCTGGGATTGGCTGACATGCTGGCCCGCCCCACAAGACGCGCGCGCTTAGGGAAGGAAGACAAGAAAAAAAAAAAAAAAAAATGGCGATCGCCATTATAGAAACAGCAGTGATCTGAAGGCGCTGTTCACGCACACTATACACTGAAATGTGATAATAGTTTGATTCACAGAGTGACTTACACTATTACAGCAGAAACCAAGCTATGATTTAGCTGTTTTTTGGCTGCTAGAACCGTTCTCGAACGTTTCTAGAACTACCGAGCTTTTGCAAAAAGCTCGAGTTCTAGTTCGATCTAGAACATGCCCCAAAATCACTCGAGCCGCGAACTGGAGAACCACGAACCACGAACCGCGCTCAACTCTACTCAGAACATGTACAGCGCCCTACACAAACACTTAGTAACTACACACAACAACATCTATATATATATATATATAACAAAAATCATACATGAACTACACAATACGTAAATTCTAGAATACCCGATGTGTAGAATCGGGCCACCTTCTAGTACATACATAAATAAATAAATGAAAATGCCCATAGGTGCACATAAATTCATAACATGCAGATAGAAAAAAAATCTAAAAAGAAAAGGAATGTGTAGGGGGGTTGAAACATATATATAAGTAGATAATTAATATAGTTTGGTTTTATATAATTTTAATTTAAATTCTATGGATGAGTTACAAACAGGCAATAACGAATCTAAACAAAAAACACTAATGAATATAATGACAAGAAGGGATAATCGATACTATGAATTGATT
Source organism: Anomaloglossus baeobatrachus (assembly GCF_048569485.1). NCBI lineage: Eukaryota > Metazoa > Chordata > Amphibia > Anura > Aromobatidae > Anomaloglossus > Anomaloglossus baeobatrachus. The sequence goes on from NC_134355.1 coordinate 261,365,150, forward strand.
GAAATCAATCAGATGATGTACTAGATATTTATATCAAAATGACTATACATTAGGAATTAATTGCTCCAAAATTATTTTTTTTTATTTTTTTCTCCTTTTTTGCCATTATTTGAAAAAATGGTCATATATGATCAAAACTATATATTTACGTTAAGCCTGTAGTCACTTATACCTATAATGGTATAATGTAATATAATCCTCCTACTAACAAACATGTCTAAAAAAAAAAAAAAACCCACATTCCTACATGAAAAAGTCATATATTCCACAGTTCACATAGCCCATATAAATCGCATAGGCCGCTACTTCCCTCAGGCTATTTGTCATTCGTTCGTAACAACCTGCATAATACCGCATTGCCTTGTGAAGGAATCCTCATTATACATTCAGAAAATATAACGTAGGTCTGAACGGTAGTTCAGACCTCCCGGGTGTCTGGTATTCAGTAGAGTTGAGCGCGGTTCGTGGTTCGTGGTTCTCCAGTTCTAGGCTCGAGTGATTTTGGGGCATGTTCTAGATCGAACTAGAACTCGAGCTTTTTGCAAAAGCTCGATAGTTCTAGAAACGTTCGAGAACGGTTCTAGCAGCCAAAAAACAGCTAAATCTTAGCTTGGTTTCTGCTGTAATAGTGTAAGTCACTCTGTGAATCAAACTATTATCACATTTCAGTGTATAGTGTGCGTGAACAGCGCCTTCAGATCACTGCTGTTTCTATAATGGCGATCGCCATTTTTTTTTTTTTTTTTCTTGTCTTCCTTCCCTAAGCGCGCGCGTCTTGTGGGGCTGGCCAGCATGTCAGCCAATCACAGACACACACACACCTAAGTGGACTTTGAGGCAGAGAAGCAACGGCATGTGTGATAGGATCTGCATGTCACATGTCCCTGCATTATAAAACCGGACATTTTCTTCACGATCGCCATTATCTGCCTTCTGCGTCTTTGGTGTCAGACATCACTGTCGCAGTTCAGTCCTTTGTCCTATCGCCGATACAGCTGTATGCGCTGCATACACAGCGTTAGACAGCTTAGGGAGAGCACATTCTAGCAGTCCTTTTAAGGGCTCGTACCGGCAGGGTCAGAGAGCCATAGGTGACAGGTCCTGCAAACAGCAACAGCGTCTGTGTAGCCCAGGTCAGGGATTTCCTCCCTGCATTTCACCATTAGGAGGGAATAGAAAGGCAGGCTTCCATTCCTCTACCCAGAGCACCACAATCCTGCCACTGTACCCTCTTGTCCTCTGCACACTCCAACTCATTCTAAGTAAGCCATTATACTAGCAAACACTCAGTGTACCTAGTGGCATCCTAAACGTGGCTATTGGACTTTGCTATAGTCCCACTAGTGCAAAGACATTTGCAGAGCACATCTGCCTGCATTGCACACTCCAAGTTTTTTAAACTAAGCCATTTTACTAGCAAACAGTCAGTGTACCTAGTGGCATCCTATACGTGGCTATTGGACTTTGCTATAGTCCCACTAGTGCAAAGACATTAGCAGAGCACATCTGCCTGCATTGCACACTCCAAGTTTTTTAAACTCAGCCATTATACTAGCAAACACTCTGTACCTAGTGGCATCCTATACGTGGCTATTGGACTTTGCTATAGTCCCACTAGGGCCAAGACATTTGCAGAGCGCATCTGCCTGCGTTGCACACTCCAACAAATTATAACGAAGCCATTATACTAGCAAACACTCAGTGTACCTAGTGGCATCCTATACGTGGCTATTGGACTTTGCTATAGTCCCACTAGTGCCAAGACATTTGCAGAGCACATCTGCCTGCATTGCACACTCCAAGTTTTTTAAACTAAGCAATTTTACTAGCAAACACTCAGTGTACCTAGTGGCATCCTATACGTGGCTATTGGACTTTGCTATAGTCCCACTAGTGCAAAGACATTAGCAGAGCACATCTGCCTGCATTGCACACTCCAAGTTTTTTAAACTCAGCCATTATACTAGCAAACACACAGTGTACCTAGTGGCATCCTATACGTGGCTATTGGACTTTGCTATAGTCCCACTAGTGCCAAGACATTTGCAGAGCGCATCTGCCTGCGTTGCACACTCCAACTAATTATAACGAAGCCATTATACTAGCAAACACTCAGTGTACCTAGTGGCATCCTATACGTGGCTATTGGACTTTGCTATAGTCCCACTAGTGCCAAGACATTTGCAGAGCGCATCTGCCTGCGTTGCACACTCCAACTAATTATAACGAAGCCATTATACTAGCACACACTCAGTGTACCTAGTGGCATCCTATACGTGGCTATTGGACTTTGCTATAGTCCCACTAGTGCCAAGACATTTGCAGAGCGCATCTGCCTGCGTTGCACACTACAACAAATTATAACGAAGCCATTATACTAGCAAACACTCAGTGTACCTAGTGGCATCCTATACGTGGCTATTGGACTTTGCTATAGTCCCACTAGTGCCAAGACATTTGCAGAGCGCATCTGCCTGCGTTGCACACTCCAACTAATTATAACGAAGCCATTATACTAGCAAACACTCAGTGTACCTAGTGGCATCCTATACGTGGCTATTGGACTTTGCTATAGTCCCACTAGTGCCAAGACATTTGCAGAGCGCATCTGCCTGCGTTGCACACTCCAACTAATTATAACGAAGCCATTATACTAGCACACACTCAGTGTACCTAGTGGCATCCTATACGTGGCTATTGGACTTTGCTATAGTCCCACTAGTGCCAAGACATTTGCAGAGCGCATCTGCCTGCGTTGCACACTACAACAAATTATAACGAAGCCATTATACTAGCAAACACTCAGTGTACCTAGTGGCATCCTATACGTGGCTATTGGACTTTGCTATAGTCCCACTAGTGCCAAGACATTTGCAGAGCGCATCTGCCTGCGTTGCACACTCCAACTAATTATAACGAAGCCATTATACTAGCACACACTCAGTGTACCTAGTGGCATCCTATACGTGGCTATTGGACTTTGCTATAGTCCCACTAGGGCCAAGACATTTGCAGAGCACATCTGCCTGCATTGCACACGCCAAGTTTTTTAAACTAAGCAATTTTACTAGCAAACACTCAGTGTACCTAGTGGCATCCTATACGTGGCTATTGGACTTTGCTATAGTCCCACTAGTGCAAAGACATTAGCAGAGCACATCTGCCTGCATTGCACACTCCAAGTTTTTTAAACTCAGCCATTATACTAGCAAACACTCAGTGTACCTAGTGGCATCCTATACGTGGCTATTGGACTTTGCTATAGTCCCACTAGTGCAAAGACATTAGCAGAGCACATCTGCCTGCATTGCACACTCCAAGTTTTTTAAACTCAGCCATTATACTAGCAAACACTCAGTGTACCTAGTGGCATCCTATACGTGGCTATTGGACTTTGCTATAGTCCCACTAGTGCCAAGACATTTGCAGAGCGCATCTGCCTGCGTTGCACACTCCAACTAATTATAACGAAGCCATTATACTAGCAAACACTCAGTGTACCTAGTGGCATCCTATACGTGGCTATTGGACTTTGCTATAGTCCCACTAGTGCCAAGACATTTGCAGAGCGCATCTGCCTGCGTTGCACACTCCAACTAATTATAACGAAGCCATTATACTAGCAAACACTCAGTGTACCTAGTGGCATCCTATACGTGGCTATTGGACTTTGCTATAGTCCCACTAGTGCCAAGACATTTGCAGAGCGCATCTGCCTGCGTTGCACACTCCAACTAATTATAACGAAGCCATTATACTAGCAAACACTCAGTGTACCTAGTGGCATCCTATACGTGGCTATTGGACTTTGCTATAGTCCCACTAGTGCCAAGACATTTGCAGAGCGCATCTGCCTGCGTTGCACACTCCAACTAATTATAACGAAGCCATTATACTAGCAAACACTCAGTGTACCTAGTGGCATCCTATACGTGGCTATTGGACTTTGCTATAGTCCCACTAGTGCCAAGACATTTGCAGAGCGCATCTGCCTGCGTTGCACACTCCAACTAATTATAACGAAGCCATTATACTAGCACACACTCAGTGTACCTAGTGGCATCCTATACGTGGCTATTGGACTTTGCTATAGTCCCTCTAGTGCCAAGACATTTGCAGAGCGCATCTGCCTGCGTTGCACACTCCAACAAATTATAACGAAGCCATTATACTAGCAAACACTCAGTGTACCTAGTGGCATCCTATACGTGGCTATTGGACTTTGCTATAGTCCCACTAGTGCCAAGACATTTGCAGAGCACATCTGCCTGCATTGCACACTCCAAGTTTTTTAAACTAAGCAATTTTACTAGCAAACACTCAGTGTACCTAGTGGCATCCTATACGTGGCTATTGGACTTTGCTATAGTCCCACTAGTGCAAAGACATTAGCAGAGCACATCTGCCTGCATTGCACACTCCAAGTTTTTTAAACTCAGCCATTATACTAGCAAACACACAGTGTACCTAGTGGCATCCTATACGTGGCTATTGGACTTTGCTATAGTCCCACTAGTGCCAAGACATTTGCAGAGCGCATCTGCCTGCGTTGCACACTCCAACTAATTATAACGAAGCCATTATACTAGCAAACACTCAGTGTACCTAGTGGCATCCTATACGTGGCTATTGGACTTTGCTATAGTCCCACTAGTGCCAAGACATTTGCAGAGCGCATCTGCCTGCGTTGCACACTCCAACTAATTATAACGAAGCCATTATACTAGCACACACTCAGTGTACCTAGTGGCATCCTATACGTGGCTATTGGACTTTGCTATAGTCCCACTAGTGCCAAGACATTTGCAGAGCGCATCTGCCTGCGTTGCACACTACAACAAATTATAACGAAGCCATTATACTAGCAAACACTCAGTGTACCTAGTGGCATCCTATACGTGGCTATTGGACTTTGCTATAGTCCCACTAGTGCCAAGACATTTGCAGAGCGCATCTGCCTGCGTTGCACACTCCAACTAATTATAACGAAGCCATTATACTAGCAAACACTCAGTGTACCTAGTGGCATCCTATACGTGGCTATTGGACTTTGCTATAGTCCCACTAGTGCCAAGACATTTGCAGAGCGCATCTGCCTGCGTTGCACACTCCAACTAATTATAACGAAGCCATTATACTAGCACACACTCAGTGTACCTAGTGGCATCCTATACGTGGCTATTGGACTTTGCTATAGTCCCACTAGTGCCAAGACATTTGCAGAGCGCATCTGCCTGCGTTGCACACTACAACAAATTATAACGAAGCCATTATACTAGCAAACACTCAGTGTACCTAGTGGCATCCTATACGTGGCTATTGGACTTTGCTATAGTCCCACTAGTGCCAAGACATTTGCAGAGCGCATCTGCCTGCGTTGCACACTCCAACTAATTATAACGAAGCCATTATACTAGCACACACTCAGTGTACCTAGTGGCATCCTATACGTGGCTATTGGACTTTGCTATAGTCCCACTAGGGCCAAGACATTTGCAGAGCACATCTGCCTGCATTGCACACGCCAAGTTTTTTAAACTAAGCAATTTTACTAGCAAACACTCAGTGTACCTAGTGGCATCCTATACGTGGCTATTGGACTTTGCTATAGTCCCACTAGTGCAAAGACATTAGCAGAGCACATCTGCCTGCATTGCACACTCCAAGTTTTTTAAACTCAGCCATTATACTAGCAAACACTCAGTGTACCTAGTGGCATCCTATACGTGGCTATTGGACTTTGCTATAGTCCCACTAGTGCAAAGACATTAGCAGAGCACATCTGCCTGCATTGCACACTCCAAGTTTTTTAAACTCAGCCATTATACTAGCAAACACTCAGTGTACCTAGTGGCATCCTATACGTGGCTATTGGACTTTGCTATAGTCCCACTAGTGCCAAGACATTTGCAGAGCGCATCTGCCTGCGTTGCACACTCCAACTAATTATAACGAAGCCATTATACTAGCAAACACTCAGTGTACCTAGTGGCATCCTATACGTGGCTATTGGACTTTGCTATAGTCCCACTAGTGCCAAGACATTTGCAGAGCGCATCTGCCTGCGTTGCACACTCCAACTAATTATAACGAAGCCATTATACTAGCAAACACTCAGTGTACCTAGTGGCATCCTATACGTGGCTATTGGACTTTGCTATAGTCCCACTAGTGCCAAGACATTTGCAGAGCGCATCTGCCTGCGTTGCACACTCCAACTAATTATAACGAAGCCATTATACTAGCAAACACTCAGTGTACCTAGTGGCATCCTATACGTGGCTATTGGACTTTGCTATAGTCCCACTAGTGCCAAGACATTTGCAGAGCGCATCTGCCTGCGTTGCACACTCCAACTAATTATAACGAAGCCATTATACTAGCAAACACTCAGTGTACCTAGTGGCATCCTATACGTGGCTATTGGACTTTGCTATAGTCCCACTAGTGCCAAGACATTTGCAGAGCGCATCTGCCTGCGTTGCACACTCCAACTAATTATAACGAAGCCATTATACTAGCACACACTCAGTGTACCTAGTGGCATCCTATACGTGGCTATTGGACTTTGCTATAGTCCCTCTAGTGCCAAGACATTTGCAGAGCGCATCTGCCTGCGTTGCACACTCCAACTAATTATAACGAAGCCATTATACTAGCACACACTCAGTGTACCTAGTGGCATCCTATACGTGGCTATTGGACTTTGCTATAGTCCCTCTAGTGCCAAGACATTTGCAGAGCGCATCTGCCTGCGTTGCACACTCCAACTAATTATAACGAAGCCATTATACTAGCACACACTCAGTGTACCTAGTGGCATCCTATACGTGGCTATTGGACTTTGCTATAGTCCCTCTAGTGCCAAGACATTTGCAGAGCGCATCTGCCTGCGTTGCACACTCCAACTAATTATAACGAAGCCATTATACTAGCAAACACTCAGTGTACCTAGTGGCATCCTATACGTGGCTATTGGACTTTGCTATAGTCCCACTAGTGCAAAGACATTAGCAGAGCACATCTGCCTGCATTGCACACTCCAAGTTTTTTAAACTCAGCCATTATACTAGCAAACACACAGTGTACCTAGTGGCATCCTATACGTGGCTATTGGACTTTGCTATAGTCCCACTAGTGCCAAGACATTTGCAGAGCGCATCTGCCTGCGTTGCACACTCCAACTAATTATAACGAAGCCATTATACTAGCACACACTCAGTGTACCTAGTGGCATCCTATACGTGGCTATTGGACTTTGCTATAGTCCCACTAGTGCCAAGACATTTGCAGAGCGCATCTGCCTGCGTTGCACACTACAACAAATTATAACGAAGCCATTATACTAGCAAACACTCAGTGTACCTAGTGGCATCCTATACGTGGCTATTGGACTTTGCTATAGTCCCACTAGTGCCAAGACATTTGCAGAGCGCATCTGCCTGCGTTGCACACTCCAACTAATTATAACGAAGCCATTATACTAGCAAACACTCAGTGTACCTAGTGGCATCCTATACGTGGCTATTGGACTTTGCTATAGTCCCACTAGTGCCAAGACATTTGCAGAGCACATCTGCCTGCGTTGCACACTCCAACTAATTATAACGAAGCCATTATACTAGCACACACTCAGTGTACCTAGTGGCATCCTATACGTGGCTATTGGACTTTGCTATAGTCCCACTAGTGCCAAGACATTTGCAGAGCGCATCTGCCTGCGTTGCACACTCCAACTAATTATAACGAAGCCATTATACTAGCACACACTCAGTGTACCTAGTGGCATCCTATACGTGGCTATTGGACTTTGCTATAGTCCCACTAGTGCCAAGACATTTGCAGAGCGCATCTGCCTGCGTTGCACACTCCAACTAATTATAACGAAGCCATTATACTAGCACACACTCAGTGTACCTAGTGGCATCCTATACGTGGCTATTGGACTTTGCTATAGTCCCACTAGTGCCAAGACATTTGCAGAGCGCATCTGCCTGCGTTGCACACTACAACAAATTATAACGAAGCCATTATACTAGCAAACACTCAGTGTACCTAGTGGCATCCTATACGTGGCTATTGGACTTTGCTATAGTCCCACTAGTGTCAAGACATTTGCAGAGCGCATCTGCCTGCGTTGCACACTACAACTAATTATAACGAAGCCATTATACTAGCACACACTCAGTGTACCTAGTGGCATCCTATACGTGGCTATTGGACTTTGCTATAGTCCCACTAGTGCCAAGACATTTGCAGAGCGCATCTGCCTGCGTTGCACACTACAACAAATTATAACGAAGCCATTATACTAGCAAACACTCAGTGTACCTAGTGGCGTCCTATACGTGGCTATTGGACTTTGCTATAGTCCCACTAGTGCCAAGACATTTGCAGAGCGCATCTGCCTGCGTTGCACACTCCAACTAATTATAACGAAGCCATTATACTAGCAAACACTCAGTGTACCTAGTGGCATCCTATACGTGGCTATTGGACTTTGCTATAGTCCCACTAGTGCCAAGACATTTGCAGAGCGCATCTGCCTGCGTTGCACACTCCAACTAATTATAACGAAGCCATTATACTAGCACACACTCAGTGTACCTAGTGGCATCCTATACGTGGCTATTGGACTTTGCTATAGTCCCACTAGTGCCAAGACATTTGCAGAGCGCATCTGCCTGCGTTGCACACTCCAACTAATTATAATGAAGCCATTATACTAGCACACACTCAGTGTACCTAGTGGCATCCTATACGTGGCTATTGGACTTTGCTATAGTCCCACTAGTGCCAAGACATTTGCAGAGCGCATCTGCCTGCGTTGCACACTCCAACTAATTATAACGAAGCCATTATACTAGCACACACTCAGTGTACCTAGTGGCATCCTATACGTGGCTATTGGACTTTGCTATAGTCCCACTAGTGCCAAGACATTTGCAGAGCGCATCTGCCTGCGTTGCACACTACAACAAATTATAACGAAGCCATTATACTAGCAAACACTCAGTTTACCTAGTGGCATCCTATACGTGGCTATTGGACTTTGCTATAGTCCCACTAGTGCCAAGACATTTGCAGCACGTCTGCCTGCGTTGCACACTCCAACGAATTATAACTAAGTTACATTGTCAGGGATATTTATTCTTTATTATTCTGCTGTTAATAAAGCTAGACCACCACTGCAATCTTCACCACCTCTCAATTTTTACTACCACATTTTCAGTCCACAATCTTGTCGCAATCAACATGAGTGGCAAAATGACAGATGCTGGTGGAAAGGGGAAGAGGCGTGGTGGAAAAGGCAAAAAATGTTTTGTCAGTGGGGAAGGTGGCAAAGCTCCATTATCATCTGCTGAAGATAGACCATCTACTAGCAAAAGTAAGATGTCTACTACTTATTGTGGACAATCCGATGTGCTCCCTTTTTTACGGACACGAACAAGAGGAACAAAGGTAGATGATGGGCAAAAAAGGAAAATGCTTGAATGGATCTCAAGTGGTCCAACAAGTGCCCTCTCAGCCACTTCAAGTACCGCATCCAAAAAACACCATTCCTCTGAGTTGTCATCCCAATCACACTTGATTTCTCCCAGCTCTGAAGTCTCCATCAGCCCTGCACAGTATGGTGGAACTGAGATGGCTGAGTCTGCAGAGCTGTTCAGTCACACTATAGCCTGGGAATCAGAGGTCTGCTCCCAAGCTACAGTGAGTACAGAACAGGAAATGGTCTGCAGTGATGCCCAGAACCTTTGTGACTCAGATTCAGGCCGTGAGGACCAAGTTTCTGAGCATAATGTTGACCCTTTGTCACAAACTGTAACACCTGTGGTTATAGACAATGAGGAACATACTGATGAAGATGAGACGCAGATACCCGATTGGGATGACAACTTAAATATTCGGTCAGGGCAAGAAGAGGCTCGGTCTGAGGGGGAGGGGAGTGCGAACACAACAATTGATGATGACGTTCTAGATCCCACCTACTGTCAACCCCCAGTCAGGCACTCGAGGAGGTCAACAGAGGCGGTGGAGGAGGATGCAACCGACGACGAAGTTACCTTGCGCCTTCCTGGACAGAGTCGGAGCACTGGTAGCACGTCTACAACTGCATCCTCAGCCACCACTCTGCCTATGAGCATTATTCGGGGTGGATCAACAGGTCGCATGGCCTCTAAGCCTTGCCTAGCCTGGGCCTTTTTTCACATCGAAAAAGATCGCCCAACTCATGTGATATGTAACATTTGTCATGATTCTGTTAGTAGAGGTCAAAACCTCAGCAGTTTGACAACTTCTTCCATGAATCGTCACATGAATAAATATCATAAGTCCCGGTGGGAAGCTCACCGTGCTGCAATGCCGGCTAGCGGAGCGAACCATCCACCGCCCGCCCCTTCCAGTGCATCCGCGCGCTCTTCATCTTCTAGGACTGTGGGGACAGCTGTCACACCTGTTTTTCCACGCAAAACTTCCACCACTGTAACCGCAACAGGCAGTTTGCTTGTAAGGTCGTCAGTTGGTTTGGAAGGGGAAACAAGTGAGTGTGTACAGCTCTCTCAGACATCGATAGCACCAACGTTGGATGAAGGCAACATCATGTCTCCGCCTGCACTTTCCTCACAAACCTGCATTTTTCCAGGGACTCCCTACTCAACACCGTCTACACACAGCAGCCAGATCTCTGTCCCTCAGATGTGGTCAAATAAAAGGCCACTTCCTCCGACCCATGACAAAGCTAAGAGGTTGACTCTATCCCTCTGTAAGCTAATGGCTACCGAAATGCTGCCTTTCCGCCTAGTGGACACACAGGATTTTAGAGACCTTATGTCTGTCGCTGTGCCCCAGTACCAGATGCCTAGTCACCACTACTTCTCTAAGAAAGGTGTGCCCGCGCTACACCAGCATGTCGCACACAACATCACCGCTTCCTTGAGAAACTCTGTGTGTGAACGGGTGCATTTCACCACCGATACTTGGACCAGTAAGCATGGACAGGGACGTTACATGTCGCTGACTGGGCACTGGGTAACTATGGTGATAGATGGTGAAGGGTCTGCTGCACAAGTCTTGCCGTCCCCACGACTTGTGTGTCAATCCTCTGTCTGTCCAAGTTCCGCCACAGCTTCTGCATCCTCCACCTCATCTGGGTCCTCCACCTCCGCCCCAAGCCTGCCTGGTCAGGCCACCAGCGTTCTCACTGCGCAGAAGGAATCACGCACGCCTCATTACTATGCTGGCAGCCGAGCGCAACGGCATCAGGCGGTCTTTAGCTTGACATGTCTTGGTAATAAGAGTCACACAGCTGAGGAGTTGTGGTCAGCTCTGCGGTCCGAGTTTAATAAATGGTTGTCTCCACTCAACCTGCAGCCTGGTAAGGCCGTGTGCGACAATGCTGCAAACCTGGGTGCGGCCCTTCGCCTGGGCAAGGTGACACACGTACCTTGTATGGCTCACGTGTTGAACCTTGTCGTGCAGCAATTTTTAACACACTATCCCGGCCTAGATGGCCTTCTGAACAGGGCACGAAAACTGTCTGCTCACTTCCGGCGTTCAAGCGCCGCAGCTGAGCGACTTGCATCGCTCCAGAAGTCTTTCGGCCTGCCGGTTCATCGCCTGAAATGCGATGTGGCGACACGCTGGAATTCAACTCTACACATGTTACAGCGACTGTGGCAGCACCGCAGAGCCCTGGTGCAATACGTCATGACGTATAGCCTGGGCCAACGAGATGCAGAGGTGGGGCAGATCACCCTGATGGAGTGGTCTCAGATCAAGGACCTATGCACCCTTCTGCACAGTTTCGACATGGCGACGAATATGTTTAGCTCTGACAATGCCATTATCAGCATGACGATTCCAGTCATTTACATGCTGGAGCACACGCTAAACACTATTCGGAGTCAGGGGGTGGGACAACATGAAGGGGAGGAACTACAGGAGGATTCATATGTGCAAGGGACAACAACATCACCAAGATCCAGACGTTCATCATCACCAACGCAGCAGGCATGGGACCATGGGGAACAGGGATCGACAAGGGCGCATAGTAGCAGGCGAAATGTTGAGCAAGGTGCAGGAGAACATGAAGAAATGGAGGACGAACTGTCCATGGACATGGAAGACTCAGCGGATGAGGGAGACCTTGGTCAAATTTCAGTTGAAAGAGGTTGGGGGGAGATGTCAGAGGAAGAAAGAACGGTTAGCACCTCTATGCCACAAACACAGCGTGGACTTGGTCCGCATGGCTGCGCAAGACACATGAGTGCCTTCTTGTTGCACTACCTCCAACATGACAGTCGTATTGTCAAAATTAGAAGTGATGATGACTACTGGATTGCCACACTATTAGATCCCCGGTACAAGTCCAAATTTTGTGACATAATTCCAGCCATAGAAAGGGACGCACGTATGCAGGAGTATCAGCAGAAGCTGTTACTCGATCTTAGCTCGGCTTTTCCACCAAACAACCGTGCAGGTGCAGGGAGTGAATCTCCCAGTTGTAACTTGACAAACATGGGACGGTCTCGTCATCTTCACCAGTCTACCCGTACCAGTAGGACCGTATCTGGTGCCGGTAACAGCAATTTTATGGAATCTTTTCATAATTTTTTTAGACCCTCTTTTGCAAGGCCACCAGAGACAACAAGTCTGACACATACTCAACGGCTGGAGAGGATGATACAGGAGTATCTCCAAATGAACATCGATGCCATGACTGTGCAACTGGAGCCTTGCTCCTTTTGGGCTTCAAACATAGAAAAATGGCCAGAGCTCTCCAGTTACGCCTTGGAGATTTTGTCGTGTCCAGCTGCCAGCGTTGTCTCTGAACGTGTATTCAGTGCTGCTGGGTGTGTGCTGACAGATAAGCGCACGCGTCTGTCCAGTGACAATGTGGACAGACTGACGTTCATCAAAATGAACAAGTCATGGATCCAGAAGGAATTTACTACCCCTGTGTCATCCTGGGGAGAGTAAATGCTTGTGGATTTGGAATGTGCTTGATGCAAATCAAAACATCCTGTTTGCAACTAGGGCCCAAGTGCTGCCACTGATGGGGTGGGTGTCTGTGTGGCCCAATTTTTGGAAAAAAGGGAGACTCCGCTTGGAGTAACCCTTGCTTGCTGTGTTTTTAAAAGAAGCCAAGATGAACAGAGCTGGGATCAGGAAAGACTTTGCTACCTACCCCGGTGTCATCCTGGGGACGGATAAGAATGGCGTATTTTTGAATGTGCTTGATGCAAATCTAGCTGTGAAGTGTACAACTGGGGCACAACTGCTGCCACTGAAGGGGTGGGTGTGTGTGGGCCCAATTTTTGGAAAAAAGGGAGACTCCGCTTGGAGTAACCCTTGCTTGCTGTGTTTTTAAAAGAAGCCAAGATGAACAGAGCTGGGATCAGGAAAGACTTTGCTACCTACCCCGGTGTCATCCTGGGGACGGATAAGAATGGCGTATTTTTGAATGTGCTTGATGCAAATCTAGCTGTGAAGTGTACAACTGGGGCACAACTGCTGCCACTGAAGGGGTGGGTGTGTGTGGGCCCAATTTTTGGAAAAAAGGGAGACTCCGCTTGGAGTAACCCTTGCTTGCTGTGTTTTTAAAAGAAGCCAAGATGAACAGAGCTGGGATCAGGAAAGACTTTGCTACCTACCCCGGTGTCATCCTGGGGACGGATAAGAATGGCGTATTTTTGAATGTGCTTGATGCAAATCAAAACATCCTGTTTGCAACTAGGGCCCAAGTGCTGCCACTGATGGGGTGGGTGTCTGTGTGGCCCAATTTTTGGAAAAAAAGGGAGACTCCGCTTGGAGTAACCCTTGCTTACATTGTTTTTAAAAGAAGCCAAGATGAACAAGTCATGGATCAGCAAAGACTTTATCTACGTACCCCGGTGTCATCCTGGGGACGGATAAGAATGGCGTATTTTTGAATGTGCTTGATGCAAATCAAAACATCCTGTTTGCAACTAGGGCCCAAGTGCTGCCACTGATGGGGTGGGTGTCTGTGTGGCCCAATTTTTGGAAAAAAGGGAGAATCCGCTTGGAGTAACCCTTGCTTGCTGTGTTTTTAAAAGAAGCCAAGATGAACAGAGCTGGGATCAGGAAAGACTTTGCTACCTACCCCGGTGTCATCCTGGGGACGGATAAGAATGGCGTATTTTTGAATGTGCTTGATGCAAATCTAGCTGTGAAGTGTACAACTGGGGCACAACTGCTGCCACTGAAGGGGTGGGTGTGTGTGGGCCCAATTTTTGGAAAAAAGGGAGACTCCGCTTGGAGTAACCCTTGCTTGCTGTGTTTTTAAAAGAAGCCAAGATGAACAGAGCTGGGATCAGGAAAGACTTTGCTACCTACCCCGGTGTCATCCTGGGGACGGATAAGAATGGCGTATTTTTGAATGTGCTTGATGCAAATCTAGCTGTGAAGTGTACAACTGGGGCACAACTGCTGCCACTGAAGGGGTGGGTGTGTGTGGGCCCAATTTTTGGAAAAAAGGGAGACTCCGCTTGGAGTAACCCTTGCTTGCTGTGTTTTTAAAAGAAGCCAAGATGAACAGAGCTGGGATCAGGAAAGACTTTGCTACCTACCCCGGTGTCATCCTGGGGACGGATAAGAATGGCGTATTTTTGAATGTGCTTGATGCAAATCAAAACATCCTGTTTGCAACTAGGGCCCAAGTGCTGCCACTGATGGGGTGGGTGTCTGTGTGGCCCAATTTTTGGAAAAAAAGGGAGACTCCGCTTGGAGTAACCCTTGCTTACATTGTTTTTAAAAGAAGCCAAGATGAACAAGTCATGGATCAGCAAAGACTTTATCTACGTACCCCGGTGTCATCCTGGGGACGGATAAGAATGGCGTATTTTTGAATGTGCTTGATGCAAATCAAAACATCCTGTTTGCAACTAGGGCCCAAGTGCTGCCACTGATGGGGTGGGTGTCTGTGTGGCCCAATTTTTGGAAAAAAGGGAGACTCCGCTTGGAGTAACCCTTGCTTGCTGTGTTTTTAAAAGAAGCCAAGATGAACAGAGCTGGGATCAGGAAAGACTTTGCTACCTACCCCGGTGTCATCCTGGGGACGGATAAGAATGGCGTATTTTTGAATGTGCTTGATGCAAATCTAGCTGTGAAGTGTACAACTGGGGCACAACTGCTGCCACTGAAGGGGTGGGTGTGTGTGGGCCCAATTTTTGGAAAAAAGGGAGACTCCGCTTGGAGTAACCCTTGCTTGCTGTGTTTTTAAAAGAAGCCAAGATGAACAGAGCTGGGATCAGGAAAGACTTTGCTACCTACCCCGGTGTCATCCTGGGGACGGATAAGAATGGCGTATTTTTGAATGTGCTTGATGCAAATCAAAACATCCTGTTTGCAACTAGGGCCCAAGTGCTGCCACTGATGGGGTGGGTGTCTGTGTGGCCCAATTTTTGGAAAAAAAGGGAGACTCCGCTTGGAGTAACCCTTGCTTACATTGTTTTTAAAAGAAGCCAAGATGAACAAGTCATGGATCAGCAAAGACTTTATCTACGTACCCCGGTGTCATCCTGGGGACGGATAAGAATGGCGTATTTTTGAATGTGCTTGATGCAAATCAAAACATCCTGTTTGCAACTAGGGCCCAAGTGCTGCCACTGATGGGGTGGGTGTCTGTGTGGCCCAATTTTTGGAAAAAAGGGAGACTCCGCTTGGAGTAACCCTTGCTTGCTGTGTTTTTAAAAGAAGCCAAGATGAACAGAGCTGGGATCAGGAAAGACTTTGCTACCTACCCCGGTGTCATCCTGGGGACGGATAAGAATGGCGTATTTTTGAATGTGCTTGATGCAAATCTAGCTGTGAAGTGTACAACTGGGGCACAACTGCTGCCACTGAAGGGGTGGGTGTGTGTGGGCCCAATTTTTGGAAAAAAGGGAGACTCCGCTTGGAGTAACCCTTGCTTGCTGTGTTTTTAAAAGAAGCCAAGATGAACAGAGCTGGGATCAGGAAAGACTTTGCTACCTACCCCGGTGTCATCCTGGGGACGGATAAGAATGGCGTATTTTTGAATGTGCTTGATGCAAATCAAAACATCCTGTTTGCAACTAGGGCCCAAGTGCTGCCACTGATGGGGTGGGTGTCTGTGTGGCCCAATTTTTGGAAAAAAAGGGAGACTCCGCTTGGAGTAACCCTTGCTTACATTGTTTTTAAAAGAAGCCAAGATGAACAAGTCATGGATCAGCAAAGACTTTATCTACGTACCCCGGTGTCATCCTGGGGACGGATAAGAATGGCGTATTTTTGAATGTGCTTGATGCAAATGTAGCTGTGAATTGTACAACTAGGGCACAACTGCTGCCACTGAAGGGGTGGGTGTGTGTGGGGCCCAATTTTTGGAAAAAAGGGAGACTCCGCTTGGAGTAACCCTTGATTGCTGTGTTTTTTATAAATGATCCAAGCTGCACAGAGCTGGGATCAGGAAAGACTTAGCTACCTACCCCGGTGTCATCCTGGGGACGGTTAATTATGGCGTATTTTTGAATGTGCTTGATGCAAATCTAGCTGTGAAGTGTACAACTGGGGCACAAGTGCTGCCACTGAAGGGGTGGGTGTGTGTGTGGCCCAATTTTTGGAAAAAAGGGAGACTCCGCTTGGAGTCACCTTGCGGTGTTTTACATGATTTTAGAAGGGCGTGCCATGCCTATATCTGTGTGTCCTCCTCTTTTTCCTTGTCCAGCTGTTTTGTTTTCGCATGAGTATATGTCCTTGTCACTTTCCAATGTGTTTGAGTTGTTTGTCACCTTTAGGACACCTTTGAGGGTGTTTTCTAGGTGTTTTTCTGTGTTTGTGATTGCCTGCCATTGTTTCCTATGCAGTTCGAGTTCGGTTCGTCGAACGTTCGACGAACCGAACTCGAACGGGAGGTCCGTTCGGCGAACCAACCTCGAGCCGAACCGCGACCGGTTCGCTCATCTCTAGTATTCAGCCTAAAGCTATGTCCGCACGTTGCTTTTTACCTGCTTTTTTGCTGCTTTTTCAACTGCAGCGTTTAATGCCAAAATGGTTGTGTTCTGCTTTTCAAGCAAAGTCTATGGGAATTTGGGTTTCTTGTCCGCACTATGCAGTTCAAACTGCAGCCTTTTTCTTGCAGAACTTTGGTCAAAAACTCAGCTTTGCAGTGCAAAACCCAAATGGCAAAAACATGTCAATTGTTTTTGCCATTTGAGGTGCGTTTAGATAACATAGAAGTCAATGAGAAATAGGGAGTAACCAAGAAACATCAAAATTCCAGCGTTTTACCTGCTTTTTAGGTGCAGAAAACATGCGTTTTGGACTAGCAAAACGCATGCTTTTTGGCCATCAACAAAATGATTTCATATGTCCCTTCACACACACACATAATCCGACAATTAAATTAATGAAAATTAAGAATTTATTGCTATTTTTTCAATATATTGTATATTAGCGCTATAATTTAATGAAATATGTCTATTTTCATGATTAATTCATTATATTAATTAGTTTGGGGTTTTTTTTCTCTTTTTTCACTGTGTTTGACAGATTAAACTTTATTTAGCAGTGTCCTGATGTTCAAAAGGCATCTGTCAAAACGCAGGTGGAAAAGCATGCAAAAAGCGCTAAAAACGCATCAAAACGCGGTAAAAACACATGCGTTTTAAGCGCTATTTTGTGGCCAAAAGCAACTTTCAATAAATCAATTACTGCCAGAGGATGCGTTTAGATATGCAAGGACCTCAACTCAACGTGGACACAGCCTAATAACGCTTGGAACCAATCGCCACCACGGGGAAGGGGGGGGGTTGGGAACATATTCTATACCCGTGACTGTCAGAGAGGAAAAATCGGCTAAGTGATGGTCTATAAAATGCTTAGTAAGGCCTGATAAGGATCGTTTTTGCGATGGAAGTTCACTAAGGGTGAATGAATTTTGACTTTGTGCAACTCTGGTGTGCTCAGATATCCTAACTCGCAGGGGTCTGGAGGTGCAGCCTATATAAGATTTATCACAAGTAGTACATGTGGCTTTATACACAACATGTGTGGTAGAGCAGTTTATGAAAGAATTAATTTTATGAATTTTATTATTACTGTCGCTAATTGTTTTAATTGCATGCATGAATTTGCATAATCTGCAGCAGGTGGAACCGCACTTGTAAGAACCTGTGATACTAAGCCAGGTTTTTTTCAGTTTTTGGGCTGTATACATGCTTGGTGCAACCATGTTACCCACTGTGCATGCTCTTTTCGCTACCACGTTAACCCCCTGTGAGAGGATAGAATCTAATACCACATCCTGCCGGAGAAGGGGGAGAAAGCGGAGAATAACCTCCTTAATGCGAAAAAAATCAACACTAAATGGAGAAGAAAAAGTGATTCTGTTCATTTCTTTGGTAGATTTATTGGAATCCTGCAATAGATCAGGACGAGTTTTACTATCTGCAATAGATGATGCCCTATTAATAATCCGATTGGAGTAACCTCTCTTCCTTAATCTGTGCTTAATATGGGCAGCCTCTTTGGAATAAGACAGCTCGAAGGAACATAGTCTCTTAGCTCACAGGAGTTCCCCCACAGGTAAACCCTGCAATGTGTGGGGCGTATGACAACTACTTGCGTGGAGAGACGCGTTACCACTTATCGGCTTCCTATAGAGAGTTGAATCAATGGTTCCAGTTATGGGGTTACCAAATAATTGGATGTGCAAAAATGGTGACAGCTGATTATAAATATTCACTGTGAATCTTAAATTTAAGCTGTTGTTATTAAAGTATGCATTCAGGGAATCAGAGAATTCTTCAGGTGTACCCTGTTGGTGAATATTGCATATTAACAACTGGTCATCCACATATCTGGCATACCAGGAGATTTGATCCAAAAATGGGTTGGTATCAGTATGAATATATTGCTCCTCCCAGTATGCCATATACATATAGGCCAGCGCACATGAAAAACTGGCACCCATAGGGCATCCACAAATTTGAAGATAATGGGGACCGCTAAATTGAAAAAAAATTATGCCTTAAAAGGAAACCGGTGGTCATAAGGACATATTCCTTAAAATTATCGTCAAATGAGCTGTATTTTTCCAAATGGAAGAACAAGGCTTGCAATGCTTCGTCATGAGGGATACTAGGGTATAATAATACCACATCACTAGTTATCCAAAACGAATCGGCAGTCCAATTCATTTTCTCCAGATTTTGTAACAAACTTTTAGTATCTCTTATGTAGCCTACTGTTCTTTTCATAAGTGGTTGCAGGATATTATCCAAGCAATCACTAAGGTTGCTGGTCAGGGAACCTGTACTAGCCACTATGGGCCTTAGAGGGGAAGGGGGGGAATACCCCCTTGTGTATTTTGGGGAGTCCCTGAAAAATAGGACACACAGGTTTATCTATCAAAAGGTAATCATAGGTTTTCTTGTTGATCACACCCCACTCTAGTCCCTGTGAGAAAATGTTCCGCAACTTTTCATAAAAAATTAAAGTAGGATCACTGGAAAGGCGTCTGTAAGTGGAAGAGTCAGCTAAGATCAAATTAATCTCTTTTTCATAAAATGTACTATCTAACACCACAACCGATCCCCTTTGTCCGCTTTCCGGATAATAATGTGTTCATTATTTCTCAATGCTTTAAGTGCCTTTCTTTCCTGGATGGACAAATTATCCTGGGCACTAGGTGTAGACATGAGGATCTGTCTGACTTCAGTCTCATTGAGGTCCTAGTAGGCGTCCATAACAGGCACTCTGGAGGCCACAGGGTAAAAATATGGATTTTTGATGTTAAAATGGGGTGGATTTGGCAAGGTAATGCTGGATTCACTCAATTCCTGTAAGTTGGCAATGGAGATCTGTTCCTTGAGATTCAAATATAAAGGAATGGTGGTAACTTCATCTATCTCGGGTGATGGTACATTAGCCTCTTCACAAACGTCATCATCAGCATTAAAAAAGTGTCACTTCACAGTAAGGTTCCTAATAAACCTGTTCACGTCTTTTATTGTCTGAAAAAGGTTAGCTCGATTGTTCGGGGCAAAGTTCAAACCTTTCTGCAGGATATCAATCTGAGGAGAGGTCAAAACACATGCAGAGAGGTTCAAAACAGCAATTTCAAGAGGTTCTGAGTGTTTTAGTTCCTCCAATACTGGCGCTTCTTGGAGCGTAGGGGATATCTCTCCTCTATGATGCCTGTGTTTCCTCCCACCTCTCCGCGGTTTGCATTTTTTGTAAGTGGCCAGTTTTTTGTATGCTGAGGAGTGTGGACTTCTCTAGTTGATTCATGTGAGCTGACACTGCCATCTGTTGAATCTAAATCAGTGGAGGAAAAATTCACAGATCTATCGCTATGAGGATTATGTTGGCGTTTTTTCAAGATAGATCTATTCCTCCTAACACTCTGCCATGTATATACCTGTTCAGACTCATAGTATTTGATATCCCTGTGGTATTTGCCCTGCTTGAGCTCCATGATTTCAGATTCAATATTATCAATGGTATTTCTGAATCTGGAGTTTAATTTGTCAAAGTCAGATTTATCATAGGTCTTAACAAGGTAGTCATGTACTCCACTAATCTTGCTATCAAAATCCAGAGTTCGTAGCTGTTGTTCTTTGACAATCAAGTCCATCAATTTAAGTGAACAGGATGTTAGTAGAGTTGAGCGCGGTTCGCCTTAATAATAAGGTCTTTGTTGGTTTTAATTTTTAAGTCCGAAACGCGTTAAAAGTAGAGTTGAGCGCGGTTCGAGGTTCTCCAGTTCGCGGCTCGAGTGATTTTGGGGGCTGTTCTAGATCGAACTAGAACTCAAGCTTTTTGCTAAAGCTCGATAGTTCTAGATACGTTCGAGACGGTTCTAGCAGCAAAAAGACAAGCTAATTACTAGCTGGCTTTCCGCTGTAATAGTGTAAGTCACTCTGTGACTCACACTATTATGAAATTTCAGTGTATAGTGTGCGGGAACAGCGCATTCAGATCACTGCTGTTTGGATAATGGCGATCGCCATTTTTTTTTTTTTTTTTCCTTGTCTTCCTTCCCTAAGCGCGCGCGTGTAGTGGGGCGGGCAAGCATGTCAGCCAATCCCAGACACACACACAGCTAAGTGGACTTTTAGCCAGAGAAGCAACGGCATGTGTGATAGGATGTCCATGTCACATGTCCCTGCATTATAAAAACGGGTATCTGCCCGTCCGGACGCCATTATCTCTTCTGCGTCTGGGTGTCAGTCACCGCTGGCGTAGCTCCTGTCTCCGATACTGCTGTGTACGCTCTATACACAGCGCTATACAGAATAGGGATAGAAGTTTCTTTCAGCCTTTCTAAGGGCTAATACCGGCAGGGTCAGAGCCGTAGGTAGTCAGGGCAGTGAAAACAGATTTTAACAGCTACACAAGATGACAGCGTCTGTGTAGCTAAGGTCAGGGATTTCCTCGCTGCATTTCCCCATTAGGTGGGATAGAAAGGGAGGCTTCCTTTCCTCTACCCAGACCCACAACCCTGGCACTGTACCCTCCTGCCCTTTGCGCACTCAAACTCATTGTTACTAAGCCATTATACTAGCAAACACTGAGGAAACTTAGTGGCATCCTACACGTGGCTGTTGGACTTCTGTATTGTCCCACTAGTGAAAAGATATTTGCAGCACGTCTGCCTGCATTGCACACTCAAACTCATTGTTACTAAGCCATTATACTAGCAAACACTGAGGAAACTTAGTGGCATCCTAAACGTGGCTGTTGGACTTCTGTATTGTCCCACTAGTGAAAAGATATTTGCAGCACGTCTGCCTGCATTGCACACTCAAACTCATTGTTACTAAGCCATTATAATACCAAAAATTTAGTAAACTTAGTGGCATACAAGAAGTGGCTGTTGTACTCCATTAGTGCCCCACTGGTGCAAATCTAAGTGCAGCACCTCTGCATGACACCCTCCTGCTCTGTTTTTAATAAGCTATAATGATAGCAAAAAATGCTGCCATTTAGTGGCATACAAGAAGTGGCTGTTGTACTCCATTAGTGCCCCACTGGTGCAAATCTATGTGCAGCACCTCTGCATGACACCCTCCTGCTCTGTTTTTAATAAGCTATAATGATAGCAAAAAATGCTGCCATTTAGTGGCATACAAGAAGTGGCTGTTGTACTCCATTAGTGCCCCACTGGTGCCAAGCTATTTCTAGCACCTCTGCATGACACCCTCCTGCTCTGTTTTTAATAAGCTATAATGATAGCAAAAAATGCTGCCATTTAGTGGCATACAAGAAGTGGCTGTTGTACTCCATTAGTGCCCCACTGGTGCAAATCTATGTGCAGCACCTCTGCATGACACCCTCCTGCTCTGTTTTTAATAAGCTATAATGATAGCAAAAAATGCTGCCATTTAGTGGCATCCTAAAAGTGGCTGTTGGACTTCATTATTGTCCCACTAGTGCAAAGATATTTGCAGCACGTCTGCCTGCATTGCACACTCCAACTCATTGTTACTAAGCCATTATAATACCAAAAATTGAATAAACTTAGTGGCATACAAGGAGTGGCTGTTGTACTCCATTAGTGCCCCACTGGTGCAAATCTATGTGCAGCACCTCTGCGTGACACCCTCCTGCTCTGTTTTTAATAAGCTATAATGATAGCAAAAAATGCTGCCATTTAGTGGCATACAAGAAGTGGCTGTTGTACTCCATTAGTGCCCTACTGGTGCAAATCTATGTGCAGCACCTCTGCATGACACCCTCCTGCTCTGTTTTTAATAAGCTATAATGATAGCAAAAAATGCTGCCATTTAGTGGCATCCTAAAAGTGACTGTTGGACTTCATAATTGTCCCACTAGTGCAAAGGTATTTGCAGCACGTCTGCCTGCATTGCACACTCAAACTCATTGTTACTAAGCCATTATAATACCAAAAATTGAGTAAACTTAGTGGCATACAAGAAGTGGCTGTTGTACTCCATTAGTGCCCCACTGGTGCAAATCTATGTGCAGCACCTCTGCATGACACCCTCTTGCTCTGTTTTTAATAAGCTATAATGATAGCAAAAAATGTTGCCATTTAGTGGCATACAAGAAGTGGCTGTTGTACTCCATTAGTGCCCCACTGGTGCCAAGCTAATTCTAGCACCTCTGCATGACACCCTCCTGCTCTGTTTGTAATAAGCTATAATGATAGCAACAAATGCTGCCATTTAGTGGCATACAAGAAGTGGCTGTTGTACTCCATTAGTGCCCCACTGGTGCCAAGCTATTTCTAGCACCTCTGCATGACACCCTCCTGCTCTGTTTTTAATAAGCTATAATGATAGCATAAAATGCTGCTATTTAATAGCATACAAGAAGTGGCTTTTGTACTCCATTAGTGCCCCACTGGTGCAAATCTATGTGCAGCACCTCTGCATGACACCCTCCTGCTCTGTTTTTAATAAGCTATAATGATAGCAAAAAATGCTGCCATTTAGTGGCATCCTAAAAGTGGCTGTTGGACTTCATTATTGTCCCACTAGTGCAAAGATATTTGCAGCACGTCTGCCTGCATTGCACACTCAAACTCATTGTTACTAAGCCATTATAATACCAAAAATTGAATAAACTTAGTGGCATACAAGGAGTGGCTGTTGTACTCCATTAGTGCCCCACTGGTGCAAATCTATGTGCAGCACCTCTGCGTGACACCCTCCTGCTCTGTTTTTAATAAGCTATAATGATAGCAAAAAATGCTGCCATTTAGTGGCATACAAGAACTGGCTGTTGTATTCCATTATTGTCCCACTGGTGCCAAGCTATTTCTAGCACCTCTGCATGACACCCTCCTGCACATTTTGCTACGCTAATTTTATAGCAAACTCAGGAAATTCCTTGCTGCATTTGATCATTTGGAGAAAGTGAGGCTTCCTTTACTGTCCTGGTACCCACAGAACACGGCCACTGTACCCACCTGTCCACTTTTGCCACGCTATTTAATTTGCCCAAAGAGCTGACCCTTTTTCTGCCTTCCTAAAATTGTCTGTAATACTAAGTTAGTGTTCCTTTGCTGCCAAGCAAGGTACAACACATGTGCATTCTACACTCCTTTCCATTTCTG
The DNA here is from genome assembly GCF_048569485.1 of Anomaloglossus baeobatrachus. NCBI lineage: Eukaryota > Metazoa > Chordata > Amphibia > Anura > Aromobatidae > Anomaloglossus > Anomaloglossus baeobatrachus. Next base: position 261,389,217 of record NC_134355.1, read on the forward strand.
GAATGCAATTATTAAATGCAGGTAGCCCAGCCAATCTGTGACGAAGGTGCAGGTGTGGATATAATGTAGCATGAATGTAATGTAGCACCAAAATCCAAAATGACTCCCCTCACAATTGAACGAAGTGTTTCCGCGGTGGCTCCTTGCTGTAACACACACCTTTAGCTTTTCCTTCTGTTCATAGACAGCATCTCCAAGTCCACACCCGAAGAGCAATTTCTCCTCCACGTCTAAGTGTGGAGAGGCAGCTAGTGCGCATGCGTGTGCCGATTTACCCCACTTGCAGCCTAACTACAGTGTTTCGCCTAGTGAGTATGCTCAGCCTGACTGCCATTCCATCCTGAGGCTAAGTCTTCATTTCGGGATACAGCGCATGCTCCCACACTTAGTGCGAAAAGCCTCTTTGCACAGGTACTTGCATTCCGTGCCGGGTCTAAGTCCTGTTTTGTGCCTAGACACCATACTAAAGCTGATAGTCTTTTTTCAGAGACTGTATTTCATGCTACTGAGCATGCTCAGGCACTTACTGCATCAGAGACTAGGTCCGGTAATGAACTCTTTGGCCCTGCCCCTGATGTGTGGGGCCCATATAGACCACAGGGCATCAGGTGTCCTGACGATGTGGCCAGGCCACTCCCAAATGGCTTGCAGAGGCCCGCCCCTATGACTTGTCACCTCATTATTGATGGTCAGACGATGACTGGCGAGGTGTTTGTGTCGTGGCAGCCATGAGGTCATTATTGAAGTTGCGCTTCCAAATAGGACGCTAGTTATGCCACTCATGACGTGTCACTCTGCTTTTGTCTCCAGGAGGTGCATTGTGGTCCACCCTGGTTTGGGGCGGACCCAGGTTATAAAATGAGCTGGAGCCAACAAAGAGGTGCGCAGTCTTCTATTATGCTCCGAAAGAGCACACCTCCATGTGTTGAACCCATTGCGGCTTTAGGCCAGAGGTAGGATAGGGCATTGATGAAGGCCGCCACCACAGTTGGTAACGCAGAACGGTTAAGACCAGCTCCTGTCCTACAAGTCCTGCTTGTGCAGCCCAGTGGCATTAACAGGCCTGCTGCTGCTGATGCGCCTGCTGTCCACAGGTGTGGCCCCAATGCACACGGTCAGCGTACTCAATGGCCCCTGTGATGTTAACAGGGAGTTCCTGGGCTGGGTGGGCGTGTGGACCCTGTGACGCTAACAGGGCTCCCAGTCTCCAGATCCGAGTGGCGTCTAACTCGGTTCAGGCTACTATTAGTTTCATAGCCACACAGCTCTGTATCCTCCACCTAACCCACCTAACCTTCTAGTTGCCAACCTCTCCTTTTCCATCTGGGATCACGGTGGACACTGACTGCTGATGGGGATATATACCTTTCTCTTTCTTTTCTTATTAATTTTCGTTATATAGCGGTAACATAGTATATACCACCTTATCCAAATCTGCCAGTCCCACCGTAACAGATGGTGTTTCTTCAGCAAATGTTACTTTTGCTTAACCACCAAACCCACGAACAAAAACTTTTTTCCCCTTTCCAACACACCTGTTCCCCTTTCCACCAGCATCTGTCCTTTTTCAACTCGTTTTGTATATGACCAAAGTGCAACTCTGCAGGGACATCGTACTCAATGCCATCTCAGCACAGCAGCCAACCCTCGGTCCCTCAGATGTGGACAAGTAAAGACCATTTCCTCCTATCCATGACAAAGCGTTGAGATTCACTCTGTGCAGCACTGGTGTTTAGTGGAAAATCAGATCTAAGATTGCGTACCCCCTTCTGCAGATACTCCTGTATACGTGCGTCCCTTTCTATGGCAGGTATTATTTCACCAAATTTTGTCTTGTTCCGGGGATCTAACAGTGTGGCAACCCAGTAGTTAGCATTACTTCGAATTCGTACAATCTGAGGGTCATGTTGTAGGTAGTGCAGCAAGAAGGCGCTCATGTGTCTTGTGCATCCAAGAGGACCAAGTCCTTGGTGTGTTGGTGGCAGAGAGGTGAGAATCGTGCCTCCTTCCTCTGCCCTCTCCCCCCAACCTCACACAACCGAAATGTGAGCAAGCTCTCACTCATCTGCTGAGTCTTCCATGCCCATCGCCAGTTCGTCCTCCATTTCTTCATGGGCTCCTGCACCTTCCTCAACACTTTTTGCTGATACTATGCGCCCTTGTTAATCCCTCTTCCCCACCATGACTGCCACCTAGGTGCCGCTAACCATCTGGACCTCGTAGATCTTGTTATCCCTTCCGCATATGACTCCTCCTGTACTTCCTCCCCTTCCTCTTGTCCCAACACCTGACTCCGAATAATGCTTACAGTGTGCTCCATCATGTAGATGACCAGAATTATCACGCTGAGAATCGCATTGCCAGTGCTAAACATCTTCGTCGACATTTGTAAACTGTGTAGAAGGGTGCATAGGTCCTTGATCTGACTCCACTCCAGCAGCGTGATCTGCACCACCTCTGGATCAAGTTAGGCCAGGCTATATGTCAAAACTTATTGCAGCAGGGTTCGGCTGTGCTGCCACCAGTACCATCATTCAGCTACAACCAATGGGAAGACACCACACCCTTTTTTATGCTTATCCTGTCTGCACACCACTGCCAGACATAGCTATGAACCTCTGGTTACTTTTACCCCCAGTTCAGTTTTATGATTTTCTGTGCTTTTTACCTGACTACTTTTCCTGCTTGCTGTTTATGTACCTTGTTGACCGATCCACATTTCACCTCTGCTTGTTTTCTGATTAAGTCCTGGCCGTCCCATTCTGTTTCTGTTCCTCAATTAATGTTTTGACCCTGCCTGACTACTATTCTCTGGAAATGCAGCCTCCCATAGGTATTGATCACCTTGGGCCCTGTGTAGTTCCTAATCCCTGTATAGGGGTCAAAGGGTTTCAGGGTTCTGGAGGTCCTGCTTGGTGAGTGGCTTCCCTCTAGCCTATCCTTTACAGCCCATCTGAGTGTGTGGATCAAGGAAGGCGTTACACCGTGCCCTCTGCAGAAGGCCATGTAGGCCAGGATAGTGCTTTAAAAATTGCTGGACAACCAGGTTCAACATGTGAGCCATACAAGGCACGTGTGTCACATTCACGGCGAAGGGCCGCACCCATGTTTGCAACATTATCACACCCGGCCTTCCCTGGCTGCTGGTTGAGTGGAGACAACCATTGATGAAACTTGCTCTCCAGAGCTAACTGTCCACAACTTCTCAGCGGTGTGACTCACATTTCCCATACATTTCAAAGTAACCATTTGACCGCCTGATGGCATTGAGCTCTGCTGTCAGCATAGTAAGGAGGTGTGTGGTATTCCTTGTGCGCAGTTACAAGGAAGGGTGGCCTGACCACACAGGGTTTGGGCCAAGGTGGAGGACCCACACAATGTTGAGGAGGCAGAAGCAGTGTATTAACTTCTACATACAGAGGAAGGATTGATACAACTCGTGGGGACAGCAAGACTTGTACAGCAGACCCTTCTCCATCTCTCCCCATAGTAACCCATTGCCCAGTCAGCGACATGTAACGCCTCTGTCCATGCTTACTGGGCCAAGTATCTGTGGTGAAATGCACCCTGTCACACAGTTTCTCAAAGAAGCGGTGATGTTTGGTGCGACATGCTGGTGTAGCGCGTGCACGCCTTTGTTGGAGAAGGAGTGACGCCTGGGCATCGGCTCTTGGGGCACTGCAATGGGCATAAGGTCTCGAAAATCCTCGGTTAAAAAGGTTGGAAAGGCAGCATTTTGGTAGCCATCAGTTTGCAGATGCTGAAAGTCAACCTCTAAGCCATGTCAACATTCTAAAAGCATGTAAAACACAGCAAGGGGACTCCAACCACAGTCTCCCTTGTTTCCAAAAATTGGTTCACATACACCCCACTTGACTGGCATCAGTTGACCCCCATTTTAAAGATGAAAAAGATGCTTTGCATAAAGCACTCTCAAAAATACACGTGCCTTTCACCTCCCCTGGATGACCCAGGGGAAGAAAAGTCCTCTGAGAGCCATGACTTATTCATCTTGGTTCTTTTTTCAAAAGTGAGGGGACTCCAACCACAGTCTCCCTCGTTTCCACTAATTGGGCCACACACACCCCACTTGACTGGCATCAGTTGACCCCCATTTTCAAGATGAAAAAGATGCTTTGCTTGAAGCACTCTCAAAAATACGCGTGCCTTTCGCCTCCCCTGGCTGAGCCAGGGGAAGAAAAGTCGTCTGAGAGCCATGACTTGTTCATCTTGGTTCTTTTTTCAAAAGCGAGGGGACTCCAACCAGTCTCCCTCGTTTCCACTAATTGGGCCACACACACCCCACTTGACTGGCATCAGTTGATCCCCCTTTTCAAAATGAAAAAGATGCTTTGCATGAAGCACTCTCAAAAATACGCATGCATTTCGCCTCCTCTGGCTGACCCAGGGGAAGAAAAGTCCTCTGAGAGCCATGACTTTTTCATCTTGGTTCTTTTAGAAACACAGCGAGGAGACTCCAACCACAGTCTCCCTCGTTTCCACTAATTGGGCCACACACACCCCACTTGACTGGCACCAGTTGACCTCCATTTTCAAGATGAAAAAGATGCTTTGCATGAAGCACTCTCAAAAATACGCGTGCCTTTCACCTCCCCTGGATGAGCCAGGGGAAGAAAAGTCCTCTGAGAGCCATGACTTGTTCATCTTGGTTATTTTTTCAAAAGCGAGGGGACTCCAACCACAGTCTCCCTCGTTTCCACAAATTGGGCCACACACACCCCACTTGACTGGCATCAGTTGATCCCCCTTTTCAAAATGAAAAAGATGCTTTGCATGAAGCACTCTCAAAAATACGCATGAATTTCGCCTCCTCTGGCTGACCCAGGGGAAGAAAAGTCCTCTGAAAGCCATGACTTTTTCATCTTGGTTCTTTTAGAAACACAGCGAGGGGACTCCAACCACAGTCTCCCTCGTTTCCACTAATTGGGTCACACACACCCCACTTGACTGGCATCAGTTGATCCCCCTTTTCAAAATGAAAAAGATGCTTTGCATGACGTACTCTCAAAAATGTGTGTGCCTTTCGCGTCCCCTGGCTGACCCAGGGGAAGAAAAGTCCTCTGAGAGCCATGTCAGCATTGTCAGTGGACAGACGCGTGTTCTTATCTGCCAGCAGACCCTCAGCAGCACTGAAGACAGGTTCCGAGAGAACGCTGGCTGCAGGACACGACAAGATCCCCAAGGCGTACGTGGCAAGCTCAGGCAATTTATCCAGATTGGAAGCCTAAAATGAGCAGGGCTCAAGTTGCACAGTAATGGCATCGATGTTTTCTTGCATATACTCATATATCTGTGTCTCCTCTTTTTCCTTGTCCAGCTCTTTTGTTTTCGCATGAGTATATGTCCTTGTCACTTTCCCATGTGTTTGTGTTGTGAGTTGTTTGTCACCTTTTGGACACCTTTGAGGGTGTTTTCTAGGTGTTTTTATGTGTTTGTGATTGCTTGCCATTGTTTCCTATGTGGTTCGAGTTCGGTTCGTCGAACGTTCGCCGAGCTGAACTCGAACGAGACCTCCGTTCGACGAACCGAACTCGAGCAGAACCACGACCGGTTCACTCATCTCTACATGTTAGTATAGAATTCCATTCCTCCATGAATTTATCTGAAAAGATGTAAGTGGGGGATTTTTTAATTCTTAGGCCCCTAGGGACCATCTCCTTCTCGATATATTTTTTCAAAGTCATTGAATCCCACCACGTCTTTAATCTTTGTATGGACAACTTTTCCAGATCCCAGAAGGTATGTATAGTTTCATTATGTGAGTCATCACTATGTGCTGCACGTGAAACAATGGACTCAGAGAAGATGGTATCCACCCTCCTTCTTCGTTCCTCATTCTCTAGAAACGTGGAGGTGTCCATATTGGATAGTCCGGAGATAGGAGCGTTTTACTCAGTGAGAGTGTCAGTATGAAAAAGTTCCAGTATGAGAAAAATGCAAAAAATCAACACTTCGGTTTCTCCTGGTACTAAATGTCTCATCACAATGACATTGTGCCCAAATACACATATGAACAAATAAATGTGTAGAAAAAAGGAAATATATGCAGCTTATAAAGGATGGCAGGGAGCACGAAAAAAGACCAAAAAACTGAGTGTGAATAAAGAAGGAAATTCAGCTCACCTGCCAGCCAGACTGCTCAGACCTCCAGGGTGCACAGATCCGCTAGTAGGTCCAAACCAGCCTAAGGTAAGCGGTAACAGTGAAGGAGAAGAGGGGATCCAGCACAAATTCCTTTGGTTAAAATAATTTCTTCCTTTATTAATATATTGAGAACATTTTGAGACTGAAGATGAAGACATGTTATAACGCATAGGTTCTCTTAACTAGAGATGAGGGAACCGGCCGTGGTCCGGCTCGAGTTCAGTTCGTCGAACGGAGGTCTCGTTCGAGTTCAGTTCGATGAACCAGTTCGGCGAACCACTTGAACCGCATAGGAAACTATGGGAGGCAATCACAAACACATAAAAAACACCTAGAAAACACCCTCAAAGGTGCCCAAAAGGTGACAAACAACTCACAACACAACACAAACACATGGGAAAGTGACAAGAACAAATTCTCATGCTTAAACAAAACAGCGTTACAAGGAAAAGAGGATGAGACACAGATATAGGCATGGCATGCCCTTCTAAATTCATGCAAAACACCGCAAGGGTTACTCCAAGCAAAGTCTCCCTTTTTTTTCCAAAAATTCGGCCACACAGACACCCACTCCTTCAGTTGCAGCACTTGTGCCCCAGTTGTACACTTCACAGCTAGATTTGCATCAAGCACATTCAAAAATACGCCATCCTTAACTGTCCCCAGGATGACACCGGAGTAGTTAGCAAAGTCTTTGCTGATCCCAGATCTGTTCATCTTGGATCATTTTTAGAAACATTGTAAGCAAGGGTTACTCCAAGCGGATTCTCCCTTTTTTCCAAAAATTGGGCCACACACACACACACCCACCCCTTCAGTGGCAGTTGTACACTTCACAGGTAGATTTGCATCAAGCACATTCAAAATCCACAAGCATTTACTCTCCCCAGGATGACACAGGGGTAGTAAATTCCTTGTGGATCCATGACTTGTTCATTTTTATGAACGTTAGTCTGTCCACATTGTCACTGGCCAGACGCGTGCGCTTATCTGTCAGCACACACCCAGCAGCACTGAAGACATGTTCAGAGACAACGCTGGCAGTTGGACACGATAAAATCTCAAGGCGTAAGTGGAGAGCTCTGGCCATTTTTCAAGATTTGAAGCCCAAAATGAGCAAGGCTCCATTTGCAAAGTCATGGCATCGATGTTCATTTAGAGATACTCCTGTATCATCCTCTCCAGCCGTTGACTATGTGTCAGACTTGTTGTCTCTGGTGGCCTTGCAAAGGATGGTCTAAAAAAATTCTGATAAGATTTAATAAAATTGCTGTTACCAGCACCAGATACAGTGCTGCTGGTACGGGTAGATTGTTGAAGATGACGAGACCGTCCCATGTTTGTCAAGTTACAACTGGGAGATTCACTCCCTGCACCTGTACGGTTGTTTGGTGGAAAAGCCGAGCTAAGATCGAGTAACAGCTTCTGCTGATACTCCTGCATACGTGCGTCCCTTTCTATGGCTGGAATTATGTCACAAAATTTGGACTTGTACCGGGGATCTAATAGTGTGGCAAGCCAGTAGTCATCATCACTTCTAATTCTGACAATACGAGGGTCATGTTGGAGGTAGTGCAGCAAGAAGGCGCTCATGTGTCTTGCGCAGCCATATGGACCAAGTCCACGCTGTGTTTGTGGCATAGAGGTACTAACCGTTCTCTCTTCCTCTGACATCTCCCCCCAACCTCTTTCAACTGAAATTTGACCAAGGTCTCCCTCATCCGCTGAGTCTTCCATGTCCATGGACAGTTCGTCCTCCATTTCTTCATGTTCTCCTGCACCTTCCTCAACATTTCGCCTGCTACCATGCGCCCTTGTTGATCCCTGTCCCCCATGGTCCCATGCCTGCCGCGTTGGTGATGATAAACGTCTGGACCTTGGTGATGTTGTTGTCTCTTGCGCATATGAATCCTCTTGTAGTCCCTCCCCTTCCTGTTGTCCCACCCCCTGACTCCGAATAGTGTTTAGCGTGTGCTCCAGCATGTAAATGACTGGAATTGTCATGCTGATAATGGCATTGTCAGCGCTAAACATATTCGTCGCCATGTCAAAACTGTGCAGAAGGGTGCATAGGTCCTTGATCTGAGACCACTCCATCAGGGTGATCTTCCCCACCTCGGCATCTCGTTGGCCCAGGCTATATGTCATGACATATTGCACCAGGGCTCGACGGTGCTGCCACAGTCGCTGTAACATGTGGAGAGTCGAATTCCAGCGTGTCGGCACATCGCATTTCAGGCAATGAACCGGCAGGCCGAAAGACTTCTGGAGCGATGCAAGTCGCTCAGCAGCGGTGCTTGAACGGCGGAAGTGAGCAGACAGTTTTCGTGCCCTGTTCAGAAGGCCATCTAGGCTGAGATAGTGTGTTAAAAATTGCTGGACAACAAGGTTCAACACGTGAGCCATACAAGGCACGTGTGTCACCTTGCCCAGGCGAAGGGCCGCACCCAGGTTTGCAGCGTTGTCGCACACGGCCTTACCAGGCTGCAGGTTGAGTGGAGACAACCATTTATTAAACTCAGTCTCCAGAGCTGCCCACAACTCAGCCGCTGTGTGACTCTTATTTCCAAGACATTTCAAGCTAAAGACCGCCTGATGCCGTTGCGCTCTGCTGCCAGCATAGTAATGAGGGGTGCGTGATTCCTTCTGTGCAGCTACAACGCTGGTGGCCTGACTAGGCAGGCTTGGGGCGGAGGTGGAGGACCCAGACGAGGTGGAGGAGGCAGAAGCAGTGCCAGAACTTGGACAGACAGAGGATTGACACACAAGTCGTGGGGACGGCAAGACTTGTGCGGCAGACCCTTCACCATCTATCACCATAGTTACCCAGTGCCCAGTCAGCGACATGTAATGTCCCTGTCCATGCATACTGGTACAAGTATCGGTGGTGAAATGCACCCGTTCACACACAGAGTTTCTCAAGGAAGCGGTGATGCTGTGTGCAACATGCTGGTGTAGCGCAGGCACACCTTTCTTAGAGAAGAAGTGGCGACTGGGCATCTGGTACTGGGGCACAGCAACAGACATAAGGTCTCTAAAATCCTCTGTGTCCACCAGGCGGAAAGGCAGCATTTCGGTAGCCAAGAGATTACAGAGGGATAAAGTCAACCTCTTAGCTTTGTCATGGGTCGCAGGAAATGGTCTTTTATTTGTCCACATCTGAGGGACAGAGATCTGGCTGCTGTGTGTAGACGGTGGTGAGTAGGGTGTCCATGAAAAAATGCAGGTTTGTGAGGAAAGTGCAGGCGTAGACATGATGTTTCCTTCATCCAACGTTGATGCTATCGATGTCTGAGAGAGTTGTACACACGCACTTGTTTCTCCTTCCAAACCAACTGACGACCGACCAAGCAAACTGCCTGTTGCGGTTACAGTGGTGAAGTTGTGCGTGGAAAACAAGGTGTGACAGCTGTCCCCACAGTCCTAGAAGATGAAGAGCGCGCGGATGCACTTGAAGGGGCAGGTGGTGGATGGTTCGCTCCGCAAGACCGCATTGCAGCACGGTGAGCTTCCCTCTGGGACATATGATATTTATTCATGTGATGATTCATGGAAGAAGTTGTGAAACTCCTGAGGTTTTGTCCTCTATTAACAGAATCACGACAAATTTTACATATCACATGATTTGGGCGATCTTTTGCTATGTCAAAAAAGGTCCAGGCTAGGCAAGGCTTAGAGGGCATGCGACCTGCTGAGCCCCCCCGACTAGTGCTCAGAGGCAGAGTGGTGGCTGAGGATGCAGTTGTAGACGTGCTACCAGTACAACTCCTCTGTCCAGGAAGGCGCAAGGTAACATCGTCGTCAGTAGCATCCTCCTCCACCGCCTCTGTTGACCTCCTCGAGTGCCTGACTGTGGGTTGACAGTAGGTGGGATCTAGAACTTCCTCATCAAGCATTGTGTTTGCACTCCCCTCACCCTCAGACGTGAACCAATATTTAAGTTGTCATCCAAATCTGGTATCTACGTCTCATCGTCATCAGTATGTTCCTCATTGTCTATAACAACAGGTGTTACAGTTTGTGAATAAGGGTCAACATTATGCTCAGAAACTTGGTCCTCACGGCCTGAATCAGAGTCACAAAGGTTCTGGGCATCACTGCAGACCATTTCCTGGTCTGTACTCACTGTAGCTTGGGAGCAGACCTCTGATTCCCAGGCTATAGTGTGACTGAACAGCTCTGCAGACTCAGCCATCTCAGTTCCACCATAATGTGCAGGGCGGATGGAGACTTCAGAGCTGGGAGAAAGCAAGTGTGATTGGGATAACAACTCAGAGGACTGGTGTTTTTTGGATGCGGTAGTTGAGGTGGCGGAGAGGGCACTTGTTTGACCACTTGAGATCCATTCAAGCATTTTCTTTTTTTGGCCATCATCAACCTTTGTTCCAGTTGTTTGTGTCTGTAAAAAAGGGAGCACATCGGATTGTCCACGGTAAGTTGTAGACTTATTACTTTTGCTGGAAGATGGTCTATCTTCAGCAGATGTTAATGGAGCTTTGCCACCTTCCCCACGGACAAACCCTTTTTTTCCTTTTCCAAAACGCCTCTTCCCCTTTCCATCAGCATCTCTCATTTTGCCACTCATTTTGATTGCGACAAGATTGTGCACTTAAAATGTGGTAGTAAAGATTGAGAGGTGGTGTAGATTGCAGCGGTGGTCTAGCTTTATTAACAGCAGAATAAACAACAATAACTATCCCTGACATTGCAACTACGGCCCTTAAACTGGCAGCATAGTTTGCTATTAGAATGTCTTAGTAACAATGAGTTTCAGTGTGCAATGCAGAGGGGCCGCAAATATCTTTGCACCAGTGGGACAATAATGAAGTCCAACAGCCACTTTTAGGATGCCACTAAGTTTCCTCAGTGTTTGCTAGTATAATGGCTTAGTAACAATGAGCTTGAGTGTGCAATGCAGAGGTGCTGCAAATAGATTTGCACTAGTGGGACACTAATGGAAGTCCAACAGCCACTTTTAGGATGCCACTAAGTTTCCTCAGTGTTTGCTAGTATAATAGCTTAGTAAAAATGAGTTTTAGTGTGCAATACAGTGGTGCTGCAAATATCTATGCACCAGTAGGACAATAATGAATTCCAACAGCCACTTTTAGGATGCCACTAAGTTTACTCATTGTTTGCTAGTATAATGGCTTAGTAACAATGAGCTTGAGTGTGTAATGCAGTGGTGCTGCAAATAGATTTGCACTAGTGGGACAATAATGAAGTCCAACAGCCACTTTTAGGATGCCACTAAGTTTACTCAGTGTTTGCTAGTATAATGAATTAGTAACAATGAGCTTGAGTTTGCAATGCAGAGGTGCTGGCAATAGATTTGCACTAGTGGGACACTAATGGAAGTCCAACAGTCACTTTAAGGATGCCACTAAGTTTCCTCAGTGTTTGCTAGTATAATGGCTTAGTAACAATGAGTTTGAGTGTGCAATGTAGTGGTGCTGCAAATAGCTTTGCACCAGTGGGACAATAATGAAGTCCAACAGCCACTTTTAGAATGCCACTAACTTTCCTCAGTGTTTGCTAGTATAATAGCTTAGTAAAAATGAGTTTGAGTGTGCAATGCAGTGGTGCTGCAAATAGCTTTGCACCAGTGGGACAATAATGAATTCCAACAGCCACTTTTAGGATGCCACTAAGTTTCCTCAGTGTTTGCTAGTATAATGGCTTAGTAACAATGAGCTTGAGTGTGCAATGCACAGGTGCTGCAAATAGATTTGCACTAGTGGGACACTAATGGAATTCCAACAGCCACTTTTAGGATGCCACTAAGTTTACTCAGTGTTTGCTAGTATAATGGCTTAGTAACAATGAGCTTGAGTGTGCAATGCAGAGGTGCTGCAAAGGGATTTGCACTAGTGTAACACTAATGGAAGTCCAACAGCCACTTTTAGGATGCCACTAAGTTTACTCAGTGTTTGCTAGTTTAATGGCTTAGTAACAATGAGTTTGAGTGTGCAATGCAGTGGTGCTGCAAATAGCTTTGCACCAGTGGCACAATAATGAAGTCCAACAGCCACTTTTAGGATGCCACTAAGTTTCCTCAGTGTTTGCTAGTATAATAGCTTAGTAAAAATGAGTTTGAGTGTGCAATGCAGTGGTGCTGCAAATATCTTTGCACCAGTGGGACAATAATAAAGTCGAACAGCCACTTTTAGGATGCCACTAAGTTTACTCAGTGTTTGCTAGTATAATGGCTTAGTAACAATGAGCTTGAGTGTGCAATGAAGAGGTGCTGCAAATAGATTTGCACCAGTGGGACACTAGTGGAAGTCCAACAGCCACTTTTAGGATGCCACTAAGTTTACTCAGTGTTTGCTAGTATAATGACTTAGTAACAATGAGCTTGAGTGTGCAATGCAGAGGTGCTGCAAATGGATTTGCACTAGTGGGACACTAATGGAAGTCCAACAGCCACTTTTAGGATGCCACTAAGTTTCCTCAGTGTTTGCTAGTATAATAGCTTAGTGAAAATGAGTTTGAGTGTGCATTTCAGTGGTGCTGCAAATAGCTTTGCACCAGTAGGGCAATAATGAAGTCCAACAGCCACTTTTAGGATGCCACTAAGTTTACTCAGTGTTTGCTAGTATAATGGCTTTGTAACAATGAGCTTGAGTGTGTAATGCAGGGGTGCTGCAAATAGATTTGCACTAGTGGGACAATAATGAAGTCCAACAGCCACTTTTAGGATGCCACTAAGTTTACTCAGTGTTTGCTAGTATAATGGCTTAGTAACAATGAGCTTGAGTTTGCAATGCAGAGGTGCTGGAAATAGATTTGCACTAGTGGGACACTAATGGAAGTCCAACAGTCACTTTAAGGATGCCACTAAGTTTCCTCAGTGTTTGCTGGTATAATGGCTTAGCAACAATGAGTTTGAGTGTGCAATGTAGTGGTGCTGCAAATAGCTTTGCACCAGTGGGACAATAATGAAGTCCAACAGCCACTTTTAGGATGCCACTAAGTTTACTCAGTGTTTGCTAGTATAATGGCTTTGTAACAATGAGCTTGAGTGTGCAATGCAGAGGTGCTGCAAATGGATTTGCACTACTGGGACACTAATGGAAGTCCAACAGCCACTTTTAGGATGCCACTAAGTTTCCTCAGTGTTTGCTAGTATAATAGCTTAGTAACAATGAGTTTGAGTGTGCAATACAGTGGTGCTGCAAATAGCTTTGCACCAGTAGGACAATAATGAAGTCCAACAGCCACTTTTAGGATGCCACTAAGTTTACTCAGTGTTTGCTAGTATAATGGCTTTGTAACAATGAGCTTGAGTGTGCAATGTAGAGGTGCTGGAAATAGATTTGCACTAGTGGGACACTAATGGAAGTCCAACAGTCACTTTAAGGATGCCACTAAGTTTACTCAGTGTTTGCTAGTATAATGGCTTAGTAACAATGAGTTTGACTGTGCAATGCAGTGGTGCTGCAAATAGCTTTGCACCAGTGGGACAATAATGAAGTCCAACAGTCACTTTTAGGATGCCACTAAGTTTACTCAGTGTTTGCTAGTATAATGGCTTTGTAACAATGAGCTTGAGTGTGTAATGCAGGGGTGCTGCAAATAGATTTGCACTAGTGGGACAATAATGAAGTCCAACAGCCACTTTTAGGATGCCACTAAGTTTACTCAGTGTTTGCTAGTATAATGGCTTAGTAACAATGAGCTTGAGTTTGCAATGCAGAGGTGCTGGAAATAGATTTGCACTAGTGGGACACTAATGGAAGTCCAACAGTCACTTTTAGGATGCCACTAAGTTTCCTCAGTGTTTGCTAGTATAATAGCTTAGTGAAAATGAGTTTGAGTGTGCATTACAGTGGTGCTGCAAATAGCTTTGCACCAGTAGGGCAATAATGAAGTCCAACAGCCACTTTTAGGATGCCACTAAGTTTACTCAGTGTTTGCTAGTATAATGGCTTTGTAACAATGAGCTTGAGTGTGTAATGCAGGGGTGCTGCAAATAGATTTGCACTAGTGGGACAATAATGAAGTCCAACAGCCACTTTTAGGATGCCACTAAGTTTACTCAGTGTTTGCTAGTATAATGGCTTAGTAACAATGAGCTTGAGTTTGCAATGCAGAGGTGCTGGAAATAGATTTGCACTAGTGGGACACTAATGGAAGTCCAACAGTCACTTTAAGGATGCCACTAAGTTTCCTCAGTGTTTGCTGGTATAATGACTTAGCAACAATGAGTTTGAGTGTGCAATGTAGTGGTGCTGCAAATAGCTTTGCACCAGTGGGACAATAATGAAGTCCAACAGCCACTTTTAGGATGCCACTAAGTTTACTCAGTGTTTGCTAGTATAATGGCTTTGTAACAATGAGCTTGAGTGTGCAATGCAGAGGTGCTGCAAATGGATTTGCACTACTGGGACACTAATGGAAGTCCAACAGCCACTTTTAGGATGCCACTAAGTTTCCTCAGTGTTTGCTAGTATAATAGCTTAGTAACAATGAGTTTGAGTGTGCAATACAGTGGTGCTGCAAATAGCTTTGCACCAGTAGGACAATAATGAAGTCCAACAGCCACTTTTAGGATGCCACTAAGTTTACTCAGTGTTTGCTAGTATAATGGCTTTGTAACAATGAGCTTGAGTGTGCAATGTAGAGGTGCTGGAAATAGATTTGCACTAGTGGGACAATAATGAAGTCCAACAGTCACTTTAAGGATGCCACTAAGTTTACTCAGTGTTTGCTAGTATAATGGCTTAGTAACAATGAGTTTGACTGTGCAATGCAGTGGTGCTGCAAATAGCTTTGCACCAGTGGGACAATAATGAAGTCCAACAGTCACTTTTAGGATGCCACTAAGTTTACTCAGTGTTTGCTAGTATAATGGCTTTGTAACAATGAGCTTGAGTGTGTAATGCAGGGGTGCTGCAAATAGATTTGCACTAGTGGGACAATAATGAAGTCCAACAGCCACTTTTAGGATGCCACTAAGTTTACTCAGTGTTTGCTAGTATAATGGCTTAGTAACAATGAGCTTGAGTTTGCAATGCAGAGGTGCTGGAAATAGATTTGCACTAGTGGGACACTAATGGAAGTCCAACAGTCACTTTAAGGATGCCACTAAGTTTCCTCAGTGTTTGCTGGTATAATGGCTTAGCAACAATGAGTTTGAGTGTGCAATGTAGTGGTGCTGCAAATAGCTTTGCACCAGTGGGACAATAATGAAGTCCAACAGCCACTTTTAGGATGCCACTAAGTTTACTCAGTGTTTGCTAGTATAATGGCTTAGTAACAATGAGCTTGAATGGGCAATGCAGAGGTGCTGCAAATAGATTTGCACTAGTGGGACACTAGTGGAAGTCCAACAGCCACTTTTAGGATGCCACTAAGTTTACTCAGTGTTTGCTAGTATAATGGCTTAGTAACAATGAGCTTGAGTGTGCAATACAGAGTTGCTGCAAATGGATTTGCACTACTGGGACACTAATGGAAGTCCAACAGCCACTTTTAGGATGCCACTAAGTTTCCTCAGTGTTTGCTAGTATAATAGCTTAGTAACAATGAGTTTGAGTGTGCAATACAGTGGTGCTGCAAATAGCTTTGCACCAGTAGGGCAATAATGAAGTCCAACAGCCACTTTTAGGATGCCACTAAGTTTACTCAGTGTTTGCTAGTATAATGGCTTAGTAACAATGAGCTTCAGTTTGCAATACAGAGGTGCTGGAAATAGATTTGCACTAGTGGGACACTAATGGAAGTCCAACAGTCACTTTAAGGATGCCACTAAGTTTACTCAGTGTTTGCTAGTATAATGGCTTAGTAACAATGAGTTTGAGTGTGCAATGCAGTGGTGCTGCAAATAGCTTTGCACCAGTTGGACAATAATGAAGTCCAACAGCCACTTTTAGGATGCCACTAAGTTTACTCAGTGTTTGCTAGTATAATGGCTTAGTAACAACGAGCTTGAGTGTGCAATGCAGTGGTGCTGCAAATAGATTTGCACTAGTGGGACAATAATGAAGTCCAACAGCCACTTTTAGGATGCCAATACGTTTACTCAGTGTTTGCTAGTTTAATGGCTTAGTAACAATGATATTCTGTGTGCAATGCAGTGGTGTGCAAATAGCTTTGCACTAGTGGGACACTAATGGAAGTCCAACAGCCACTTTTAGGATGCCACTAAGTTTACTCAGTGTTTGCTAGTATAATGGCTTAGTAATAGTGATGAGCGAGTATGCTTGTTACTACTCGGTACTCGCACGAGTATCACTGTACTCGGGCTACTCGGCGGGGACCGAGTAATCTCGCGATACTCGTGCTGTACTCGTGGTCTTCATGTTGGCGCTCTTTTTACAGCCATCCCTTATGCAGGGATTGGCTGGCAGACCACTGCAATGCCACAGCCCTGTTACTTGTGGAATTGCAGTGATTGGCCGGCCCGCACAGCGTGACCGTGCCTTTAGCCCGACACTTCCCCGCTCGGCTACGGCCCCTCCCGCACTCCACTCCGCGTGTATATATATATGCACGCTTACACACACACGCACGTTTTTTTTTTTTAATTTACAGTTTTATGGTTTCTACATGCTGCCGGGGGTCATTTCAGAATAATACTCGGGTCTCCCATAGGATAACATTGGGCTTGGTGCTCAGGCCGAGTACACGAGTATTTTGAGATGCTCGGCCCGAGCCTCGAGCTCCCGAGCATTTTAGTACTCGCTCATCACTACTTAGTAACAATGAGCTTGAGTTTGCAATGCAGAGGTGCTGGAAATAGATTTGCACTAGTGGGACACTAATGGAAGTCCAACAGTCACTTTAAGGATGCCACTAACTTTACTCAGTGCTTGCTAGTATAATGGCTTAGTAACAATGAGTTTGAGTGTGCAATGTAGTGGTGCTGCAAATAGCTTTGCACCAGTGGGACAATAATGAAGTCCAACAGCCACTTTTAGGATGCCACTAAGTTTACTCAGTGTTTGCTGGTATAATGGCTTAGTAACAATGAGCTTGAGTTTGCAATGCAGAGGTGCTGGCAATAGATTTGCACTAGTGGGACACTAATGGAAGTCCAACAGTCACTTTAAGGATGCCACTAAGTTTACTCAGTGTTTGCTAGTATAATGGCTTAGTAACAATGAGTTTGAGTGTGCAATGCAGTGGTGCTGCAAATAGCTTTGCACCAGTGGGACAATAATGAAGTCCAACAGCCACTTTTAGGATGCCACTAAGTTTCCTCAGTGTTTGCTAGTATAATGGCTTAGTAACAATGAGCTTGAGTGTGCAATGCAGAGGTGCTGCAAATAGATTTGCACTAGTGGGGCACTAATGGAAGTCCAACAGCCACTTTTAGGATGCCACTGAGTTTACTCAGTGTTTGCTAGCATAATGGCTTAGTAACAATGAGTTTGAGTGTGCAATGCAGT
Organism: Anomaloglossus baeobatrachus; assembly: GCF_048569485.1. Taxonomy (NCBI): domain Eukaryota; kingdom Metazoa; phylum Chordata; class Amphibia; order Anura; family Aromobatidae; genus Anomaloglossus; species Anomaloglossus baeobatrachus. The sequence goes on from NC_134355.1 coordinate 261,406,778, forward strand.
GGTGATGCAAATAGATTTGCACTAGTGGGACAATAATGAAGTCCAACAGCCACTTTTAGGATGCCACTAAGTTTACTCAGTGTTTGCTAGTATAATGGCTTAGTAACAATGAGCTTGAGTGTGCAATGCAGAGGTGCTGCAAATAGATTTGCACTAGTGGGACACTAATGGAAGTCCAACAGCCACTTTTAGGATGCCACTAAGTTTACTCAGTGTTTGCTAGTATAATGGCTTAGTAACAATGAGCTTGAGTGTGCAATGCAGAGGTTCTGCACATAGATTTCCACTAGTGGGACACTAATGGAAGTCCAACAGCCACTTTTAGGATGCCACTAAGTTTACTCAGTGTTTGCTAGTATAATGGCTTAGTAACAATGAGCTTGAGTTTGCAATGCAGAGGTGCTGGAAATAGATTTGCACTAGTGGGACACTAATGGAAGTCCAACAGTCACTTTAAGGATGCCACTAAGTTTACTCAGTGTTTGCTAGTATAATGGCTTAGTAACAATGAGTTTTAGTGTGCAATGCAGTGGTGCTGCAAATAGCTTTGCACCAGTGGGACACTAATGGAAGTCCAACAGCCACTTTTAGGATGCCACTAAGTTTACTCAGTGTTTGCTAGTATAATGGCTTAGTAACGAGTTTGAGTGTGCAATGCAGTGGTGCTTCAAATAGCTTTGCACCAGTGTTACAATAATGAAGTCCAACAGCCATTTTTAGGATGCTACTAAGTTTCCTCAGTGTTTGCTCGTATAATAGCTGAGTAAAAATGAGTTTGAGTGTGCAATGCAGTGGTGCTGCAAATAGCTTTGCACCAGTGGGACAATAATGAAGTTCAACAGCCACTTTTAGGATGCCACTAAGTTTCCTCAGTGTTTGCTAGTATAATGGATTAGTAACAATGAGCTTGAGTGTGCAATGCAGAGGTGCTGCAAATAGATTTGCACTAGTGAGACACTAATGGAAGTCCAACAGCCACTTTTAGGATGCCACTAAGTTTACTCAGTGTTTGCTAGTATAATGGCTTAGTAAAAATAAGTTTGAGTGTGCAATGCAGTGGTGCTGCAAATAGCTTTGCACTAGTGGGACAATAATGAAGTCCAACAGCCACTTTTAGGATGCCACTAAGTTTCCTCAATGTTTGCTAGTATAATGGCTTAGTAACAATGAGTTTGAGTGTGCAATGCAGAGGTGCTGCAAATAGATTTGCACTAGTGGGGCACTAATGGAAGTCCAACAGTCACTTTAAGGATGCCACTAAGTTTACTCAGTGTTTGCTAGTATAATGGCTTAGTAACAATGAGTTTGAGTGTGCAATGCAGTGTTGCTGCAAATAGCTTTGCACCAGTGGGACAATAATGAAGTCCAACAGCCACTTTTAGGATGCCACTAAGTTTCCTCAGTGTTTGATAGTATAATAGCTTAGTAAAAATGAGTTTGAGTGTGCAATGCAGTGGTGCTGCAAATAGCTTTGCACCAGTGGGACAATAATGAAGTCCAACAGCCACTTTTGGGATGCCACTAAGTTTACTCAGTGTTTGCTAGTATAATGGCTTAGTAACAATGAGCTTGAGTGTGCAATGCAGAGGTGCTGGAAATAGATTTGCACTAGTGGGACACTAATGGAATTCCAACAGTCACTTTATGGATGCCACTAAGTTTACTCAGTGTTTGCTAGTATAATGGCTTAGTAACAATGAGTTTGAGTGTGCAATGCAGTGGTGCTGCAAATAGCTTTGCACCAGTGGGACAATAATGAAGTCCAACAGCCACTTTTAGGATGCCACTAAGTTTACTCAGTGTTTGCTAGTATAATGGCCTAGTAACAATGAGCTTGAGTGTGCAATGCAGAGGTGCTGCAAATAGATTTGCACTAGTGGGACACTAATGGAAGTCCAACAGCCACTTTTAGGATACCACTAAGTTTACTCAGTGTTTGCTAGTATAATGGCTTAGTAACAATGAGCTTGAGTTTGCAATGCAGAGGTGCTGGAAATAGATTTGCACTAGTGGGACACTAATGGAAGTCCAACAGTCACTTTAAGGATGCCACTAAGTTTACTCAGTGTTTGCTAGTATAATGGCTTAGTAACAATGAGTTTGAGTGTGCAATGCAGTGGTGCTGCAAATAGCTTTGCACCAGTGTTACAATAATGAAGTCCAGCAGCCACTTTTAGGATGCTACTAAGTTTCCTCAGTGTTTGCACGTATAATAGCTGAGTCAAAATGAGTTTGAGTGTGCAATGCAGTGGTGCTGCAAATAGCTTTGCACCAGTGGGACAATAATGAAGTCCAACAGCCACTTTTAGGATGCCACTAAGTTTACTCAGTGTTTGCTAGTATAATGGCTTAGTAAAAATAAGTTTGAGTGTGCAATGAAGAGGTGCTGCAAATAGCTTTGCACCAGTTTGACAATAATGAAGTCCAACAGCCACTTTTAGGATGCCACTAAGTTTCCTCAGTGTTTGCTAGTATAATAGCTTAGTAAAAATGAGTTTGAGTGTGCAATGCAGTGGTGCTGCAAATAGCTTTGCACTAGTGGGACAATAATGAAGTCCAACAGCCACTTTTAGGATGCCACTAAGTTTCCTCAGTGTTTGCTAGTATAATGGCTTAGTAACAATGAGCTTGAGTGTGCAATGCAGAGGTGCTGCAAATAGATTTGCACTAGTGGGGCACTAATGGAAGTCCAACAGCCACTTTTAGGATGCCACTGAGTTTACTCAGTGTTTGCTTGCATAATGGCTTAGTAACAATGAGTTTGAGTGTGCAATGCAGTGGTGATGCAAATAGATTTGCACTAGTGGGACAATAATGAAGTCCAACAGCCACTTTTAGGATGCCACTAAGTTTCCTCAGTGTTTGCTAGTATAATGACTTAGTAACAATGAGCTTGAGTGTGCAATGCAGAGGTGCTGCAAATAGATTTGCACTAGTGGGACACTAATGGAAGTCCAACAGCCACTTTTAGGATGCCACTAAGTTTACTCAGTGTTTGCTAGTATAATGGCTTAGTAACAATGAGCTTGAGTGTGCAATACAGAGGTTCTGCACATAGATTTGCACTAGTGGGACGCTAATGGAAGTCCAACAGCCACTTTTAGGATGCCACTAAGTTTACTCAGTGTTTGCTAGTATAATGGCTTAGTAACAATGAGCTTGAGTGTGCAATGCAGAGGTGCTGGAAATAGATTTGCACTAGTGGGACACTAATGGAAGTCCAACAGTCACTTTAAGGATGCCACTAAGTTTACTCAGTGTTTGCTAGTATAATGGCTTAGTAACAATGAGTTTTAGTGTGCAATGCAGTGGTGCTGCAAATAGCTTTGCACCAGTGGGACACTAATGGAAGTCCAACAGCCACTTTTAGGATGCCACTAAGTTTACTCAGTGTTTGCTAGTATAATGGCTTAGTAACGAGTTTGAGTGTGCAATGCAGTGGTGCTGCACATAGCTTTGCACCAGTGTTACAATAATGAAGTCCAACAGCCATTTTTAGGATGCTACTAAGTTTCCTCAGTGTTTGCTCGTATAATAGCTGAGTAAAAATGAGTTTGAGTGTGCAATGCAGTGGTGCTGCAAATAGCTTTGCACCAGTGGGACAATAATGAAGTCCAACAGCCACTTTTAGGATGCCACTAAGTTTACTCAGTGTTTGCTAGTATAATGGCTTAGTAAAAATAAGTTTGAGTGTGCAATGCAGTGGTGCTGCAAATAGCTTTGCACTAGTGGGACAATAATGAAGTCCAACAGCCACTTTTAGGATGCCACTAAGTTTCCTCAGTGTTTGCTAGTATAATGGCTTAGTAACAATGAGCTTGAGTGTGCAATGCAGAGGTGCTGCAAATAGATTTGCACTAGTGGGGCACTAATGGAAGTCCAACAGCCACTTTTCGGATGCCACTGAGTTTACTGAGTGTTTGCTAGTATAATGGCTTAGTATCAATGAGTTTGAGTGTGCAATGCAGTGGTGATGCAAATAGATTTGCACTAGTGGGACAATAATGAAGTCCAGCAGCCACTTTTAGGATGCCACTAAGTTTCCTCAGTGTTTGCTAGTATAATGGCTTAGTAACAATGAGCTTGAGTGTGCAATGCAGAGGTGCTGCACATAGATTTGCACTAGTGGGACGCTAATGGAAGTCCAACAGCCACTTTTAGGATGCCACTAAGTTTACTCAGTGTTTGCTAGTATAATGGCTTAGTAACAATGAGCTTGAGTGTGCAATGCAGAGGTGCTGCAAATAGATTTGCTCTAGTGGGACACTAATGGAAGTCCAACAGCCACTTTTAGGATGCCACTAAGTTTCCTCAGTGTTTGCTAGTATAATGGCTTAGTAACAATGAGCTTGAGTGTGCAATGCAGAGGTGCTGCAAATAGATTTGCACTAGTGGGACACTAATGGAAGTCCAACAGTCACTTTAAGGATGCCAATAAGTTTCCTCAGTGTTTGCTAGTATAATGGCTTAGTAACAATGAGCTGGAGTGTGCAAAGCGCAGGAGGGTACAGTGGCAGGGTTGTGGGTCTGTGTAGAGGAAAGGAAGCCTCACTTTATGTCCCTCCTAATGGGGAAATGTAGCGAGGAAGTACCTGACCTTAGCTACACAGAAGCTCTTATCTGTAGCTGTTAAAATCTGTTTCCACTGACCTGACTATCACCTATGGCTCTGAGCCTGCTGTTATTAGCCCTTACAAGGGCTAAAAGAAACTTCTATCCCTATTCTTTATAGCGCTGTGTGTAGAGCGTACACAGCAGTATCGGAGACAGGAGCTACGCCAGCGGTGACTGACACCCAGACGCAGAAGGCAGATAATGGCGTCCTGATGGGCAGATACCCGTTTTTATAATGCAGGGACATGTGACATGGACATCCTATCACACATGCTGTTGCTTCTCTGGCTAAAAGTCCACTCAGCTGTGTGTGTGTCTGGGATTGGCTGACATGCTGGCCCGCCCAACTTCACGCACGCGCTTAGGGAAGGAAGACAAGGAAAAAAAAAAATGCCGATCGCCATTATCCCAGCAGTAGTGATCTGAATGCGCTGTTCCCGCACACTGTACGCTGAAATTTCATAATAGTGTGTGTCACAGAGTGACTTACACTATTACAGCGGAAAGCCAGCTAGTAATTAGCTTGGCTTTTTGCTGCTAGAATCGTTCTCGAACGTAACTAGAACTATCGAGCTTTTGCAAAAAGCTCGAGTTCTAGTTCGATCTAGAACAGCCCCCAAAATCACTCGAACCGCGAACTGGAGAACCACGAACCGCGCTCAACTCTACTCTTAACGCGTTTCGGACTTAAAAATTAAAACCAACAAAGACCTTATTATTATTAGATCTGGGGGGATTATACCTCCATCCTATTCTTTTTTCCATCTTTTTTTGACTCAGTTAAAATGTATGTATTTTTATATTCATATTTATATTGCGTTATTTCTACTCATTTATTTATTTTTTATGTTATTGGGAATTGGTATTGAGTCAAGTCTGTTTCCTTCCTTGGGAATAGGATTAAGGTTCCCACCCTTTTTCTGATTCTGTTTTGATTCATGTTATGTTTTGATATTTCTGATACTATTTTGTTAGAATTTTTTTTTTTTTGCCTTTATTCCACCTTAACCTTATCAGCTAAGCTGGTGAATCAACTAATTATTCCCTCCCCACAGGTAATTACCTTTTTTTGTTTATTTCCTGTTTTTTTGGGCTGCCTTCACCTCCTCTATATGAACAGCTTCCAGTCTGGCATAGGTCACTTATGACTAAGGACTTTGTTGATTTTAATTTTTAAGTCCGAAACGCGTTAAGAGAACCTATGCGTTATAACATGTCATCATCTTCGGTCTCAAAATGTTATTAATATATTAATAAAGGAAGAAATTATTTTAACTAAAAAAAATTTGTGCTGGATCCCCTCTTCTCCTTCACTTTTACCGCTTACCTTAGGCTGGTTTAGACCTACCAGCGGATCCGTGCACCCTGGAGATCTGAGCAGTCTGGCTGGCAGGTGAGCTGAATTTCCTTCTTCATTCACAATTATAATCTACAGCCACTACTGTGTATGACCCAAGTACTGGTTACTGTGGACTGTTATACATAAATAAAGATATACTCCAGTAGTCTATTGGAGACTGGTGAGGATTGGAGCTATGAGTGCTACCAATATGTGAGGTAAGACTGTGTGTGAGTAGGTCTTACGATTGATCAGCTGAAATGGAAAATATTATCTCCTATATTATGTAAAAAGGAAATGGACACAACTACCTTTGAATGAGATTTCATGAATTTTTCAAGAACTCTGGTCAAAAGCCCCTGATGAGCCCTGGATTACCGATACCAAATAGGGCCAAACGCATTGGGCGGGCAATTCTTCAATAGCAAATGTACCACTTGTATTTCTGAACTCGTGTGTTATATCTATCTTTTATTGAGCACACAGACTGAATTAATATATCTGACGACCCCCTAAGTCCCTGATCCCTATATGTCGTGGTGACGATATAGACAAATTAATCACCGTTGACTGTGTACTCTTTCCTCACTGTGGTGTTGCCGCTTTGAGGTGTTTCTATCTATTAGAGAGAATGCACCCAGCTTAAATTAGGGAAGGCATCATCTAGGGACTAGAGATGAGCGATGTTCGAGGTTCGCCAATTTCATGTTCGAGTGATTTTATGGGGTGCTTGAGATCGAACTCGAGCTTTTTGCTAAAAGCTCGACAGTTCGAGTTACGTTCGAGAACAGTTTGATCACCAAAAGCAGGGCTTTTTACAGCTACAGTGTGCAGGGAGCCATCGCTGACAGCCTGCGGTAAACTGGTAATCAATGTAAATATCGGGTATCCAGGCAAAGCGCTTTGCTTGGTAACCCAATATTTACCCTGGTTACGTGTGCAGGGAGCCGACACTTCCCCTCTCGGCTCCGCCCCCTCCTGCACTCAGCATGTACACACACACTCACACTCACCTGTCCCCAGCGATGCAGTCCCCGACACTGACGTCCTCAGCGCCACATGGCCCTGCTACGCTCCACTCACCTCGCACTCCGCCGCCTGCACACATGGCCTCGCTAGGCTCCACCCACTTTGCACTCCGCACACATTACCCCGCTTGGCTCCACCCACCTCCCACTCCGCACACAATACCCTGCTTGGCTTACCTGCGGTGATGAAGTCCCGCCCTCCCGACCTCAGCGCTGTCACTGTCCTCCATGGCCGCCGCTTGTCACATCTCCTCCTCTCGCTGCCGACCCAAGACTGTCACTAGCAGTGACGTCACAGGCTACAGCGATACTTGGCTGTGAAGGCGGCGGCGGTCATTGAAGTCAGTGACAGCTCTGCTATCAACAGTGCAGGAGATCGTCACCGCAGGTAATGTACCTTGCTCCTGACAGCAGCACTTGTCATGCCCTGCAGTGACCTGGGCTGACCTTTTGATGTTAGCTCAGTTCACTGCATTGCTTTTCCAGCCAATGGGGAACATTCTGTTCTTCATTGACTGGGACAGTGACTATGGTATGGATCGTCATGGGAACCCCTTGGATTACAGCAGACCTGGATTTGTTTTTCTTTCTAATAAATTGGTGAAAGAGGGAATGTTTTGGGGAGTGTTTTTTCAAATAAAAATGTGTTTGTCGTCTATTTTTTTTTTATAACTGACTGGGTTGGTGATCTCGGGTATCTGATAGACGCATGACCTCACGAACCTCAGGGCTTGATGCCAGGTGGCATTACACATCTGGTATTAACCCCATATATTACCCCATTTGCCACCGCACCAGGGCACGGGATGAGCTGGGGCGAAGCACCAGGATTGGCGCATCTAATGGATGCACCACTTCTGGGGCGGCTGCGGCCTGCTATTTTTAGGCTGGGGAGAGTCCAATAACCATGGACCTCCCTAGTCTGAGAATATCAGACCCCAGCTGTCTGCTTTACCTTGGCTGGTGATCCAATTTTAGGGGGACCCCCACGTGTTTTTTTTTTTTTTAATTATTTATTTAATTTAAAATAACAGCATGGGGTGCCATCAGTTTTGGATTACCAGCCAAGGTGAAGCTGCCAGCTGTGGTCTGCAGTCTACAGCCGTCTGCTTTACTAGCTTAACTTTGCTAGCTGGCTATCAAAAATAGGGGGAACCCTACGTCATTTTTTTTTTTTTTTTAAATCTATTTATTTTTTGGCTAAATACAACGCTAAGCACCCCTTAGTGCCACATGAAAGGCACCAAAGAGTGCAAAATTACAAAATGCAGGAGAGTGGGACATTATGTGTCTTTCTGCCATTATAATGACAGAAAAGACTGATATGAAGTGTACAAGCACAGGAAAATCACCAGAGCGCTCTACGCTGTGAAAAGCAGTAGAAAATGGCACTGGAGTGAACATGTGACCGCCTCATGTAGGTTGAAGCTATGGATCCTGGGTAAATTTATGTATTTTTCCTCCTTCAGTTTTTTTGCAGTACGCAAAAAAAAACGGAAGGCACACGGATGACAAACGGATGACATACGGACCGTATACGGAACAGAAACGGATGCCACACGGATGCACCCATGAAAAAAACGGATCGTTTTTTGCGGACCGCAAAAACGGATCGGTCGTGTGAATGTAGCCTTCTGATCTTCCGTTAATAAACAGCAGGCAGAAATAAGTGAATAGCGCCCCCCAGCGTCAGAAAATCTCTGGGGTTTCAGGGGTAGCTGAGACCCTGGAGATCATGATTCTGGATGGCTTTTCCGGTCCCCGCTCATGTGATCACCGGTATACACTGTATACCAATGATCACGTTATAGTAAATGACAGAGCCGGTAAAAAATTATTTATCTCCCATCTGGCTTGAACAAACATGTCAGATGGGAGATAAATCTCCTCCCCGGTCCCCTCCGATCCCCCGGTGTCGCCAAAGTGCTCCCCCCGACTCCCTCCCGGAAATCCAAGATGGCCGTGCGCACAGCAGCGCACCGGCCGCATTCACCCTACTCCTCTGATTTCTGTCGCATGTGCCATGACACATGCGGCAGAAAACTCCTCCCCAGGCCCTACCAGGTCACCCCCTATAACCACACTGGTGTTCCACGGTGTCCCACGGTACCTGTGCAGCATTGATCCCCCACGGCCCCCTCCTTCACAATAGACGCTTGCACAGAGCGGCTGTCAGCTCAGCTTCCTGTGTTCAGACACAGTGAGTGGTGGTAACCATGCATCTGTAAGCTACTGCAATGCCCTGCTCATGAGGTAAGGAACATAGTTGATCAGGAGAGCTATACTACATTTCCAAATGGAGGTATTTGATTTTATAGTTGCCTGCTGAACGACTACCAAACATGAGAGTCCGTTTTACACCACAAGAAAACATGTCTAAATAGCGATCTCTGTTGTGTAGTATTCATTCAGCTGGATAACTGGACTTAAAGGGGTATTCCATTTCCAAGATCCTATCCCCAATATATAGTAGGTGGAATAGCAATAATATCAGCAAATACCAATATTTGGAAATGTAGAATAATTCTCCTGATTTTGCATGCCCTTACCTCATGAGCAGGGCATTGCAGCTTTGGTAGCAACAGTTACGACATGGACTCTGCTGCTGTGGACCCGGGGAGAGTGAGTGCAGATTCATTGCACCCACACTCCTCACATGGAGGGTCTGCACTCCTAAAAAATGAGGGATACGTTCCCTGAGCGTGTCCCCCCATATTCTAGATGGTCGAGAGTCATTGTGGGACTCCCTTATTTTTTTTCCTTACAATAAATTGGTGAAGGAGGGAATATTTTGGGGAGTATTTTTTCAAATACATTTTTTTTTGTCTATTTTTTTTGTTAGTACTGACAGTTTGTGATGTCGGGTATCTGATAGACGCCATGACATCACAAACTGCTGGGCTTGATGTCAGGTGACCTTATAGCTAGTATCAAACCCATTTATTACCCCGTTTGCCACCGCACCAGGGCTGAGCTGGGGTGAAGCGCCAGGATTGGCGCATCTAGTGGATGCGCCACTTCTGGGATGCCTGTGGCCTGCTATTTTTAGTCTGTGAAGGACCAATAACTATGGACCTTCTCACCCCGAGAGTACCAGACCACAGCTGTCCGCTTTACCTTGGCTGGTGATCCAATTTGGGGGGGATTCTACTTTTTTTTTGTAATTATTATGTATAACCCAAAAATAATGATAATAGGAGAATATTTAAAGAAAACCAAAAGAGAAAAACTCCTAAAATGTATACCTTCATTAATTAATTATTAAAATTTATCAATATAAAACAAGATTGCTTTTACGTAGTTTTTATATAAAAACACAAAGATTAAGTGCGTGTAGAGAGGTGATAGATCCGATTCGTGGGAGCAGTGTTTATTATTTTCTATTCTCAAGGTAGGGACAACTTAAATAGTTGCACTTCTTACTCCATATGGTTCTTATGGGGAGATGGGGGATACACTATCTATCCCTCCCTGTCCCCTACCTACCAGCGGAGGTGCACCATACGTTATTGGGTACCCCCCCGCTCCACGTCGTCTCTCCCTATTTTCTCCCTGCAGCTTATCAGTTGCAACCGGGAGACCCGCCACCAAGAAAATAGTGCAATTAGTCACAAAACTATTCAGCTGTACATAAAATATGTGCCAGCCATATTATAAATATCACAGAAATTCATGCAAGTAGTCACAAATCTATCCAGCCGTACAACAATGTGTGTCAGCCGTATTGTAAATATTATATATATCTCAGACCAATGAAAATTGTAAACTTTATGTAAATCCGAAATCCCAGCAGGGATAACTTATCTGCCAGGATCATCCGATAGTCTATCCCGTAATCCCGACGCGTTTCCCCCCTATATATTTTTCTTAGGGGTTCATCAGGGGAATAACTGATCCGAGGTTTCTTTCTATAAAAGATATAAATATATCTCTGACACAATGCATTTCTAAATTCTTATAGTCACAATAGGTTCTCAAAAAAGAGGGCCATTTGGAATTATTATATATTGGGGGGACATACCTGGAGGACCAAATAGATGTCCGTAATCACAGCATGGCAAAAAAGCCCATAATAGGGTCCAAAAACCGATGTGTAGTCACTGGCTGCATTCAGAATCTGCAGGTCCCAAAGTGTCGGCTGCCATGTGGTACCCCCTCCCTTATCCATCCCAGTCCTTTATATAGATGAACTTCTAAAAGTTCCCGGCTCCCAGATATCACCCCGGAAATGATCAGCCATGTCATTTCCGTTTCCGTTCCTTGGAGTCGCATTGCTGCGCACCATGGAAACCAACCGGAAGTTATCTTAAGGTCACTTCCGCATCCGTGCAGTGTCGTGCGTTCCACAATGCAGAACCGGAAGTCACCGAGCACTCCGCTTCCGTATATGCGCAGTGCAATGCGGTTCACAGTGCCGGGCCGGAAGTGACTGTTTACATCACTTCCGGCACGTGAAATCCTCCAATCCTTCCCAGTCTGCCCATTCTGATTTTTGGACCCTATTATGGGCTTTTTTGCCATGCTGTGATTACGGACATCTATTTGGTCCTCCAGGTATGTCCCCCCAATATATAATAATTCCAAATGGCACTCTTTTTTGAGAACCTATTGTGACTATAAGAATTTAGAAATGCATTGTGTCAGAGATATATTTATATCTTTTATAGAAAGAAACCTCGGATCAGTTATTCCCCTGATGAACCCCTAAGAAAAATATATAGGGGGAAAACGCGTCGGGATTACGGGATAGACTATCGGATGATCCTGGCAGATAAGTTATCCCTGCTGGGATTTCGGATTTACATAAAGTTTACAATTTTCATTGGTCTGAGATATATGTAATATTTACAATACGGCTGACACACATTGTTGTACGGCTGGATAGATTTGTGACTACTTGCATGAATTTCTGTGATATTTATAATATGGCTGGCACATATTTTATGTACAGCTGAATAGTTTTGTGACTAATTGCACTATTTTCTTGGTGGCGGGTCTCCCGGTTGCAACTGATAAGCTGCAGGGAGAAAATAGGGAGAGACGACGTGGAGCGGGGGGTACCCAATAACGTATGGTGCACCTCCGCTGGTAGGTAGGGGACAGGGAGGGATAGATAGTGTATCCCCCATCTCCCCATAAGAACCATATGGAGTAAGAAGTGCAACTATTTAAGTTGTCCCTACCTTGAGAATAGAAAATAATAAACACTGCTCCCACGAATCGGATCTATCACCTCTCTACACGCACTTAATCTTTGTGTTTTTATATAAAAACTACGTAAAAGCAATCTTGTTTTATATTGATAAATTTTAATAATTAATTAATAAAGGTATACATTTTAGGAGTTTTTCTCTTTTGGTTTTCTTTTGTAATTATTACCATTTATAAAATAATTATAAAAAAAGAGCCTGGGGTGACCTCCAAATTGGATCCCCAGCCACGATAAAGCTGCTAGCTGTGGTTTTCAGGCTACAGCTTTCTGCTTTACCCTAGCTGGTTATCAAAAATGGGGGGACCCAACGTCTTTTTTTTAACTATTTTTTTAAATAAAAAAAATTAATGGGCTTCCTTGTATTTTGATTGCCGGCCAAGGTAACGCCAGGCAGATGGGGGTGGCAACCCGTAGCTGTCTGATTTTTCTGCGCTGAGAATTAAAAATATCGTGGAGCGCTACGTCATTTTTTTTTAAAGATTTATTTTTACAGCACTGTGATGTCCAGCAATCAAAATACAGGGAAGCCCATTTAGTTTTTAGTTATTTAAATAAATAATTAAAAAAATATATATGGGCTCCCGCTGCATTTTTTTTATTGCTAGCTAAGGGTAATCCAAGCAGCTACTGGCTGCTAACCCCCACTGCTTGGTGTTACCTTCACTGGCAATGGAAAATCCAGGAAAGCATTTTTTATTTTTTTTGCCAAAAAACTACAAAACAAATGACGTGAGCTTCGCCATATTTTTGTATGTTAGCCAGGTACAGCAGGCATGTACGGCTGCCCCCAACACCCAGCTGCCTATTTGTACCCGGCTGGGAACTAAAAATATAGGGAAGCCCTTTTTTTTAATTATTTCATGAATTTCATGAAATAATTAAAAAAAAAAACGACGTAGGCTTCGCCCCATTTTTGTGTCCAGCCGGGTACAACTTAGCAGCTGGGGATTGGATCCGCAGCACAGGTTGGCCCGAGGTTTCTGGGCCCCTCTGCTGCGAATTGCAGTCCGCAGCCGCCCCAGAAAATGGGGCTCTCATAGAAGCGCCATCTTCTGGCGCTGTATCCAACTCTTCCAGCTTCCCTGATGCCGGTGGCTTGCTGGGTAATGATGAGTTAATACTAGCTTTGTTTTACTAACTAATTTTAAGTCAGAGATTCTTAATGTCAGGCAAGTTTGACCCAGCCATTAAGAATCTCCAATAAAGGGTTAAAAAAAGACACCACACAGAGAAAAAATACTTTAATAGAAATAAATACACAGACACACTTAGAAACTCCATGTTTATTACTCCCTCTCCTCCCTCCACAATCCATGGTCTTCTGTCTTCTTTCTCCTTCAGCCCATGCAGCTCTGCTTCATCAGACAGCACTGCAGGGGAGAAAGACGCTGCTGCTCCCCGTGCAGGCTTTTCACTCCGTGAGTGATCAGTGCTGCTGGCTGTTAGCAGTAACGTCACTGCTGACAGACGGGTTACCATAGCAACGGTGCTCCGATCACGTGATTCCCGGTCCCGCTGCGCACTGTTAGCGGTGATATCACTGCTAACAGGCGCGTTGCTATGGCAACTGTGATCTCCGTTATTGACCGGCTGTGTCAGCCGGTCAATAACGGAACGGGGAAGCAGAACGGGGAGTCGACCGTGTGCCAGAGCATGTCGCCGGTACACGGTGATACACAAACGTGCACCGTGTACCGGAGAGATGCAATGACATGACCTAGCATGACTTCAAAGCAGTGTGACTAGTCTGTAGCCAATGAGATAATCGTGACTAGTCACATGCTATTTTGACGTCACGATAGGTCCTGTCATCACTGCTGGTTACCGGGAGGACGCGGCGATTACCGAGGGAAAAGCTGCGGGAGACAGACTGCAGGACGGATCGTGGGGACAGGTGTTATGGCAATGTTTATGAACTGCATGTGTACATTTATAATGTGTTTTTATGTGTTTGTGATTGCCTCCCATTGTTTTCAATGGGGTTCGAGAGGTTCGTCGAACGGTTCATCAAACGGGGCGCCGTTCGACGAACCGAACTCGAACTCTAGGGGGGTGGCTCATCTCTACTAGGGACGGAGCCGTCGTGGAACGGAGGCGTCACTACAATTTAGGATGCCGACCCCCGTAGCCCAGGAAGGGAATAGGATAGGGACATATCCTCTCCTCTCTCTTCCCTTATTTTAAACTTAAATGTTTGTATGTGATTTTGATATCAATAAAATGTATGGTTTTATGAAAAATTAGTGAAGTCTGAGGTTGAGTCAGCAGACACTACTAACTAACAGTACCTAGAAATGTGATTGGCTGTGTAATTGTCAGCAGGCAATGAAAACTGCCAAGACCTTTTTTAGGTAATTCACAAGCAAATTTACAGCAGGCAGTACTGACAATACCTAGAAATGTGGTTGATTGCATAATTTTGAGCAGGTATGAAAACTGCCACTACCTTTTGAGCTATTTCACTTCCAAATTTACAGGAGGCAGTACTCATTATCAATAGCTCGAAATGTAGTTCACTGGCTAATTTGAAGCAGGCAGTAATAAGTAGCAATATGTATTTAGATCATTCGCTGCCAACTCTTTAACAGGCACTGACAAGTGACAAGTAACAATCCCTATTTTTATCATTAAATGACTATTTGTGGCCCACATCTTTTCTTATACTGCACATCCCTATTTTATACTATCGCTCTCTTATCTATTTCAATTACCTATCATTAAACATCCAGCTATGCTAATTTTCTAGCAGCACTGGTGGCAGCACCTTCCCTCATGATTCACATTCAGAAAAGGGCGCCGATACTGCATGTCTGCATTTTATATGCAGACAGACATGTGACATGGGCAGCTAATGACTCAAGCCCTTGTGTCTCAACCTTCTGGATGTTTGCTGCTCCATGATTGGCTGCAGGAAAATCTGCAAATGAAGTTAAGAAATAAAATGTATGCGTCTGGCATCTCCCGAGTCACCCCCCCTCACTAATTAAACACATCCCCTATTTATCATACAGCACCATAATCCTATCCAAAAGCATAACATGTAATTAGAAAAGCAAGGGAGAAGAAAGATGAGGAGGTAACGTTGGTGATTCCCACACAAACACGTAGTGATGCAGCCATATGAAGCAGTGCATCCTCAGCCACAACTCTGGCTGTGGCCAGCAGTGGTCATGGGTCTGCAGTTTGCAGGAAGGAATGCCTAGCCAGGTCCTTTTATGAGACAGCAAAGTATGATCCAATTTTCGTTATCTGACAACATTGTAAATAACGACTCAGTACAGACAAAAATTCAGATAATTTGACTACTAAATGCATGAACCGGCACATGCGCAAGCAACATACATTACTGAGGGAATCTTACTGTGCTAAAATGTGGAGTATTGTGCCTTCCCAAACACCAGCTGCCAAATCAACCATGTTTATATCCAATAATAGAGAAGGAACACTGGGCACTATTTTTGTGATGTTATAAGTTGAACAATCCAAATCAAACCGCCACTCAAAGGGCAAATTGTTAAACCACTATTATATATCACCTGTATGGCATTTAGCGTGAAGCCTCAGTTTGGATCTGCTGACCGGGGTGCACTTCAAAGCAGTAGTGTCATAAAAATCCAAAATATTGAGAAAAAGAAAGCACTCACCGGTTTGCAGAAAAATCAGATGTAACCTTTATTCAGGCATTGGGGGAGGGTACTAGGATAGCATGCACAAAGACTACGGCCGTTTAGCACTGATTGCCAATGCTTCTATGGGTCTTCTATGGGTCGACCCGTAGAAGCATCGGCAATCGGTGGGAAACGGCCATAGTCTCTGTGCATGCTATTCTAGTACCCTCCCCCAATGCCTGAATAAAAGTAACATCTGATTTTTCTGCAAACCGGTGAGTGCTTTCTTTTTCTCAATATTTTGGAATCAACCATCTCTGTTGCTTTTTCCTCCTGTGTCACCATCGAAACTATTCTCAAACACGTCTCTGACCGCAAAACTTTCACTGATTTACTTTCTACAGTTGAGGTGAGGTGAGTAAGAGCCCATCAGCTGTTACGCAAGTGACCATACCTGTTGTTTTTGAGCCATGGGAGACATGAGGCCACATCTTGTGTGTTGCATGGACCATACCTTCCTGCTGTGCAAACACATTATGGGGAAATGGATGCCACTGTCCTGCTGTCTGCCTGTAAGGTTTTTAATCTCGAGACTCCAAGGTGGATCTTCAAATTGTCTTTTGTCTGTAATGCCAGGGTTTTGAGAGCAAGAGGCCTATGCCTGTCACTCATGCATTTCTTGATTTTTTAAAAAAATAAACGCCAGCCTACATCCTGTGTGTTGAATGGACAATACCCCCTGCTGTGCAAACACATTATGGGGGAAGGGGGGTGACAATTGATACTACTGCCCTGCTGTCTGCATGTAAGGTTTTTAATCTCAAGATTCCAAGATGGGTCTCCAAATTGTCTGTAATGCCATTGTTCTGGGAGCAAGAGGCCTATGCCTGTCACTAATGCATCTCTTGCTTTTTAAAATGAAAATGACATGCAACATCCTATGTGTAAGTCAATGCAATCAGGCAGTGGTTAAATTTATATGCATTGGGGAATGCAGACACACAGCTGCAGAGTTGTGGACCACTATACAGGCCAAGTTTGATGAATGTCTGACATCACAAAAACAGGGAAGACTGTGTGTGATAATAGTGCCAACTTGGTGACACTACACCTGGGCAACATCACGTGCATTGTATGGATCAACTTGGTTGTACAGAAATCTCTATGGCACTATTCTGGCCTGCTGCCAAAGGCTCGGTTGCTGTGTGCTCACTTTTTAAAATAAAAATGCAAGCCCACATCCTTTGTGTTGCATGGACCATAATTTCCTGCTGTGCAAAGACACTATGGGGAAATGGGGGGGGGGGCAATTGATGCCACTGTACTGCTGTCTGACTGTAAGGTTTTTAATCTCAAAACTACAGGATGGGTCTCCAAGTTGTGTCTTGTCTGTACTGTCAGGGTTACGGGAGCAACAGCCCTACACCTGTCTCTCATCCACTTCTATATTTCTTATCTCAATAGCCTAGAAAGATAATAGCTATGCCAAAACAGTGATGCTGCACTGTAAAATGTATTTTTGCTGTTTTGGAAGCTTTTCTAGCCCCTAAAGGTGTTTTCTCTGCCTTAGGTTTCACCTCCCATTGAATCCAAAGAGATTTTGAAAGATTCAATAAGATTTGGAGTTTGGTAAATGTTTCAGCCAACATAGTGTTTGTTTGGTTGGGCTCAGCGAACCAAGCCTTGAAAGGTTTGCTCATATCTACTAATCAGTAAAAAATTGTACATTTTCTTTCCTGAATCAAATAACACAACATTACAATTATTAAACTTACATTTATGTTAAGCTTAGCTTTTTATTATAATTTATTCTTCTTATAATTATTATTATTCAACGGCCTTTCGCTCAATCTTGAGCTATGGGTTGCTGGTCTTCCTCTTCACCTTTTTATTCTTCCAACCATTATGTCCTTTCCAGTTATTGCTCTCTTTGTATGATGTGTCCAAAGTAGGCAAGTCATAGCTTGGTGATCCTAGCTCCAAGTGAAATGTCTGGCTTGATTTGTTCCAAAATTGATTTCTTTATAATTTACATTTAAAATTACAAGTTTTTTTTTAAATATAAGAACTTCATATAAAATGTTTCATTTTTGAAATATTTATTTAAGAAATGTTAACTAGTTTTCCATCATTTTTTGTTTTCCTATGAAATTTGTACCTGTAACTGTTGAATTACTTTTACATTAATTGCTAATAATTTAGTATTGCAGTATTTGAAGAAGGTTCATGAATAACCTGCTACCTTTGATTAAAATATTAGCAGTGACATGTAATTCAAAGACTGGAGGCAAGCACAGGGACTGGGGAAATACAGATAGATAGGAGAAAACCCTCTGTTTAGGCCAGCCCCTGTGCACTGAAATCTAAATAGTAGGAAACTTCAAATAGTGATTTCACCAAATGTATAAACGTAATCTGTTTTACAGCATCATTATAGCCATGTCCTTACATTACAAAATCATGACTACAGGTTCTCTTTTAAGGGATTCTTAAAAAATTAGATATAATGGCATCCCTAGTATAATTCAAATTGAAGCCTACCTTAATTATGTGTCAGTTAAGCTACAGGCTGAAGATATTGTATATCATTTCCAAGACCTGCGTATCAACTGACAAGAGCTGTATTACACATACCTCTGAAAGGCTATCATATATGAAGAAATATATATTTTTCTCATTGAGCACAATCTTCAGGTTCATTACACTCAAGATTTATTTTTTTTCCAGTTGGACACAATCAGTCTCCCTGCACTGCTTTAAAGCTGTAAGACTGTAGAGGATGAGAATGAACCTGGAAATCTTCCTGTCAAACACAAATTGGTGAAAATTGGGTTAAAATATATCTTCACACATCACAGCAGGCAGTTAACTGAGATATGTGTGATACAGCTCATGTGAGTTGAAACAAAAGTCTTCTGATCTGTATATCTTTAGTCTCCAAGCCATATTAACACATCACTAGGAAGTTAAAATTATACCAGGGTTTAGAACAAAAGATGACGAGAGGAGTCCACTTTGCATTTATCATGTTTATAGTTTTAATACATTTACCAAGGTTTGACAGCTCCCCATATCATTTTTGTTCTTCTAAACTCTGATTCTTGATCCCTGGGCTTGATTGCCGCAGTCCTCATCTCCGCTTTTGCCAGATTTGTGCCTGCGATTGTGCAACTTCCTCAGGTAAGCCTTCCATCATTCAGCTCCTACACGCTGGTCTGTAAATTATACCAGGGACACCATTTTATCTCAGTTTTGTAGAATCCCTTTAAGTCCTGCCCAGCTCAAAAAATTGAAGAATTCTACAGTCTTATACCTCCACTCCTATTGTAGGCACAAAAGCCTAACCATGCTCTTTAGTATTTCACAGACATACTTTCACAGACATGTCTAGGGGAAGTCATATTATGTCTGGTATTCATTGTTCTCATACTTTAAGCGTAGCTTGCTATGTTTTTATGTGTTTTGCTGCTCTCTCTACCATATTGTGTTTATTGTAAAATATTGTTGCTTTTGTTTTGAGATGAAGAATATTCTGAGTTGGAAATTAAGGTGGTGTAACATAGTAAAATTGTATTTCATTTATGTTTTTTGAAACAGTTTTAAGATTGAGATGTAAAATTCTGAGCATTAATAAATAAAATCTAACACTAGATGGCAGAAATGTTCCTTTATTTCCATTTAACTGCGGTGAAGATGTAATTAGGTCACTGTAAGGTAAAATAGGACTCGGTGAAAAATAAAGTGCATGGTAGGTTTTTCCTTCAAGATTACATTGCAATTTAATATCAATCCTTTTCACTTTGTGAAGGTTGATTTCAGTTTTAGAAAAAAGGACAACCAAATATCAAAACAAATCTAATAATATTTTAAATCACATAGTAACCGATGGGATGCAAAGCCCTTTTGTGTAACTAATATAGTTGTTCAGCAGGCTGGGGATTAAAGGATGCAAACATTTAACATTTATCATACTTTACCATATTGAAAAGCATCTCTCGACTCTCTTGATGAAGATGATTTATTTATAATAGCATACAAATTCAATTAGATTCAAAGAAAGAACAGATGTTGTGTGTATTACATTAGTTTCCAGAGTTATTTAGATGTTTTCAAAATGTAGCGGTGTTTTGTTTTGTGCTTATGAGCATTATAATTGCATATGATTTGAGAAAATTGAACATCAGGATTATCATGTTTTATCAATCACGTTATTGAACACTCACCAAAGTAAATTTACACAATTGCAAACAAACACAGCGAGTTTTTCTTTAATATTATATAACTAAAATTAAATTAAAATACATAATTCCTACTGGAATATTTTAAGGGTATACACATGCTCTAACCAATGTCTATTGCCTCAGTGCACATAAAATGAAAAAAATAAAGCAAATTTGCAAATTGCCTTCATTAGAAATACCCTACCATCCTGTACTATGATGACAGACCACCGTCAGTATCCTAAGCCTTCAGTTATTCTAATTTCTAGCTAAACTATAAAAGCTACTTCTTGCTGATCTGGTAAATATGTGCTACCAACATGTAGGTTACAGATGCAAGATTAGACTACACAGGGTATGTTTGAAGTCTGTTACCATAGAAACACAACACTGTATAGGAAAGGTAGAAAAAAATATGGAAGGATATTTTAACTTTTTCACTGCCAGGACAATTTTGACAAAAACTGATATTACTCGAGTTGTAAAATTAATATTTTGTAAAACTAACATCCATCATTCTAGAAGCAAATTTGCATCAAAACATTATGTGTTGTAAGAAATGCAATACATTTTTGGCTAAGGCACCGATTACTTAAGTGTTCCTGATGGCTACTAATTTGGATAGGAAAAGGATTTAATTTAGCAGATTCATTGGCACAGAGTGAGTTGAGTTTCTAAGCATCATTTATAAGTGGGTCAACAGATATAGGGTTAGCCTCTAGGTCAATAGAGTTATAAAGGTGAACGGTCACAATAATGAAAGTACTGCACCCAGAGAAAAACTTACTTTTTCCCAGACAGCCGCTGCCTTTCAGTCATGCAGAGCAACTACAGTCATCACTCACAGTACTGAAAGCGACAGCTGTAAGTGAGAAGCCCATCGCTGCAGCGGCCGCCTCCGGGACACCGCTCCACCTCCAGGGACACCGCAGGGACTTCTATTTGGGGATCCTTCTGGCAACAGGTATGTCAGGTTATGTAGATCTGAGTCGTGACGCCACTCTCGGTTTGCGGTCAAGGTTATGGGTGACCGCCACTGCAGTTTAACGAGTGTCTGGGGCTGATGGAATCTGCAGCTGGATGGTGTGGCCTCCCGAGAGTGAGGCTGGCCCCAGGGGCTCGGGTGTGTGTGTAGAACAAGAGGTTCCAGAATAATTCAGTCTCAGTCCAAAGTGTCTTTCAATTTGTTTACTCACTTTCTGATGTTTTTTGTGAGGTAACCCAGGCGATGCTGAGATAAACCAGGTGGAACCAGGTATCCTTCAGGCTGGTCTAAGGGTAACCGTTAACTCGCCTTCCTAGCACTTCTTGTTTCGGATAACCCCTGACTTGAAGTATTGTGGGATTCATCCAGGGAAGTCGCAACTGCCTTTTCTCCCCTTTTTGGCCTGTTTGCTGGCAGCACGGACCAAGGAAGATGGCTCCAGGCTCGATCCTCCTTATGGGCCCCCTCATTGCTGCTGATGCTCGGACTCTAGTTGGTTGGTGTGGGACTTGTGGTTTCCCCCCACCGGCAGGTTTAGCAGACCAAATAAATGGATATCTACTCTAGGGACCTGTTCCCCGTGCGTGCCTAGTCACCAGATGTCTTCGTACACGACCAGCTGACTTCATCAGCATCTTTCTGTCCAACTTCTGGTCACCGTTCTCCCCCGCCAACGGCCACTACACGTGCAGGGTCTGACTAGCGTGTCCGCTCTCCTGCGTCTCCACTATCAGACTGGCTACCTCCTCTTACTCCTCTGTTATGATCCGGAACCATGGAAGACCACCACAAATCATTGGCAAAAGGTGACAAGAGCATTGGCAACTAATCTGGCCGCCATCCCCTTACTAACCATCACAACTAGAAGTTGCCGAGGGGTGAACTAACATCCTGTGCACCGCAAACCCAGCCGGAGAACTAACTATCCTAAAGGTAGGAAAGATGAATAACTCTCTGCCTCAGAAAATAGACAAGAATAGCAAGCCCCCCACATTAAAAGACTGCGGTGATATAGGAAAAACACAATACACAGATAGATGACAGGATTAGCAAAAGGTGAGGCCCCCGCTGACTAAAATAGGAAAGGACAGGAAAGGGACTGACGGTGGCCAGAGAAAAACCCTGCAAAATACCAACTTCCTGATAGTACAAAAAGGCCGTCAGATCGCACGATCTGAACTCCGTCCTATGACCAGGTGCCCTTGTCATACCAATGAATAGAAAAACAAGAATCATAACAAACTCAACAAGCCACAAACACATGGACTCAAAGGAGCTATACTCCACACATAACTGCAGGGAGTTCCCCAACAAACCACAGAGGGGGAAAATCCCTGCATGCAAATAAACTGAAAACAACCACAGCAAATGACAAACCCAGATAAGCAAAAGAACCAGACAATAAATAAAGAGCAAGCACTTATCTGGGATAGATGTGGTGTAGAGCAGGATGAAGCAGGCTGGAGATACAAAAAACAACTGACATCCGGCAACAGCCTGCAATCAGACCAGGATTTAAATACGCAAAGAGTTAGCAAAGGAAACACCCATTGCACAACACACCTGGTCCAAGTCCAAACTATTCCTGGCCACCAGAGGGAGCCTCCCAGCAGCCAAAACATAACTAACAATCACAACAGTACCCCCCCTTGAGGAGGGGTCACCGAACCCTCACCCACGCCACCGGGTCGCTCGGGATGAGCATGATGGAAGGCGCGAACCAACCTGTCCGCATGAATGTCAGAAGCCACAACCCAAGACTTATCCTCCTGCCCATAACCCTTCCATTTCACAAGGTACTGAAGCTAAGCCGGTCTAAGCCACGTTATCAGGAGCCTTTATCCATTTTTTCTTATGCTCTCCTTTACAGTCCCAATACAGCGCTCTGTTCGCCCTTTACCTCCACCAGCATATACCAGGTATGTGATCTGGCCTACACTATAGTGTTTGACACATGCATCCCATATACTAGTATTTATGCCATGTTCCCTATAGGGTTCCCCATAGAGCCCTACTGGGACATCTTTTCCCTTGAATATCCACAGGGCCTTAATGGTTAAGTCCCTTAGGCTACATAAAGGTAATATCATTGGAATGCTCTGCACACTATATGTACCTTATATTGGTGTTATTCTTTCATGTATGTACACTTCTAATTTTTGCAACATTTGTCTATAGAGGTTGTGATCCTGAAACTACTGAGAATCTTTCAGCTGAACCAATATACTATTTGGATATACCCTTATAATATAATTTAATACGCGGCTATCATATAACAATACAGGTATTCCTTACCTTTTAAAATCTATTTTCTATGGATAGCCTGTATATATCCCTACACTAGTACATGTGATACACATATCTTGTACTGTTCACGGTATGCGAACTCCCCCTTTTCTCTCCAGGCATCCTTGCCTTTTCATGAATCTGAGGCAACTGAAAACCCTTCAGTGAGGGCATTCTACCAACCCTCACTACACCTATTGGGGCTTTTCCAGCAGCGACTCAGGTAGTGACATCCATTCTTTTTAAACTTTTCCTTTTCTCTTTTCTCCTTTTCTCTCTCTCCCTCTCTTTTCTATCAGAACATGCAGTGGTTACGGATGTGTGTCCTATATTTCACATCTTCTTTAGGTAGTACGACTCACCACCTATTCATTATTATACCATTTATCCTATTTTTCATATTTCTGAGGCGACTGGGAATTCTTTGATATAAGAGCCCCTTTCACCTAGATTATGGAGTAACATCCATTACCTATTACTGTGTAGGGATACAGGTAGTTTCATTTTTTACCTCTTGGTCTCACGGCCCATTTTTTGGTCACAGCCCATGTGTCATAATAATTCTTATGCCATTTATTTTAGATTCTACCCAATTCCAGTTTTTGGAATAGGCTCGCATTGTCTACATTAGAAATTCTAAGTGCATAAGGTACCGAGACATATATATGTTCACGCTGCTATATTGAACACAGTATGAAGATCGAGTTCTTTTCTCATAATCAGGTTTCTGTGATTTTGATATGATGTGTGTTCACTCTTTTTGACTATGTAGGATTACAAGTTTTCCATTTGTACTATTGGCGATGACGCTATACAATTGAACACACACCACCCTGTTACTCATATAGGTGTGTATCCATTGTGCCTGACTTTGTTTTGGTTATTTCATTTTATTTTTTTCATTTCTGAATAGTCTCTCAGATGGGCCTTATGGGAATTTTCTGTTTCCCTTTGTATAAATGCATCCATTATGTTTTTTAGGAAAATTCTTACATGTGCATCATGGTTAAATGATTTATTGTACTATGATATACTGGATTATTATGTTGTACTAATTACATGTTTATATTATTTTGTAACCCCCTATGATCTTAGATAACCATGTCCATGATTAAGACCTGAAAATAAGGTCGAAACGTCGGACGATTTATCATCCTCTTTTTGCACTAATAAAAGAATTTTCAGCATTTCAAGGAGTCTTTTATCATCTTATTGATCACTATAGTGTGCCAGAGCTAAGTTTATTATAAGGTACTGAAGCTGACGCCTACTGCGACGGGAATCCAGAATTTTTTCAACCTCATACTCCAGATCCCCTTGTACCAAAACAGGGTCAGGAGGCGCTGCTGCAGGAACTGCTGGCTCCACATGTTTCTTCAATAAGGACTTATGGAAGACATTGCAAATCTTACATGATGCAGGCAGAGTCAAACGGAAAGATACAGGGTTAATAATCTCCGAAATCTTATAAGGTCCAATAAATCTGGGCTTAAATTTAGGAGATGGAACTCTCATAGGAATATTTTTAGAGGACAACCACACCATGTCCCCTACTTTAAACCGGGGACCAACAGTCCGACGCTGGTTGGCAAACTTTTGGGCAGTTTCTTGGGACTAAAACAATTTATCCACTACCTGCCCCCAAATCTGCTGCATTCTGTTGACCACCGAATCCACCCCCGGACAGTCAGACGCCTCAAGCTGCCCTGAGAGGAACCTAGGGTGATACCCAACATTGCAGAAAAAGGGGGACACCAATGTGATAGAGCTAGCTCTACTGTTAAGGGCAAATTCAGCCAAAGGCAAAAACGAAACCCAGTCATCCTGATCCGCAGAAACAAAACACCGTAAATAGGTCATAAAAAACTCAACAAGCCACAAACACATGGACTCAAAGGAGCTATACTCCACACAGAACTGCATGGAGTTCCCCAACAAACCACTGAGGGGGAAAATCCCTGCATGCAAATAAACTGAAAACAACCACAGCAAATGACAAACCCAGATAAGCAAAAGAACCAGACAATAAATAAAGAGCAAGCACTTATCTGGGATAGCAAAGGAAACACCCATTGCACAACACACCTGGTCCAAGTTCAAACTATTCCTGGCCACCAGAGGGAGCCTCCCAGCAGCCAAAACATAACTAACATTCACAACACTTCTCCGACTGCCGCTGCAACCTAGCTTCCAGCCTCTCTACCGCACCCCTTGATTGGATGTGGAGGCACGCCCCCTCCTGGGTCTGCCCAGGGATCCCCTCAAATTGTGTGGAAGACCTGGTCACTATGTGTCTGTGCGTACACACCCTATTCCAGCCTTCAGGATTACCTGTTTGCACTCACCCAGCATGGGTGCAGCACTCAGTGGCGCCTGACTAGGTCAGGGGCACCACATAAGCACTCCCTGACACTGACTGACAACTCTGCAATGCATCAATAAAATTACTGGCCTCCTACCTTGTGTTTTTTCTGTGATTCATCCAGTGTTATCACATCATCCTGCCACCTTCATCATTAGGTACCTGGAAAAAAGAGGCCTGCAATGTTGAAGGATGAAGTGTCACTGAGGATCGTCTACTGAGGTAAGTGGTTTTTTTTTTAAACACGGGACATGGACTAGTAATGAATTGGGAAAAGGGGAGCATGGAGAGAAAAAACAGGAACAGGAATGAAAATGAAATGGGGTATTGAGAGAGGACACAATTCTTAACCTTCTAATAGTTAAGCTAATTACAGTATGTTATCATCACCGCTCACTATATTGGTTGATTCCTCAAAGTTTTGTAGAACCTCACAAATGTCAGAGACACATGACCACTCTTTGTTTTTTATGCGCGTAAACTGACCAAAATACCGATGGGAATGTTAGAGCTGGTACTCAAGTACTGCCATCTGCTGCTCACAAATCCTTGATAAAATGTGTAATGTGGAATTCCAGTGTGTGGTCACGTCACAGACCAGCCAGTGAGCTTGTATTTGCACATACGTGACTGATGGCAGCAGTAGCTGACTTGTGGAAAAAGGCACACATGCAGCATTCCTTCACAAGTTAAATCTAGGTAGGTTCTCAGATAGTGCTGAAAAAACAAGTTGAGCATGTAGACCAAGCATAGTACATGTTTGAGCTTGCCAAGCTTCAGAGCTGCCATCAGCATTCGATTACTATTACAAAGGACCATGCCTGCACTATGGTTTTGTAACCAATATCCCCGAAGTCATTAACGCGTTTTGAACAAGGCTATTGTTAGTCATAATATACTGACAGAGAAAAAGAAATAAATATAAATATTAGTAAAACAGGAACAGACGATAGGAAAATCATGTGATACTTAACCCTCCGTCACATACAATAGGCCTGACAGGCACATCTCTTTTTACTTTCATTTCTCCTTTCTCACCAGATTGTGAGGAAATCCCCTCCCTCCAGGTAGTCTCCTGTCTCTAGCAGCTCTGTGAAACCTCATACCACAGTTGGATTGCAGAGCTTCAGGAGGACAGATATAACAGCGCTAATCTCTCAGGCTCATTGTATGTGAACACGTCACACTCAATAAGGTTGGTATTTTATGTTTTTAATCATCACATGCTCTGCAAGTGTAATTTTTCTGGGGAAACTTCAGGATCTAATTCTGATTGAATATGTGTTTAATAGTACTTAAGGTACCTTAAAATTAAGTTTGTTTCCATAAATTTTCTTTGTAGAGTTTTTTGACAGAGTCAAACTGGGGACTATATGGCGGGAGTTTTGATATGTTTGTATTTCAGAGTTTTTAGTTTTATGTTAAGTAAATGGGTTTTTTTTGCACCTGATTATGTGTAGTCTCTTTTATTACATCCCTGTGAAGGTCACTGATCACTTTTAGAGCACTGAAATTGCAAACATTAGATATTATAGGTATTTTTCTAGCCTGCGCCTGACAGTCACATTGTATGTGAACTCGTTAGAACCGATATTGTATGTGACGGAGGGTTAATGAGATTTTTTAAGTAATTGTTAGTTTAATAAACATATAATATTTCTGATTTTTAATTAAATCCTTTCAGAAATCTAGTGTCCAGGTTAATTGAAATACTATGTCCCAAGAATGACAAAAGTATTTTAGGAGTGATACCTTTATAGGCTAACCAGAAAAATCATATTAGCAAGCTTTCAGAGCACACAGGCTCCTTCTTCAGGCAATTACAAATGAATTACTGAGACCAAACACATTGTCCAGGTTAAGAATCCAAAACACTTCTTTTTGGTATAGTGTCTGCAATTTGTCACCACCTCTTATAGGTGGTGGAATTTTTTCAATGTCATCCACCTTCAATCTGCTTGTGTTTCTTTTATGCACATGTAAAAAATGTTGTGATATGCCTGAGAAACTGTGTGTAGTTTAATTCTGTGGAAGAAAGGAATAAAAATGTGGCTAATCCTGCACTGCTGTCAGTGAAGGAGTCCAATATAAAAGCAGAATTCAAATTATAAGGTGATTTATTCAATGCGTTTCAAAGATAACTTAGCTTCTTCTTCAGGAAAGGCCTCAGATATAGTTTGATTTGGGCATCATAAATGTGCTCAGAGATTAATTTCCTTAGTGTACATGTAGAGCATCCTACATAAATATTATTATTATTATTATTATTATTATTACATAAATACCTTTCTCCATGTTTTGTGCAGGATATCAAGCACTTATTGAATATCATCAATGAATTAAATTAGTCTAACAAATTATTTTGTCTCACATGTGATGTCCACACATTATATTTCTCCATACCTCATGATCTAGCCTTACGTGCAGTGCGAGACAAAGCGGGAAAATATTTAAGCTACTCTACTACCATGCAAGAATATATTATGGACAGCACCCGTTTCTTACTGTCCGAGTATAATGGAAGTCCATGGAGGTATATATATATTTATATATATATATTTCAGATACTGAGAATTAGACCCACAAAATATTAGAAGGATATCCAGCAATCACATTCCGGTCATGATAAAAATCAATTTCTTTTATTTAATCCATATAAAAAATATATTCATCCGTGAATTAAATCCATGTTAAAAAATCCAGTATAGGAAATGAAGCTGGAACATGTTTTGGGCACTGGGAACACTGGTGTCACGAGTTCAAGAGATATCCCTGCTGCTAGGGAGAGGCATGAGGGGGCACCTCCTGAATTCACCTCAAGCTGACTCCTGACCTCCCTAGCGTCCCTATACAGGTTCTTTCAACCTGTTGGCGATCAGGATATTTTGGACCCTTGGCTGGCCCTAAACTCACCCTCAGTAGTGAGTAGGCCGGCAAGTACACTAGACTCGCCACTACGCTAATAAACAAGGATGGAAAGCAAAGAAAGATGGGGGAATAAACAGAAGGATAAAAAACATCAAACTTTACAGCAGCAGACGGACTCTGAAGTAGCAGATGGATGGGCACAGGACAATTCCTCAGCAGTTCCTTCCACCAGGCTGGCCAAAGTAGAAATAAATTCTAACAGCAGCAAGGACTGTTGAAAAGACTCCAGTATTTAACCTAAATGGGCCCAAAGCAGCTACAGCTAATCAGCACTACTCTGAACTGCTGGTAACAAAAGCTGCAATTAACGCATGAGACACCAAAGGAAAGTAAACTTTGTTTCAATGGGGAGTTAAGATGGATATGAGAGCAGGGGCATAACGACCGCGGTCGCAGAGGTCACCACTGCGACCGGGCCCGCAGGGTTATAGGGGCCCGGCAGCCGCTCTGCAGAGCCGTCTGCCAGGCCCCTATATGTAGTGCGGCTGTGTAGTGGCCGACTGCGCGACCGTTGGGGGGCCGGCCTGTGAGTCAGGGGGGCCCGGTGTCAGCAGGGGGCAGAGGGGCCCCTGACCTGGAGAGGCCCACCAGGCGTTCCTGACCTGCAGCAGAGCAGAAGCGCTTCTGCACGGCAGACGGAATCCATCCCTACCAGGACCTGCGATGATGTCACGCCCATGTGACCGTGTGGGTGGAGACACAGGATGCCGGGCAGAAACCGTCACAAGATACTGATTCCCTGAAAGAGATTTGGACACAATGAGAGAAGAGGGGACATGAGGGGGAGGGGGGGGTGCAGGGTGAGGGGCATATGAGGGCTGCAATCTGTGACAGAAGCATTTGAAGGAGTGCAGAGTGTTTGAGAGAGGTAAGTTGGGGTACAGGCAGGGTGAGATATGTGGGGCAGGGTGTGTGACATATGGGGGTGTTGTGTGTTTGATATAGGGGGTGCAGATGTGAAGCCCCACAGGTGTTGTGTCGGTGCATTACCTTCAGGGACTCCACGTAGCTGGATCTGGTCACAGGTAGGAGATCTTCTTCTTGTCGTGACGCCACTCTCAGTATTGCGGCCAGTAGGGACCGCCACTGCAGGTTGAGGGTCGCCTGGGGCTGATGGTATGTGCAGTTAGTTGGAATAGCCTCCTGAGAGTGAGGCAAGCCCCAGGGCCCGATGTAGGTACGTAGTACTACAAGTCGCAGAATGACTCACACAGGCAGAACTGTCTTTCAAGGGCTTTACTCACATTTGATGGCAGGGTGAGTAGCCCGGGCGTAGCTGAGATGAACCAGGTGGGAACCAGGTATCCTTCAGGCTGACTTTATGAGGGTGACTACCAACTCGCCTTCCTTAGCCCTTGGTGGTTTGGGGTGACCCCGACTTTGAGTCCCTATGGGGGTCACCCAGGGAAGTTGCTGAAGCCTCACTCCCCTTCGTTCGCCGTTTGCTTGTCGCCTGGGCCAGGCCACTCCAGCTTCTTGCCTCCTGTGAGCTATGGGCCCTAACTGTGGCTACGTGGCTGCGGCTTTTTGTGGTGTTGTGGCGTGGGCTTTGAGAGCCCCACACCGGCAGGTTTAGCAAAAGAAAGCTGGATCTATCTCCGCTTCGGGATCTGCCGCCCGTTTGGGCCTGGTACTCTCTAGCAGTCTCCTTACTTCCCACTCCGTGCTCTCCTTTTAGCTGAAGATGGATTTCGGGTAGCACTCCTAGTTGACCGTTCTCCCCCGTCAGTAGCCACTGCGCGGGCGCTGTTAGACAGCAACAGCCCCACAGGTCTGCTCCTCACTGAGCCCTATGGAGTTCTGCTCTAACTGACTCACTGCCCCTCCTCTCCTGTTCTTGCCTACGCCACCTAGCAACCAGATTCTCTTACCACACCCCTTGAGAGGAGATGGAGGCTTTTGGCCCCCTCCACTATTCCAGTGAAGGTCAAGGCTTTTCCCCCTCCTGGGATCCCCAGGGGTCCTCTCATGGGTACATGTGTGAGACCTGATCACTATGCGCCTGTGTTCCACACCCCGGTCAGCCTTCTGGATTACCTGTATTGTACTGTCCCCAGCATGGGTGCAGTACTCAGTGGTGCCTGACCAGGTCAGGGGCGCCACACAGGCTGTATGGGGAGCAGGGTGTGTGACATATGGGGGTGTAGTGTGTGTGATATAGGGGGTGCAGGCTGTATGGGGAGCAGGGTGTGTGATATATGGGGGCAGGGGCGTAACTACCGCGGTCGCAGGGGTCGGAAGGAGAAGAGAGGTACTTGTTTCTTTATTTTGCTGGCTGCACGACACATGGAGGCCTGGAGGGGCTGGCTGCATGACACGGAGAGTCACAGGAGGGGCTGGCTGCATGACACATGGAGGCCCTGGGGGGACTGGCTGCATGACACATGGAGGCCTGGGGAAAGCTGGCTGCATGACACATGGAAGCCCTGGGGGGCCTGGCTGCATGACACATGGAGGCCCTGGGGGGGCTGGCTGCATGACACCTGGGGGGAGGCCCTGGAGGAGGGCTGGCTGCATGACACATGAAGGTCCTGGGGAAGCTGGCTGCATGACACATGGAGGCCTTGGTGGGGCTGGCTGGTAGGCTGCATGACACATGGAGGCCCTGGGGGGCAAGCTGCATTATACCTGGGGGGCAGGCTGCATGATACCTGGGGAGGGCTGACTGCATGACACATGAAGGCCCTGGGGGCCTGGCTGCATGACACCTGGGGGGGCTGGCTGCATGACACATGAAGGCCCTGGGGGGCTGGCTGCATGACGCATGGAGGCCCTGGGGGGGGCTGGCTGCATGACACCTGGGGGGGCTGGATGCATGACACATGGAGGCCCTGGTGGGGCTGGCTGCATGACACCTGGAGGGGCTGGCTGCATGACACATGGAGGCCCTGGGGGGGCTGGCTGCAATACACATGGAGGCCCTGGGGGGGCTGGCTGCATGACAAATGGAGGTCCTAGGGAAGCTGGCTGCATGACACATGGAGGCCCTGGTGGGGCTGGCTGGTAGGCTGCATGACACATGGAGGCCCTGGGGGGGCTGGCTGCATGACACATGGAGGCCCTGAGGGGGCAGGCTGCATGATACCTGGGGGGGCTGGCTGCATGATACCTGGGGGGGCTGGCTGCATGACACATGGAGGACCTGGGGGGGCTGGCTGCATGACACATGGAGGACCTGGGGGGGCTGGCTGCATGACACATAGAGGCCCTGGGGGGCTGGCTGCATGATAAATAGAGGCCCTGGGGAGGCTGGATACATGACACATAGAGGCCCTGGGGGGGCTGGCTGCATGACACATATAGGCCCGGGGGAAGCTGGCTGCATGACACATGGAGGCCCTGGTGGGGATGGCTGCATAACAAATAGAGGCCCTGGGGGGGCTGGCTGCATGACACCTGGTGGGGCTGGCTGCATGACACATGGAGGCCCTGGTGGGACTGGCTGCATGATGCATGGAGGCCTGGGGGTGCTGGCTTCATGATACATGGAGGTCTATGGGACTGCATAATAAACATGAAGGACACCTTATACATGATTATAGGGGTGCATTATACATGGAGGAGTATGGGGCTTCATAATACAAAATGAATAACACCTTATACATGGAATATAGGGGTGCATTATACATGGAGGAGTATGGGGCTGCATAATACAATATGATGGTTCATGGGGCTGCGTTATAATACATATAGGACTATGGGGGCTACATTATAATATATGGAGGACTATGGAGGCTACCTTATACATGGACTATGGGGGGGTTTATAAAACATGGAGGACTGTGTGGTGCAGTATAAAATATGGAGAACTATGGGAAATGCATTATAATACATGGAGGACTATGGAGGTGAATTCTAATATATGAAGGGTTATGTGGCACTCTTTATACTATATGGAAGGCTATTTGGGGGCCATTATAGTATTTGGAGAACTATATATGAGGGGGGACAAAGATTCAATCAGGGGCTGGTAATGTTTTGTGCTGAGGGAAAAGGGCTCTTTCCCTCAGCACCCAGCTTTCCCATGCTCTGCTGTACATCTCTCAGCACCCAGCTTTCCCATGCTTTGTTATGGAAACGAAACATTGCCACATGGGCTAATAAAGAGTCCTCCACTTTTTTTTCCATTGAATTGTAGTGCTGTTTACCTTCTTCGTGTATATATGTATATATACAGCATATACTACAGTTCACAAGTTTGGGGTCACAAAGACAATTTTGTCTTTTCCATGAGAAATCATACTTTTATTTATCAAATGAGATGCATAATGAATAGAAAATATAGTCCAGACATTGACGAGGTTAGAAATAATGATTTTTACTTAAAATAATAATTTTCTCCTTCAAAATTTGCGTTCATCAAATAATGCAGCAATTCCAGCTTTGCAGACCTTTGGCATTCCTAGCTGTTCATTTGCGGGGGTAATCTGGAGATATTTCACCCCATGCTTCCAGAAACTCCTCCCACAAGTTGGATTGGCTTGATGGGCACTTTTTGCGTACCATACGATCAAGCTGCTCCCACAACAGCTCCATAGGGTTGAGATCTGATGAATGGGCTGGCCACTCCATTACAGGTAAAATACCAGCTGCCTGCTTCTTTCCTAAATAGTTCATGCATAATTTGGAGGTGTGCTTTGGGTCATTGTCCTGTTGTAGGATGAAATTGGCTCCAATCAAGCGCTATCCACAGGGTATGGTGTGGCATATAAATTAGTTTTATAATGTATTATTCACATAACATTTCAAAAGCTAGTATTATAATATTCTGCTGCTATTGGCCCTCTATAGTAATAGAAAACCCTCTGAGCTCATACTTTATTAATTTTTATTAATCATGTTTAAATACTAATTTGTTAATAGTGAAACCTTTGTTATTAAATTATAACAGAAGGAGCATGTTAAATAAGTTTTCCATTTACAACCTTTTCCTTGTAAGTAGAGTTGAGCGCGGTTCGATGTTCTCCAGTTCGCGGCTCGAGTGATTTTGGGGGCTGTTCTAGATCGAACTAGAACTCGAGCTTTTTTGCAAAAGCTCAATAGTTCTAGATACGTTCGAGAATGGTTCTAGCAGCAAAAAAAACAGCTAATTCCTAGCTGGCTTTCCGCTGTAATAGTGTGAGTCACTCTGTGACTCACACTATTATGACATTTCAGTGTATAGTGTGCGGGAACAGCGCATTCAGATCACTGCTGTATGTATAATGGCCATTTTTTTTTTTTTCCTTGTCTTCCTTCCCTAAGCGCGCGCGTGTAGTGGGGCGGGCCAGCATGTCAGCCAATCCCAGACACACACACAGCTAAGTGGACTTTTAGCCAGAGAAGCAACGGCATGTGTGATAGGATGTCCATGTCACATGTCCCTGCATTATAAAACCGGATATTTTCCTCTAGCACGCCATTATCTGCCTTCTGCGTCCTTGGTGTCAGACATCACTGGCACAGCTCCTATCGCCGATACTGCTGTATACGCTCCATACACAGCGCTGGACAGCTTAGGGATAGCACTTTCTATCAGTCCTTTTAAGGGCTCATACCGGCAGGGTCAGAGCCATAGGTGACAGAGTTTAAAACAGAGTTTAACAGCTACACAAGATGACAGCGTCTGTGTAGCTAAGGTCAGGGATTTCCTCACTGCATTTCCTCATTAGGAGGGATAGAAAAGCAGGCTTCTTTTCCTCTACCCAGAGACCCACAACCCTGCCACTGTACCCTCCTGCCCTTTGCACACTCAAACTCATTGTTACTAAGCCATTATACTAGCAAACACTGAGTGAACTTAGTGGCATCCTAAACATGGCTGTTGGACTGCTGTATTGCCCCAGTAGTGCAAAGATACTTGCAGCACGTCTGCCTGCATTGCACACTCCAACTCATTGTTACTAAGCCATTATACTAGCAAACACTGAGTGAACTTAGTGGCATCCTAAACGTGGCTGTTGGACTGCTGTATTGCCCCAGTAGTGCAAAGATATTTGCAGCACGTCTGCCTGCATTGCACACTCAAACTCATTGTAACTAAGCCATTATACTAGTAAACACTGAGTGAACTTAGTGGCATCCTAAACGTGGCTGACTCGCCCACCCCAGGGCTATGGGACACCCGGTGCCGGGCCGGACTAGTCCGGTGGTAGTCAGTGGTGGCTGGGCCCGGCTCCGTGGCCCTGGTGGGTGTCAGTAGAATATGTGGCTGATGACTTTAAGTTTGTGTTCGTGACGCCACCTGTGGTATGCGGCTAATAAGCCGCCGCTGCTGTGTGAGGCCACCGGGATGATGTGATGGCAGCTATGATGGTACTGTTCCCCACAGGTGGAGCAATGCCCGGGGCACAGTTGGTGCTTGTAAATGTCTATGCAGATGAAATAACTGAGGCAACTTCAAGGGTGCAGTTCTAGTTCTTTACTCACAGTTCTCGTCAGGGCAGAAGGACCCTTGGACTGCTGGAACCTCTGTCAGGGACCTCCGCCTTCTGGGTGATTCAGAGCGTGAAATCCGGTACCCTTCTCTTAGTGTCTCCTTCTCTGCTGTCTTCGCTAGCCTTGCCTTAGTTAAGATGGACCTGGCTCGGCCTCCACTACAGCCTCCAGGCTGGGGGGTCACCTGTCGGCTGATTACCCCTTTTCTGGACGGCTGCTATGGGTTCTGGCCCTGGGAGCTTACAACGTCCCGGGGCCTCAGTTTTTACTGTTTGGAGATTGTCTTTGCACTCCTCCAGTCTCTAGGGACCGTCCCCTGTCGCAGCTTAATCACTCCACCGATGTCAATGTGGACCAGGCCACCGCAGCCTGCACCCCCGTGGCAGTTCTAGGGCCCTGCGTCCTTGGTACCCCTAGGCCTGCTTGTAGTAACTGTCAGGACTACCCGCGGCCCTGCGACCCCTTCTGTCTCCTACGTGGTGTCACCTGGACCTCTGGGTCCCAGGGTCTTCACCAGGAAGCGTCTCTTTCAGTTCCTCTGCTCCTGTCTGACTTGGAGCTTTCTTTCCTTCTTTCTTTCTTTTGTTTCTCCTCCTTGCCTGCCTCCAGCAGGCCTCCTCCTCCCTCCTTTCTCTTTCACAGCTACATGCTGCTTCTCTCACTCCCTGAGGTAAACTGAAACTAACTTGACCTTCCTTTCTCTATCTGCTCTCTGGTGGCTCCTCCCACCTCCCCAGTTGCTAAGCTACCACCCTATGGGAGCAGGGATGGGTCTTACAGCCCCTCTCAGCATGCAGCATGGGAGGGTTGCCTGCCACTTTCCCTGGTCCTGTGTGTCCCTAGCAATGGGTGTAGTGTGGATTTACCAGGGGACCGGAGTTCACTCTCTTCCTCTCCCAGAATGGGGCATCACACCGCTGATGGGGTGCAATGACCTGTGGCGACGGAAGCCTCAGGGGCGCCACACTCCCCCACAGCAAATCCCAGCACGTCCTCGGGCTGAAAAACAACAAAAACATGTGGAGAAACTGCAAAAACATTTTTGTATGCAATAAAATAAAACAGTAAAACATTTCTTCCCTTTATGGGAGGCACATATCATAAACGTTGCAAACTTCTTATAAAGAAAACTCTAAGTGTGCACTTCCAGTCCATTGCACGGTTCGGGCAAATCCCCCATCATTCTGGTAGGGGGCACAACGGGTGCAACTAATTACATTTTTGGCTACTACAAGTCCAGTAGCCCGGCAGTTCGTTTCTTTCAATCAAACAAGATGACATAATCAACCAGCCATTAAGTCCAATGGCCTGGTTACATAAGACATATAAACAACATTCCAGCCACTAAGTCCAGTGGCCTGGTAGGACATCACACATACACTTTCACCGGGGCCCACATTCCAGTTCAGTGGCCCGGCAACACATAACAGGGGGGGGTGACGTCTTCAAAAAGAATCAGGGGCAGTACAGTAGGAAAGGGTGTCATCTTCGAAAAGAATCAGGGGCAAACAGGGGCTATCTACAGTTCAGCATCTCTTCATCTTTACTTGTAGGGATTCTTCTCCGGCTCCCCACCTGGCAGCAGGTAGACAGCGGTCAGCACAGTCTGCGTCTCCTGCGTGGCTGTAGCAGGCCTGCTGCAAGATGCTGCGGCCTGGGCCCGCTCTGAGGTAGTGCTGCTGGCTTGCATAGGGTTACTGGCTGGCGCGAGGCTGCTGGCTTGCAGGGGGTTACCAGCCATACGGCGCCACTCTGGCTCTTCTGGGGCTGCCTCCTTGTCTTGGCGGGCCGCGCCTGGCATGGCGGCGGCCTGGGTTGGAGTCGCTGCTGCGGTGAGATCTTGGCGGGCCGCACCTGGCGTAGCTGCAGCCCGGATCGGCGTCGCCGTGTCGGGCGTCTCTCCAGGGACCGCGGGCATGGCAGCGGGGGTTGGGGCTCTCGCGCCGGCAGGGGCATTAAATGACTCACCCCTCAGTTGCATCTCCGGTGTTCTGGTGGTCGCTGTCTTGCTGCAGGGTGCTGGTATCGGAGCTGCGGTCGTGGCACGCGCGCCTGCAGGAGGACCGGGCAGGAACCCCACCTGGCAATCCAGGCTCCGCCGGCTGGGGGTGTCACTCTCTTTACCCGGCTCTGCAGCGGCGGCTGGATCTTCTCCGCTCTCCAGGACGCAGGACACAACCCGGTTCTGAGGTGCGTGTCCCGGCTCGGCCACTCCTCCTCTGGCCGCTCGTTGCTCGGCGTCCATCCTTTTAGCTTCTTCACGCGCCATCTTTTCTTCCTCCGCCTTCTATGGCGGGCACCGCTTCGCGCGCTTTTCTTGGAAAAGGGGGTGGGGCTTCTCTTCGCGCCCTTTCTTCTTGCACGCCCCCCTTCTTCCCGCTCTCAGCAGCGCTAATGGCGGCGGTTTCTCAGTAAAGTACACAGTCTGTCACACGGTTCTTCAGGTGCACAGTACCCGGTTAGACCGGGCACGAAATCCTGTTCGTGACGCCAAAATTGACTCGCCCACCCCAGGGCTATGGGACACCCGGTGCCGGGCCGGACTAGTCCGGTGGTAGTCAGTGGTGGCTGGGCCCGGCTCCGTGGCCCTGGTGGGTGTCAGTAGAATATGTGGCTGATGACTTTAAGTTTGTGTTCGTGACGCCACCTGTGGTATGCGGCTAATAAGCCGCCGCTGCTGTGTGAGGCCACCGGGATGATGTGATGGCAGCTATGATGGTACTGTTCCCCACAGGTGGAGCAATGCCCGGGGCACAGTTGGTGCTTGTAAATGTCTATGCAGATGAAATAACTGAGGCAACTTCAAGGGTGCAGTTCTAGTTCTTTACTCACAGTTCTCGTCAGGGCAGAAGGACCCTTGGACTGCTGGAACCTCTGTCAGGGACCTCCGCCTTCTGGGTGATTCAGAGCGTGAAATCCGGTACCCTTCTCTTAGTGTCTCCTTCTCTGCTGTCTTCGCTAGCCTTGCCTTAGTTAAGATGGACCTGGCTCGGCCTCCACTACAGCCTCCAGGCTGGGGGGTCACCTGTCGGCTGATTACCCCTTTTCTGGACGGCTGCTATGGGTTCTGGCCCTGGGAGCTTACAACGTCCCGGGGCCTCAGTTTTTACTGTTTGGAGATTGTCTTTGCACTCCTCCAGTCTTTAGGGACCGTCCCCTGTCGCAGCTTAATCACTCCACCGATGTCAATGTGGACCAGGCCACCGCAGCCTGCACCCCCGTGGCAGTTCTAGGGCCCTGCGTCCTTGGTACCCCTAGGCCTGCTTGTAGTAACTGTCAGGACTACCCGCGGCCCTGCGACCCCTTCTGTCTCCTACGTGGTGTCACCTGGACCTCTGGGTCCCAGGGTCTTCACCAGGAAGCGTCTCTTTCAGTTCCTCTGCTCCTGTCTGACTTGGAGCTTTCTTTCCTTCTTTCTTTCTTTTCTTTCTCCTCCTTGCCTGCCTCCAGCAGGCCTCCTCCTCCCTCCTTTCTCTTTCACAGCTACATGCTGCTTCTCTCACTCCCTGAGGTAAACTGAAACTAACTTGACCTTCCTTTCTCTATCTGCTCTCTGGTGGCTCCTCCCACCTCCCCAGTTGCTAAGCTACCACCCTATGGGAGCAGGGATGGGTCTTACAGCCCCTCTCAGCATGCAGCATGGGAGGGTTGCCTGCCACTTTCCCTGGTCCTGTGTGTCCCTAGCAATGGGTGTAGTGTGGATTTACCAGGGGACCGGAGTTCACTCTCTTCCTCTCCCAGAATGGGGCATCACACCGCTGATGGGGTGCAATGACCTGTGGCGACGGAAGCCTCAGGGGCGCCACATGGCTGTTGGACTTCTGTATAATCCCACTAGTGCAAAGATATTTGCAGCACGTCTGCCTGCATTGCACACTCAAACTCATTATAACTAAGCCATTATACTAGCAAACACTGAGTGAACTTAGTGGCATCCTAAAAGTGGCTGTTGGACTTCTGTATAGTCCCACTAGTGCAAAGATATTTGCAGCACGTCTGCCTGCATTGCACACTCAAACTCATTGTTACTAAGCTATTATACTAGCAAACACTGAGTGAACTTAGTGGCATCCTAAACGTGGCTGTTGGACTGCTGTATAGTCCCACTAGGGCAAAGATATTTGCAGCACGTCTGCCTGCATTGCACACTCAAACTCATTGTTACTAAGCCATTATACTAGCAAACACTGAGTGAACTTAGTGGCATCCTAAACGTGGCTGTTGGACTGCTGTATTGTCCCACTAGTGCAAATATATTTGCAGCACGTCTGCCTGCACTGCACACTCAAACTCATTGTAACTAAGCCATTATACTAGCAAACACTGAGGAAACTTAGTGGCATCCTAAAAGTGGCTGTTGTACTCCATTCGTGCCCCACTGGTGCAAATCTATGTGCAGCACCTCTGCATGACACCCACCTGCCCTGTTTTTAATAAGCTATAATGATAGCAAAAAATACTGCCATTTAGTGGCATCATAGAACTGGATGTTGTATTTCATTATTGTCCCACTGGTGCCAAGCTATTTCTAGCACCTCTGCATGACACCCTCCTGCTCTGTTTTTAATAAGCTATAATGATAGCAAAAAATACTGCCATTTAGTGGCATCATAGAACTGGATGATGTATTTCATTATTGTCCCACTGGTGCCAAGCTATTTCTAGCACCTCTGCATGACACCCTCCTGCTCTGTTTTTAATAAGCTATAATGATAGCAAAAAATGCTGCCATTTAGTGGCATATAAGAAGTGGCTGTTGGACTTCTGTATTGTCCCACTAGTGCAAAGATATTAGCAGCACGTCTGCCTGCATTGCACACTCAATCTCATTGTTACTAATACATTATAATACCAAAAATTGAGTAAACTTAGTGGCATACAAGAAGTGGCTGTTGTACTCCATTAGTGGCCCACTGGTGCAAATCTATGTGCAGCACCTCTGCATGACACCTTCATGCACATTTTGCTACGCTAATTTTATAGCAAACTCAGGGAATTCCTTGCTGCATTTGATCATTCGGAGGGATAGAAAGTGAGGCTTCCTTTAGCTTTTCCTTCTGTTCATAGATAGCATCTCCAAGTCCACACCCGAAGAGCAATTTCTCCTCCACGTCTAAGTGTGGAGAGGCAGCTAGTGCGCATGCGTGTGCCGATTTACCCCAGCTGCAGCCTAACTACAGTGTTTCGCCTAGTGAGTATGCTCAGCCTGACTGTGCCATTCCTGAGGCTAAGTCTTCATTTCGGGATACAGCGCATGCTCCCACACTTAGTGCGAAAAGCCTCTTTGCACAGGTACTTGCATTCCGTGCCGGGTCTAAGTCCTGTTTTGTGCCTAGACACCATGCTAAAGCTGATAGTCTTTTTTCAGAGACTGTATTTCATGCTACTGAGCATGCTCAGGCACTTACTGCATCAGAGACTAGGTCCGGTAATGAACTCTTTGCTCCTGCCCCTGATGTGGGGGGCCCATATAGACCACAGGGCATCTGGTGTCCTGACAATGTGGCCAGGCCACTCCCAAATGGCTTGCAGAGGCCCGGCCCTATGACTTGTCACCTCATTATTGATGATCAGACGATGACTGGTGAGGTGTTTGTGTCGTGGCAGCCATGAGGTCATTATTGAAGTTGCGCTTCCAAATAGGACGCTAGTTATGCCACTCATGACGTGTCACTCTGCTTTTGTCTCCAGGAGGTGCATTGTGGTCCACCCTGGTTTGGGGCGGACCCAGGTTATAAAACGGGCTGGAGCCAACAAGGAGGTGCGCAGTCTTCTATTATGCTCCGAAAGAGCACACCTCCATGTGTTGAACCCATTGCGGCTTTAGGCCAGAGGTAGGCAGGGATAGGGCGTCGATGCAGGCCGCCACCACAGTTGGTAACGCAGAACGGTTAAGACCAGCTCCTGTCCTACAAGTCCTACTTGTGCAGCCCAGTGGCATTAACAGGCCTGCTGCTGCTGATGCGCCTGCTGTCCACAGGTGAGGCCCTAATGCACACGGTCAGCGTACTCAATGGCCCCTGTGATGTTAACAGGGAGTTCCTGGGCTGGGTGGGCGTGTGGACCCTGTGACGCTAACAGGGCTCCCAGTCTCCAGATCCGAGTGGCGTCTAACTCTGTTCAGGCTACTATTAGTTTCATATCACACAGCTCTGTATCCTCCACCTAACCTTCCAGTTGCCAACCTCTCCTTTTCCATCTGGCTGGGAGCACAGTGGACACTGACTGCTGATGGGGATATATACCTTTCTCTTTCTTTTCTTATTAATTTTCGTTATATAGCGGTAACATAGTATATACCACCTTATCCAAATCTGCCAGTCCCACCGTAACAGATGGTGTTTCTTCATCAAATGTTACTTTTGCTTAACCAACAAACCCACGGACAAAAACTTTTTTCCCCTTTCCAACACACCTGTTCCCGTTTCCACCAGCATCTGTCCTTTTTCAACTCATTTGGTATATGACCAAAAGTGCAACTCTGCAGGGACACCGTACTCAATGCCGTCTCAGCCCAGCAGCTCCAGCAGCCAGCTCTCGGTCCCTCAGATGTGGACAAGTAAAAGACCATTTCCTCCTATCCATGACAAAGCGTTGAGATTCACTCTGTGCAGCACTGGTGTTTACTGATAAAAGCAGATCTAAGAATCCGTACCACCTTCTGCAGATACTCCTGTATATGTGTGTCCCTTTCTATGGCAGGAATTATTTAGCCAAATTTGGTCTTTTACCGAGGATCTAACAGTGTGGCAACCCAGTAGTTAGCATTACTTCGAATTCGTACAATCCGAGGGTCATGTTGTAGGTAGTGCAGCAAGAAGGCGCTCATGTGTCTTGTGCATCCAGGAGGACCAAGTCCTTGGTTTGTTGGTGGCAGAGAGGTGAGAATCGTGCCTCCTTCCTCTGCCCTCTCCCCCCAACCTCGCACAACCGAAATGTGAGCAAGCTCTCACTCATCTGCTGAGTCTTCCATGCCCATCGCAAGTTCGTCCTCCATTTCTTCATGGGCTCCTGCACCTTCCTCAACAATGTTTGCTGATACTATGCGCCCTTGTTAATCCCTATTCCCCACCATGACTGCTGCCTAGGTGCCGCTCACCGTATGGACCTTGTACATCTTATTATCCCTTCTGCATATGACTCCTCCTGTACTTCCTCCCCTTCCTCTTGGACCAACACCTGACTCCGAATAATGCGTACAGTGTGCTCCATCTTGTAGATGACCAGAATTGTCACGCTGAGAATGGCATCGCTAGTGCTAAACATCTTCGTCGACATTTGTAAACTGTGTAGAAGGGTGCATAGGTCCTTGATCTGACACCACTCCAGCAGCGTGATCTGCACCACCTCTGGATCAAGTTAGCCCAGGGTATACGTCATACCGTATTTCAGCAGGGCTCTGTGGTGCTGCCACAGACGCTGCAACATGTGCAGATTCCAATTCCTGCGTGTCGGAACATCGCATTTCCGGCGTTTAACCGCCAGACCCTAAGACTTCAGGAGCGATGAAAGTTGTTGAGCTGCTGGGTGCGAAGGATGAAAGTGAGCACATAGCAGCGTGACCGCTGCACAAAGCCATGTAGACCGGGATGGTATTTTAAAAATTGCTGGAGAATCAGATTCAACACGTGAGCCATACAAGGCACGTGTGTCACATTGCCCTGACGAAGGGCCGCAGACAGGTTTGCATCATTGCCGCACACGGCTGTTAAGTCACCAACGTAGTCCACTCAATCAATTTGTACTCCGGTCGCCAGGTAACAACGT
The DNA here is from genome assembly GCF_048569485.1 of Anomaloglossus baeobatrachus. Classification (NCBI taxonomy): domain Eukaryota; kingdom Metazoa; phylum Chordata; class Amphibia; order Anura; family Aromobatidae; genus Anomaloglossus; species Anomaloglossus baeobatrachus. The sequence goes on from NC_134355.1 coordinate 261,449,544, forward strand.
GTTTCTTTCGTGCATAGTGCTGATGATGGGAAAGGAGTCGATGCCTGCGACGCAGGTGGATGCAGGTTATGCTCACCCACTGGGCTGCGTTATCTTGACAGATACAGAACCACAGGCTGAATGTAGGTGGTGGGTATCTCACAGATGAAGTACCATCATTCAGCTACAACCAATGGGAAGACACCACACCCTTTTTTAGGCCCCTCCTGTCTGCAGACCACTGCCAGACAAAGCTATGAACCTCTTGTTACTGTTACCCCCAGTTCAGTTTTATGAGTTTGTGTGCTTGTTACCTGACTACTTTTCCTGCTTGCTGTTTATGTACCTCGTTGGCCGATCCGCATTTCACCTCTGCTTGTTTTCTGATTAAGTCCTGGCCATCCCATTCTGTTCCTCTTCCTCAATTAATGTTTTTGACCCTGCATGACTACTATTCTCTGGAACTGCAGCCTTCCACAGGTATTGATCAACTTGGGCCCTGTGTAATTCCAAATCACTGTATAGGGGTTAAAGGGTTTCAGGGTTCTGGGTGTCCAGCTTGGTGAGTGGCTTGCCTCTAGCCTATCCTTTACAGCCCATCTGAGTGTGTCGATCCAGGCAGGCATTACACCGTGCCCTCTGCAGAAGGCCATGTAGGCCGGGATAGTGTTTTAAAAATTGCTGGACAACCAGGTTCAACATGTGAGCCATACAAGGCACATGTGCCACATTGCCCTGAAGAAGGGTCGCAGACTGGTTTGCATCATTGTCACACCCGACCTTCCCTGGCTGCTGGTTGAGTGGAGACAACCATTGATGAAGCTCGGTCTCACTCTCCAGAGCTAACCGTCCACAATTCCTCAGCGGTGTCTCACATTTCCCCTACATTTCAAAGTAAACATTTGACCGCCTGATGGCCTTGAGCTCTGCTGCCAGCATAGTAAGGAGGTGTGTGGGATTCCTTGGGCGCAGTTACAACGCGGGTGGCCTGACCACACAGGGTTTGTGCCGAGGTGGAGGACCCACACGAGGTTAAGGAGGCAGAAGCAGTGGAGGAACTTGTACATACGGATGAAGGATTGACACACAAGTCATGTGGACGGCAAGACATGTACAGCAAACCCTTCTCCATCTCTCACCATAGTTACCCAGTGCCCAGTCAGCCACATGTAACTCTCCTGTCCATGCTTACTGGTCCAAGTATCTGTGGTGAAATGCACCCTGTTACAAACAGAGTTTCTCAAGGAATCGGTGAGGTTGTGTGCGACCTGCCTTTCTTGGAGAAGGAGTGACGACTGGCCATCGGCTCTTGGGGCACTGCAATGGGCATAATGTCTCGAAAATCCTCGGTCTCAAAAGGGTGTAAAGGCAGCCTTTCTGTTGCCAACAAGTTGCAGATGATGAAACTCAACCTCTTAGGCATGTCATGCCCTTCGAAAATCATGTAAAACACAGCGAGGGGACTCCAACCACAGTCTCCCTCGTTGCCACTAATTGGGCCACACACACTCCACTTGACTGGCATCAGTTGACCCCCCTTTTGAAAAAGAAAAAGATGCTTTGCATGAAGCACTCTCAAAATACGCGTGCCTTTCCCGTCCCCTGGATGACCCAGGGGAAGAAAAGTCCTCTGAGAGCCATGTCCACATTGTCAGCGGAGAGACACGTGTGCTTATCTGCCAGCAGACCCCCAGCAGCACTGAAGACAGGTTCCGATAGAACGCTGGCTGCAGGACATGACAAGATCCCCAAGGCGTACGTGGTGAGCTCAGGCAATTTATCCAGATTGGAAGCCTAAAATTAGCAGGGCTCAAGTTGCACAGTAATGGCATCGATGTTTCCTTGCATATACTCATATATCTGTGTCTCCTCCTCTTTTTAATTGTCCAGCTGTTTTGTTTTCGCATGAGTATATGTCCTTGTCACTTTCCCATGTGTTTGTGTTGTGTTGTGAGTTGTTTGTCACCTTTTGGACACCTTTGAGGGTGTTTTCTAGGGTTCGACGAACCGAACTCGAACGGGACCTCCGTTCGGCGAACCGACCTCGAGCCGAACCGCGACCGGTTCGCTAATCTCTACTTGTAAGATATAGATTTGTGCACTAGCATTTTATAAAAATAACCAATAAATACAATAGTACCATGGAATAAAAGAAAAATACTATATGTTAGATTGCCAAGAAATTAAACTTTTAACTTTACATTGTACACTAATGTCCTAACTAAACAGGGGAAAATGGTTCTAGTGAAGAAAAAATATATATGGAAGGTTGAGCTGAACTACTCAACTGCACCTAAGGCCTCTTTCACATGTACGTACCTCCGGTACGTGTTTGGTCAATTTCCGCACGTACCGGAGACACGTACACACGTAGACCTAGGTATTCCAATGGATTTGGATACACGTATGTATTTACACACGGAACGTATGTCCGTTCCTCACGGCAACATGTCCATTTTCTCTCCAGCATCATGAGTGTCACACGGAAAGCAAACGGGTCACACGTAACACAAACGGACCACACCGATGTGTTTCGTTTGACACGCACCGGTGAAAAGACATGTGTCTGCGAGAAAAAAAACAAAACTTTACTCACTTTCTCCAGCCCTGCAGTCTCTGCCGCTGCTGTCTCTGCCGCTGCTGTCACTTTCTGCCAACCGCCGCTCATTATGCTCATTGCATATTCACTTCACTTCGGCCAGAAGCAGCAGCAGCGGGGAGTCGGCAGGATCGGAGACCGAAGATCAGCACCACGGACAGCGACACCAGGGACAGGTGAGCAGAAAGTTCCCGTTCTCCGTGTGTTATCACAGATAACATACAGAGAACACACGTGTGCCATAAACACGGCTCACGGAGGGCAAAACGCACCTCTGACACGTCTGTGAAAATTGTGTGTGGTTTTTGATGAACGTGTGAAAGAGGCCTTACGTAGTAAAATGATAAGAGCCTGTGGTTTCAGATTCTAAATGCCTTACAAAGTTTGTTATATTTTATATGCCAAATACCAATATCATCAGCACTTGTAATGAGACAAGTGTACTGTACAAAAACACATCAAAATATCCTGCAACATCTTGGCAAGTAGAAAATGGGTAAAATGAGTTGACATCTTTGGCGAATCAAAGATTTGATAAGTGATATGTGGGATGTTAAGATATGTGAGATGACAAGTATGAAATTGAACATTTGGTTCAACATACTCCATGATAGGGAATCATATGACCAGCTTTTAGAAAAAAAAAATGATTTTGTGATACGCTGTGATAAAATGTTTATTCTAAATGTAATTACCGTATTTGTTGTGACCTAGTGGTTGTGATAGGAATTGCAGTCTATCAGGGTTATAATTTGCATGTCAAAATATTGTATTGAACTTGTTTCAAAGGGAATTAAAGTCCAAAACCAATTTTAAGAAAAACTGAGGGAGAATATACAGTTAGGTCCAGAAATATTTGGACAGTGACACAATTTTCGCGAGTTGGGCTCTGCATGCCACCACATTGGATTTGAAATGAAACTTCTACAATAGAATTCAAGTGCAGATTGTAACGTTTAATTTGAAGGTTTGAACAAAAATATCTGATAGAAATTGTAGGAATTGTACACATTTCTTTACAAACACTCCACATTTTAGGAGGTCAAAAGTAATTGGACAAATAAACCAAACCCAAACAAAATATTTTTATTTTCAATATTTTGTTGCGAATCCTTTGGAGGCAATCTCTGCCTTAAGTCTGGAACCCATGGACATCACCAAACGCTGGGTTTCCTCCTTCTTAATGCTTTGCCAGGCCTTTAGAGCCGCAGCCTTCAGGTCTTGCTTGTTTGTGGGTCTTTCCGTCTTAAGTCTGCATTTGAGCAAGTGAAATGCATGCTCAATTGGGTTAAGATCTGGTGATTGACTTGGCCATTGCAGAATGTTCCACTTTTTTGCACTCATGAACTCCTGGGTAGCTTTGGCTGTATGTTTGGGGTCATTGTCCATCTGTACTATGAAGCGCCGTCCGATCAACTTTGCGGCATTTGGCTGAATCTGGGCTGAAAGTATATCCCGGTACACTTCAGAATTCATCCGGCTACTCTTGTCTGCTGTTATGTCATCAATAAACACAAGTGACCCAGTGCCATTGAAAGCCATGCATGCCCATGCCATCACGTTGCCTCCACCATGTTTTACAGAGGATGTGGTGTGCCTTGGATCATGTCCCGTTCCCTTTCTTCTCCAAACTTTTTTCTTCCCATCATTCTGGTACAGGTTGATCTTTGTCTCATCTGTCCATAGAATACTTTTCCAGAACTGAGCTGGCTTCATGAGGTGTTTTTCAGCAAATTTAACTCTGGCCTGTCTATTTTTGGAATTGATGAATGGTTTGCATCTAGATGTGAACCCTTTGTATTTACTTTCATGGAGTCTTCTCTTTACTGTTGACTTAGAGACAGATACACCTACTTCACTGAGAGTGTTCTGGACTTCAGTTGATGTTGTGAACGGGTTCTTCTTCACCAAAGAAAGTATGCGGTGATCATCCACCACTGTTGTCATCTGTGGACGCCCAGGCCTTTTTGAGTTCCCAAGCTCACCAGTCAATTACTTTTTTCTCAGAATGTACCCGACTGTTGATTTTGCTATTCCAAGCATGTCTGCTATCTCTCTGATGGATGTTTTCTTTTTTTTCAGCCTCAGGATGTTCTGCTTCACCTCAATTGAGAGTTCCTTAGACCGCATGTTGTCTGGTCACAGCAACAGCTTCCAAATCCAAAACCACACACCTGTAATCAACCCCAGACCTTTTAACTACTTCATTGATTACAGGTTAACGAGGGAGATGCCTTCAGAGTTAATTGCAGCCCTTAGAGTCCCTTGTCCAATTACTTTTGGTCCCTTTAAAAAGAGGAGGCTATGCATTACAGAGCTATGATTCCTAAACCCTTTCTCCGATTTGGATGTGAAAACTCTCATATTGTAGCTGGGAGTGTGCACTTTCAGCCCATATTATATATATAATTGTATTTCTGAACATGTTTTTGTAAACAGCTAAAATAACAAAACTTGTGTCACTGTCCAAATATTTCTGGACCTAACTGTACCTGTTTTCACAATGCAGGAAATAATAAACCACAAATGGGACAATAGCCTGTTGATCTCCTTATGTCGGCTTAGCAGTCTTCACAAGGAAAGATGTTACCCCTTTGATCCTCATTAAAAGCCTCTCATCCAGCCAGATCAAACATCTTTCTTTGCACTTAAGAGGGACAAGCACCTTGAAACACATGTCTCATTTGGGTCCAAGGATTAATCCATTTGGAGTAAAAATCCAAACATAAGATTTATTTTGTTACTGTTTAAAAACAGAGAAAAAAGTGGCGAAAATAACACGTTTTTCTTTTTAAATAGAGAGTAGAAGATCCCAAAACTGCTACTATCGGCGTTGTCACGTCCTTGTTGATTGGCGTGCTATAGTGGCACATCAGGAAATATTTTCATGCATCTTAGAAAAGACAGGCAACACTGAACAGAGGCCAAACAGAGTCTGGAGAAACTCTGCTGCCTCTTTATAATAAAAATCTCCATCTGAGGGTTTCACCTGAATTATATATTTTGGAGATGTAGATAGAAACCCTGATATAAGTGCTCAGCATAAAGTACAGGAAAAATGTGAACTGATCTGAAATGTTCTGTTCCCAAAATTGCCACCAAATAGTATTTAACTCAACCCACAAAAAAAAATATTCCCCACTCAGGTCATTCATCCATTAATGAAAATATAGGGGGCTTCCACCTTACTGGTAGCACAAAGCTTCTGAATATGTGCTATGGCTCCCCCAAAAAAGAAACCCAGCAAAATATGTAATCCCAAATCCAATTGCCCAACTCCTTTCTGAGCCTAATAATTTGCCTAAAGGCCACTTTACACACTGCGTATATAGGTACCGATATCCCTAGCGTAGGTACCCGCCCCATCTGTTGTGCAACACGGGCAAATCGCTGCCCGTGCCGCACAACATCGCCCAGACCCGTCACACTACTTACCTGCCCGGCGACGTCGCTGTGACCGGCGAACCTCCTCCTTTCTAAGGGGGCAGTTCGTTCAGCGTCACAGCGACGTCACAGCTGCGTCATTGTACCGCAGCCCAATAGAAGCGGAGGGGTGGAGATGAGCGGGACGTAACATCCCGGCCACCTCCTTCCTTCCGCATAGCGGCGGGGAGGCAGGTAAGGAGAGGTTCCTCGTTCCTGCGGTGTCACACGGAGCGATGTGTGCTGCCGCAGGAACGAGGAATAACTTCGTTACTGCTGTAGTAACGGTTTTTGAAAATGGACCCCCATGTCACCGATGAGCGATTTTGCATGTTTTTGCAATGATGCAAAATCGCTCATAGGTGTCACACGCAACGGCATCGCTAATGCGGCCTGATGTGCGTCACCAATTCCGTGACCCCAACGAGTTCGCATTAGCGATGTTGTAGCGTGTAAAGCCCCCTTAAGGCTAGTTTCACACATCTGGCTTTTCGCCGGTTTGCTGCATGCCTATACAGTTCAATGGCAGCGCGACAAGCGCCAGTCACATGCTGTCATGTGACCGGAGCATGTGATGCGGAAGTTGCAACGCTGCCATTGTACTGTATACACTGTACTGGTGTGCGCCGAAATCGGCAAACCGGCGAAAAGACGATGTGTGAAACCGGCCTAAGCCACATTTAATGTCCACATGTTTGGTATTGTTGTTGTGAGAAAGCCTGCACCATTTACAGGGTGTGTGTCCATAAGCATGAACTGGGCACAATGTACAGGCACTGCAATATACAGGCAGGACAAGGGCTTATTTTAAATTTTTAATTCTGCAACATAATCATTACTACATCTGTAGATGAGGGTTGTAATTTCCAAAAGGAAGTAACTTGAGGGTGTATCTGCTGTTCTGGCACGTAGGTGCTCTGCAAATAGTGTCTGAAAACTATTCTAGGAAAACCTGTTCTCCAAAAACCAAATGACGTTCCTTCCCTTCTGAGCCCTGCCATGTAGCCAAACAGCACTGTACAGTCACATGTGGGGTTTTGTAAGAAATTGAAATCTGGGGTTAATATCTTAGTAATAAATATGTAATTTTTTTATGCACCACCATTTTGGGACACACCTGTAGTGTAAATATGTTCACTGCACCCCTAGATAAATTAATTGAGTGGTACAGTTTGTAAAATGCAGTCACTTGTGGGGGTTTCTGTTGTTTTGGCACTTCAAGGGCTCTTCAAATGTAGCAGTGCATCTGCAATCTATTCCAGCCAAAATGGCGCTCCAAAATTTAAATAGTGCTCTTTCAGCGCCCTGATGTGCTCCCAAACATTAGTTTTCCACCAAATATGGGGAAATGGTGTACTTAAGATAAATGGCACAAAACTTGTTCCAGTGCATTTTCTCCAGTTACCTTTATGAAAATTAAAGATTTCAGTTAGGACTCATTCGATGACTGTTGCACTTGTCCTGGTCAGTTCCTTTTTTTTGCAAACCTACTGACAAGACTATCTTTTCCACGTATTTTGAATAGGATCGGATGGCATATGGAAGTGCTTCTGTGTGATATTCATGTCCGTATGTCCATTCCATTATTATAGAACATGTCCTATTCTGTTCCACAAAATGCGGACCGTGACACAGTATCAGTCAATGGATCCGCAAAATTCTTGGAAGCTACACGGAAGCACTTCTCTGTTGCTTCAGTCTATTGGTGCCCCTGCAGTCTATGTCCCACTGCCCTGGTCAGCCCCGCAGTGACTCACAGAGTGCGATGACCTGGCCTGATCTAATGATGTTAGCTGAGGTCACTGCACTGCTCTCCCAGCCAATGGGGAACATTCTGTTCTTCATCGACTGAGATAGTGAGTATGGATCGTCATGAGACCCTCTTATTGGATTACGCCGGACCTGGATTTGTTTTTTTTTAACTATATTTTTATTCAAATTTTTCAATAACATATAACACTGGCATAAGCGAATTCAGCATTGTAAATTCAATTCAAAAACATTACATTGTCCTGTTTGATCATCACAAGTTCCATACCAGTTTTTAAAATCAATAACCGTAACATGCCAAGATAAAGCAAAGGAAAGCAGTGACCCCTAAACCCATCATACTTATCATTCCCCCCATTTAACCCTTGTGAACATGGTAATGACATAGAATAAAGAAGTCCCACTCAAAATTGGTTATTTTCTCCTCGCCCAACTTGGTTCCTTTTAGTCACCTTTCGGCCTTTCCTCCCCCACCTCCAAGCCATCCAATGTATCCTTCAATTTTTCGGTATGATACCAGACTGTGTCCTTGAAAGGTGACATAATCCTGACTATCTCATCCCGAGTACAATAGGCCAGTATGAATTTCTTACATTTGTTAAAGTGCTGTCGTATTCTATCCACCCTCCTTTCTGCATCCAATCCTTCTATTTCAAGAAGATGCATGAGCTGACCCAAGATCTCATCAATCGTCGGGACTCTAGACTCCAACCAATTTTTAAGTATTGCTCTCTTGGCTGCTAGAAGTATTACATGTATAAGTCTGGGTGGGTTAGTCATCTTCACTTTAGTATCATTCCCTCCTCTCAATGGTGAAAAAGAGCGAACCCAGGTGAGAGCCGAACTTCAAGACCCCACACCTTTTGTATACAACTTTTCATCTGTGACCATAATGGACTCAAATGGGGGCAGGACCACAACCCGTGAAGGAGATCAGTTCCACTACTCATTTAGGGCAAAACGTAAGCCTGTCTGGCTTTGTTGCTGATGGAGGGAGATTGAAACCATAAATTGCCTTGTGCATAATTCTAAATTGGGTTTCTCGCCAATGCTCATTTAAAATTGATTTAAGAAGAGCATTCCACGATCCCCTAATTTTTACCCCCATAGACAGGTCCTCAAATTGTTTCTCCCAAGATTTAAAAAAAACTTTTGGGTGCTGTCCTATTAGTAGATCACGCATGGCTCCATAAAGAAAAGAGATAGATGATGAAGTTATTGAGTTCTTTACCAGACAATCAAAAGCGTTAAATACTACCTCCTGGGTCACATCATGCAACTGAGTCATAATACTATATCTCACTTGGTCATATTGGATTAGCTGGTTAGTCCCCAAGCCAAACTGCGCTATAAGTTCGCCTCTACTCAACCATCTAGGCTCTGAGGTGTGCAAGAGATGAGCAACAGTCCTTATACCCCTCACCTTCCACTCTTCAAACAGCTTATTGCTTGTCCCCTGCACAAACTCTGGATTCCCCCATATAGGCAAGTATTTGGATATTTTATGGGGAAGGTGGTAATTTTTCCTCAACGCCTTCCACGTTGCAATCGTGTCTTTAAATAAGGAAGAGTGCTTGATTTTCACTGGGAGATTAGCCTGCGTAGTATAAAGTAATGCCACCAGATCCCAAGGTTGTGCATAGTCTCTCTCAAGCTCCAACGCTGAATAATGCCTAGAGCCTTTAATCCAATCCAATATATATCTAGTCAAACAGGCTATATTGTAACCCCGAATGTTTGGCAAACTCAGACCTCCATGAACCTTAGATGCCATCAACTTCTTCAGCCCTATACGAGGGCGTTTTCCCCTCCAAATGAAGTGTGAAAAAGCTCTATTTAGCTGGACAATATCTTTATGCTTGAGCAGCAGGGGAAATGTTTGAAGATGATACATTAATTTTGATATCGACATCATCTTAATTAGGTGGACTCTACCGATTAGGCTCAATGGAAGGTCGTGCCATCTTAAGATCTTGCTCTATTTGGCTCAGAAGAGGTGGATAGTTTAGACTATTAGGGTAAGTTCACACAGTGCGTTTTTCGCGGCATTTTTGCGCAGTTTTCGGGTGCGTTTTTGCTTAGAAAACTGCATGACCTTGCTTCCCCAGCAAAGTCTATGAGTTTTCATTTTTGCTGTCTGCATACAGCATTTTTTTTCAGCTGCGTTTTTGTGGTGCCACAAAAACACAGCATGTCAATTATTCCCGCGTTTTTCACTGCGCTTTTCATCCATTGAGTGCAATGGGATGTTGAAAGACGCAATGAGAAACGCAAATAGGTGCGTTTTGGTGCGTTTTAGTGCGTTTCTAAGACCACAAACGCAGCTATAAACGCAGGAGGTGAGTAGTAAAGTGACATGTACAGGAAGAGGATTCCTTCTGTCAGTAAACACAGAAGCGTGAATCCTCTCGGTACCGTCACCGCTGCGTCCACCTCCCGTCCTGTGCATGTATGCTGCCGTGCGGCGTCATGTACGGGCAGGAGGTGGGGGCAGCTGAGAAAACAAAAGTGAACAGTAGAAAAAAAAAAGTCATACTCACCTGTCTGCAGACTCCCGGTGCCATGCCCGCTCCCAGATCCTCCTCCCGGTACCGCCGCTCCGGGTGTGTGCAGTCTCCCCGGGTACGTATGCCTGCAGGATGCAGGACCTGGCGATGGATCACCTGATGCAGTCACCTGACGCGTCAGCTGATTGTAAGTCTCGGGCTGACGCCAACAACCGGCCGGCTCAGCGGATGCGTCAGGAGACTTCATCCCTGATTACCGGCAGCTCCTGCAGCGATCGGACGGGATCAGACTCCGCTGCAGGAGCTGCCGGTAATCAGCACATAAGAGAGTATTTTATTTATTTATTTTTTTTTGCACCGATGCATCTGCTGATTGTATAAACGGCTTTTATACAATCAGCTGCTGTGTGATGTGATTCAGGCACTTGAACCTGATACATCATCTGATCGCTTTGCCTTCCAGCAAACCGATCAGATGATATTGGATCCGGATTGGACGGCGCGGGACCCTGACCCAGGATTACTGCGGAGGGGGGTTCTTTATTTCAATAAAGATGGAGTCACTAATTGTGTTGTGTTTTATTTCTAATAAAAATATTTTTCTGTGTGTTGTGTTTTTTTTATCTTTACTAGAAATTCATGGTGGCCATGCGTAATATTGGCGTGACACCATGAATTTTGGGCTTAGGGCCAGCTGATAATATACAGCTATCCCTAACCCCATTATTACCCAGTGAGCCACCCGGCATCAGGGCAGCTGGAAGAGTTGGATACAGCGCCAGAAGATGGCGCTTCTATGAAAGCGCCATTTTCTGGGGTGGCTACGGACTGCAATTCACAGCGGGGGTGCCCAGAAAGCATGGGCACCCTGCACTGTGGATTCCAATCCCCAGCTGCCTAGTTCTACCCGGCTGGACACAAAAATTAGGTGAAGCTCACGTAATTTTTTTTTTTAATTATTTCATGAAATTCATGAAATAATTAAAAAAAAAAGGCTTCTCTATATTTTTGGTTCCCAGCCGGGTACAAATAGGCAGCTGGGGGTTGGGGGCATCCCGTACCTGCCTGCTGTACCCGGCCAGCATACAAAAATATGGCGAAGCCCACATCATTTTTTTTGTTTGGGGGGGCAAATAAATCCTGCCTACAGTCCTGGAAGGAGGATGCTGAGCCTTGTAGTTCGATAGCTGCTGTCTGCTCTCCTGCATACACTATTGGATGGAGGATGCTGAGCCTTGTAGTTCGACAGCTGCTGTCTGCTCTCCTGCATACACTATTGGATGGAGGATGCTGAGCCTTGTAGGTCTGCTCCCCCTGACTCTCCCTCCAGCATACAGTCCTGGATGGAGCATGCTGAGCCTTGTAGTTCTGGAGCTGCTGTTTGCTCTCCTGCATACACTATTGGATGGAGTATGCTGAGCCTTGTATTTCTGCAGCTGTCTGCTCTCCTGCATACACTAGTGGAGAATGAAGAACATATTGAAGAAGGAAATGACATCAGACCTTTTTTTTGTTCACTGATAAACGCATAAAGACGCAGTGAGCAAAAACGCAGCAAAACGCAGCAAAAAACGCACCAAATCGCGGCATAAACGCGTGCGTTTTTGGCTCGTTTTTTTGATGCGGGTGCGTTTTTCTGCGGTTTTTGCACAAAAACGCAGCGTCAAAAAAACGCAGTGTGTGAACCTAGCCTTAAGGGTTGCTGGAACCTTACCTATTTTAACTCCCAAGTATGTGATATATGGCCTAGCCAATGTAATTCCTTCAAAAGGGTTTTGCTCCCGTGTTTGAACATTTGTCCCTCCCAGGTATAGAAGCTCGCACTTTGATGCATTAATCTTGAATCCTGAGTACGTTCCAAACTCTCGCAAAATTTATAAAATCTGGGGGACCTGCTGAACTGGATTCGAAAGGAAAAGCAAAATGTCATCCGCAAAAAAAGCTGACTGAATTTGCCAATTTTTACAGAAATACCCTGAAAGGTGCTTTGTGTAGACAACAATCTTACCAATGGTTCCAGAGCCAGATTAAAAAGTGATGGGGAAAGGGGGCAACCCTGCCTGGTTCCTTTCAGTAACGGAAAAGGGGCTGACAGATATCCTGGAATGTATACTTGAGCCTTCGGGTTTGTGTAAATTTATCTAATGTAGGTATAAAATGACCCCGAAAAACGCATTTCATCTAGAACTGCATAAAGCCATGCCCACTCAATATTATCAAAGGCTTTCTCGGCATCTATTGTAAGCAAAACGGGAGATTCTCCTTTCAGAGGCCGAAGGTTAACCCTATCAGGACAAGAAGAACTTTTCTAATATTTAGTGTCCCTGATCTTTTCTGAATGAAGCTGGCCTGTGCTGGGGAAATCAGTTGGGGAAGAATTATTGCTAGACGGTTTGTCATAATTTTCGACATTATCTTCATATCTAGGTTGATAAGTGATATGGGCCTGTACGAACCAGGATCCGTCGGGTCCTTCCCCTGTTTTGGGATCAATTTTATATATGCCCAGTTATTATTTTGAAAAGACGCATTACCGTCTAATATGCTATTATACAGCTCTAGTAATGTAGGTAAGATCTCTTCCTTTAGTGTTTTATAGAATTTTCCCGTAAATCCGTCAGGGCCAGGGGCTTTATAATTGTGCATGGAGTTGATTGTCCCCAATACTTCTTCCCCCGTAATTTTGGCATTCAGAAAAGTGCGATGCTCTTCTGTGAGTCGAGGTAGTGTCACTTTAGATAAAAGATTATTATCAGGAAATTTGTCTCGCTTTTCCGACGAATAAAGGTTTCTATAATACGTGCCTAAAGTCTCAATTATTGTCTTAGTTTTTTTGTGTATCTCCCCCTTTTGATTTTTTATTTGCATGGGTCCCTGAGTTATAATCCTATTTTTCGCTAAATTGGCCAGTATTTTCCCTGCTTTATTTCCAAAGCGATGTAATGTAGCTTCTTGCATTGACCTAGCCATTTGTTCCCGTTTTTCCGCCCACCCATTAAAAGCCTTTTGGGCTATTACCCATCTGTCTCTATGGTCCCTATCAGGTTGCTTTTGAAAAGAAGTATATGCTTCCCTCAATTTATGGGAGGTTTCAGTAAATTTAAGTTGAGCCTTTTTCTTCAAATAGGAAACATGTGCTATCGTTCTGCCCCGTAATACTGCCTTCGCTGTGTCCCATAATAACATAGGTGTGTCTTTATGCTGATCATTATGTACCATCAACTCCGTCCACCATTCCTTTAATTTCAAGGAAAAATCTTCGTTATCTTTAAGGAAGGAAGGATATCTCCACAGATACTCCGTTCCTGTGGGATAGATATTTGCTAGGTCTAGCACCACCGGGGCATGGTCAGAAATCACCAAATCCTGGCTAGTAGCTGAGTGGAGCGCTTGTACCAGGTTCCCTGAAATAAGAAAGTAGTCAATGCGAGACCAGGAACTATTAGCATGTGAATAGTGCGTAAAGTTCCTATCCTGAGGGTGCAATAGTCTCCACGCATCCCATAAGGCCGTGGCAATTAACAGAGGACGTATAACTTTATCATGTCTGAGCGGGACATTTGGGGGGCCTTTAACATTTTTCCTGTCCTCTAGCACAGATACCACCGAGTTGAAATCCCCCCTAATTATTAGATTAAAATGGGCATGTTCTAAAATTATGGCCTCAAGTCGTTGAAAAAATGATTTGTTGTTTTCGTTCGGGGCATAAATATTAAAGATTTTTATAAATTCCTCCAGGGATCTCCACTGAGACCATCTGAACCCTACCTTCCGTGTCCGCATATGTTTCCAGGACTTGATGTTGTAATCTCCTGACTAATGTAATAATCCCTGCTTTCCTTTAACTGAAGATGACCCGTAGACTTCTCCAACCCACAATTTCCCCATCCTCTGCATGTCTGAACCTTCCAGATGAGTCTCCTGAAGGAGCGCAATGTCCGGTTTGAGGCGATTAAGGTGGCGTAATATCTTAATTCTTTTTTGGGGGGAACGTAACCCCTTAACATTCCAGGTGACTATTCTCATAAAGCACACGTAGTAAATGGAAATCCTGCCTTACGTTTACCATGTTTTTGCTGCCCTCCCTTGCCAAAAAAAGAATTCAACCAATTAGACAATTGAACATAGTGCTCACTTGCAGTAACGAGAGTAGTAATAATAATAACTGTGTAAAATCTTCACTACTTCACTTAAATCCAAAATCCCCAAACATTTCAAACATCTGCCTCCCCTCTCCCCCCAACTATACCATAATACTCAGACTTCACTTTTTTCTGATCATTTTCCAAGCTCAGTCAACCTTATACTTGTATAGCATTTAACCAACATAAAGGAGTGTCCCACCTACAAAGGAAGAGAGAGGAGAAAAAAAAAAGTTCTCTTTCCTTTCCTCCTCCTCAGATGTCTTGAATTTTTTCCACAGCAGCTTCTCCAACCTAAATCAAAAACAGGTGTCCCACCTTGAACTTTACACATCCGACATTTGTCTCAGGTTCCCTTAAGTTCCTCGTTTTGTTGTCTCCGGTCTTTCGGGGAAGCTGTAGCAAACTTTCCAGAGCTCCCTTTGGTCACTCTCTGGTCGGGTGAGTCATTGCGCCCTTGTCCTGGAGAATTCCTGAGGTCACGAGGACTGCTGATCCGCTCAATAAAGGCCTCTGCCTCCTTTGGGCTTGAGAAAGAATTGTAGGATCCATCCTGATGTCTGATAATCAACGTTGCCAGGTACTTTAACTGGAACCGTATATTTCTCTTAAATGAGGCCAAGCATATGTATGAGAATGCCCTCCGCTGCCGTGTGACCTACACAGAAAAATCCTCAAAGAGCAAGATGCGCGAGCCTTTCCCCTCCAAGGGATGTTTCAATTTCTTATACGCCTGTAGTATTTCCTGTTTATCAGAGAAGTCCAAATATTTCATTATGACTTGTCTTGGGCGTCCGTTATTTTCACCCTCATCACCTCTCCTTGGCGGACCAATGCGATGCACCCTTTCCACTTTTTTCCTTCCTGCTACTCCCAGGGTTGTAGGAATAGTTGATTCACACAATGTACGTAGCTCACCAACCGGGTATGTTTCAGGGAGGCCGACTATGCACAAATTGCTCATGCTTGAGCGGTTCTCCAGATCGTCCACACGGTCACTTAGAATCATATTCTCCCTGGCCAGACGCATGACTGTAGTATGGTCAGAGCTGAAGTCCTCCTCTAACGTCGACATTCTGGTTTCCATAGCCGCAACCTGTTCCACCATCTCATCAAGTTGGTTCTGTATGGCACTAAGAGCTGTTGCTATTGATGCTTTAATTGTAGCGGAAATGTCAGGTAGCAGACGATTGGCGACTTCATCAGCCAGACGCTTATAATCAATACCCTCCATCGTTTTGAATACATCCGGGGTCCCCGGGGAATCCTCCATCTCCATCTGGTGAGTATTTTCAGGTGACCGAGGGACACTTAATGCTTTATGGGAAGTCACAATCTTTTTTTCACATTGTACGCTGGATGTATGAGGATTTTGTGTTTTGGAGTTGCTTCGCAGCAAGTATCTTTCCATCAAGTAGTGAATGAAGGGACGTAAGTTTTGACACTGATTTAGTGTGGGTTGTCAGTCAAATCTTGATTCTGCTCCCCGTTTTGATTATTCTCACTTTCACCCCTTTTTTCCCCCCTGCCAGAGTTATATGAATTCTCCCTGTCCTGTAGCTTTCCAGGGATGTATGTTTAAACTAGGAGCCAAAGTGCCTCCCCCTTTCAATCTTCTTTCACTTTCTCCAGAGCTTTGCACTGACTCTGTATGCCTAGAGATTCAGCACCTGCATATGCACAGGTCTGGACAGATATGGGGGAAGGTCCCAGGGATATCCTGCTGTTTTTCTCTGCTCTCTGCAGAACTTGTCAGTAGTGTTATGTTTGCTGCTAATATCTTATCAGGACTCCAGGAGCTTTATTATTTTGCTGCCAGTTAAGTGATTAGTGCTGGGGGTGGGAGTGAGTAATCTCGAGGTAAGCCCTCAGCTGTGCCCTGTTCTCCGTGCACAGATCTGATTTTAGTGCAGGGTCGGCTCCGGCGCCATCTTTATCACGCTGCCAGATCTTGAGAGGGAGCGAAATTCACGCCGCTGCTTCAGCTTACTGTCTCCACGGCTCCCCGTGAGCTTCCCTGCATACAGAAGCTTTACTTACTGGTGGTATGGAACGGGGGAGGCTGGTGGGTTGTCCGGTATATATGTCAGAGCTGCAGGGAATGACGGAGCTCAGGTGCCCTGCGTCCTACATGTTCAGGGCAGGATCCGGAAGTCTAGATTTGTTTTTATTTTCACTAAATTGGTGAAAAGGGAATGTGTTAGGGAGTGTTTTTTTTCCCCCAAATTTTTTGTCGTCATTTTTTTTTATTATAGACTGGGTTAGTGATGTTGGGTATCTGATAGACGCTGTGACATCACTAATTCGAGGGTTTGATGCCAGGTGACGTTACATAGTTGGTATCAATCCCATATATTGCCCCATTTGCAACCGCACCAGGTCAATGGGAAGAGTCTGGGAAAGCGCCAGGATTGGCGCATCTAGTGAATGCACCTCTTCTGGGGCGGCTGCGGCCTGCTATTTTTAGGCTGGGGTGGGTCCAATAACCGTTGACTTCCCTAGTCTGAAAATACCAGAACACAGCTGTCCGCTTTACCTTGGCTAGTGATCCAATTTGGGGAGGACCCTACATTTTCTGTTTTAAATTATTTATTTAAATTAAAATAACAGTGTGGGGTGCCCTCTGTTTTGGATTACCAGCCAAGGTAGAGCTGCCAGCTCTGGGCTATAGGCCGCGGCTGGCTGCTTCACGTTAGCTGGCTAAAAAAAATAGGGGGTCCCCACGTTTTTTTTTGGGGAAAACAATTAATTTGTGGCTAAAAACAAGGCTAAACACCCTTTAGTGCCACATGAAAGGCACTAAAGGGTGCAAGATTACAAAATGCAAGGGAGTGGGACATTTTATATGTCTTTCTTATCTATCTATCTATCTATCAATCTGCCTATCTATCCAACTATCTGTGTATCTATCTCTCCAGCTATCTATCTATCCAGCTATCTATCTTTCTAGCTTTTGACTGTATGTAACCCTCTTTCAGCTTTTTTTTGCAGTCCGAAAAAAAATATGGATGGCACATGGATGTAAAATGGATTGTATGTGGAACGGAATGGATGCGGTTATCACACGGATGTATATGAGGACAAACAGGACCGTTATCCTAAGTCATATGAAAGGCTCGTTAAAATGTCACTTTTAACATTTAGGATTGCTACTTCCAATAGGTGGCATTAGAGTTTGTCTCCTTTGTCCCTGAAGAGACATTTTGAATAGTTGTCAAAATGAAACATTTGGGGGATAAACAACATTTTTGTGATAAGAAAAATGTACTTTTTCATTTTCATAGCTCAACATCATAAAATTCTGTGAAGCACCTGACATCAAGATAAATTCATCGAAGGACATAGTTTCCAAAAGCGGTCACATGTGGGGGATTTCCATTGTTTAGGCTTATCACAGGCTTTGCAAATGCAACATAGTATTCCCTACCAGCTCTGGCCAATTTAGCACTCTAATGCGGGCATCACACGGGACGATCTATCGTGCGATCGCACGAGCGATCGTACCCGCCCCCGTCGTTTGTGCATTACGGGCAATTACTTGCCTGTGGCACACAAAGTCGTTAACCCCCGTCTCACGCACTTACCTCCCGGACGATGTCGCTGTGGGCGGCGAACATCCTCTTCCTGAAGGGGGAGGGACATTCGGCGTCACAGCAACGTCCCACAGCCGCCGGCCAATAGACGCGGAGGGGCGGAGATGAGCAGGACGTAAACATCCCGCCCACCTCCTTCCTTCCGCATTGCCGGCGTGACGAAGGTAAACTGTGTTCATCGTTCCCGGGGTGTCACACGGAGCGATGTGTGCTGCCACGGGAACAATGAACAACCGGAGCACAGATAATGAAACAACTTTTTGAAAATGAGCGACGTGTCAACGAGCAACGATAAGGTGAGTATTTTTGCTTGTTCCCCTTCGCTCATAGCTGTCACACGCTATGATATATCAAACGATGCCGGATGTGTGTCACTAACGACATGACCACGTCGACATATCGCCCGATATATTGTACCGTGTGATGCCCGCATTAGAGCCCAGTCACACACAATGACTTACCAGCGATCCTGACAATGATATGACCTGATAAGGATCGCTGGTAAGTCGCTGGGTGGTCACTGGTGAGATGTCACACAGTCAGACCTTACCAAAGACGCAGTAAAGATGAGTTATCTGTATAACGATCTCGGCGGCGGTGGGACCCTGTTAGGAGGTCGTTGGTAGATGTTAAACACAGTGGTGCGTCCTGCCCAGCAGGACATTGCCCTTGAAGAAAATGGTCTGGACCATTCGGCAACGACTAGCGATCTCACAGCAGGGACCTGATTGCTGGTAGGTGTCACACATAACGAGAACGCTGGCGAGATCATTGCTATGTCACAGAAACTGTGACTCAGCCACGATCTCGTTAGCAATCTTGTTGTGTTTGATGGGGCCTTTTGATTCAAATCAATTCAGCAACTCCTGATGTAGGAGAATAGACCTCTTCAATTTTAGAGAATATAGCATCAGAGGTTAAAATTTAACTTTTAATCTATTATTAAAACCCTTTTAGACTAAAACATTAACCCAAAGTTCTCTGGATTGCTGTCGTTAAACAGCCCTCACAGCCCCAGAGAACCTATGACATAACAAAACCAATCAAAAAAACACAACAAACACAAAACAAAATTGAGTATGATGGTTAACACTCCAAAAAGGACAGTGGTCCAATATGAGTATATAAAAAATCATCAAAAACAACTCAATATAATAAACATATAATGCATGGTAATCCTCAAAGAGGAATTTACCAGTTCAAAATTTATAGAATGAGTTAGGATTGGTCTCACCCATTCTTGCAGCTTGGGGTGCAGAAGGCTTCCTCTATATGGGTCCACACAGCGTCAGCTGGCCCTATACTGACCCTAGAAGACCTTCATAATGTCTAACACCCCAAAGCTTCTGCTCTTACAAGAACAGACCACATCTAGTCCTCTCTTGTGCCCCTACAATATTCCTGGCCCTCGTCCCGACGCGTTTCATCAATTCCGACTCATCAGGGGACTTCAGTATTGCATTTAGAGGTTAGAGGTAACAGGTCCTACACCCAGACTCACATAGGAGCTGATGCAGGCACAGAAGAGAGTATATATATATAGCAGAGCCAATCATGAATTGCACTTAATCAGAAACTCACCAATGGCCAGTTTCATCCCCAGGTGTTCATGTTCAGTCATTATTTTCACTTTCCAATATACAACGCCACGCTATATGTACAGAGGCACATGGTGGCTCAGTACAGCGTGCGTTCCATAGTAAAACATGTATATCCGGTGTATACATCACATCCGGAATCATTCCGGATGCCTTTCACCGACAGCCAATCGGAATGCGCCATACTGGCGCGCCTCTCAGCCAATCGCATTCATCCACACATAGGTATTAGGGGCGTGTTTGCACTGCCCAGGACACACTGCGCAGGCTCCTCCTGTGGAACGCATACATCCGCGTTCCACACAGAGGTCACCGGATGTATGAATCGCGTCACATCCGGTTTATCTGGGCAGCGCGTCACAGGGCACCGCTCCTATACAGGAGCTATCACAAATGGGGGCGTGTTTGCTGCTACGTGACGTGTCCCACAGAGACGCAGCTCTCCGATACTTAGCGCCGCTCCCCACAAGGAGTACACAAACCAGCGCTCCACATCACGTAGTTAAGATTCAATACCAGGTGTTATCTTAGTCCACCCCCGTAAGTTATAGTACCATTAGATCACCATATATACCGAACATAACAGGTTATGCTGTACAGTTTCTATAACCCAGGATCTCCCTAGGTTAAAATCACTATGGGAGATAGTATAGCATATATTTGCCCTCATATACACCAAGGTACATATACTGTGTACAATCTGACTACGGGAATGCCTATTTCTCCAACCCTCTCCCTTCCAATGTCATAACACCAGGGGGGGGGATAAAAACATCACCAACGATTATTAGAAGTAGCTATTTTCCTATATGCATGTCAGTGGACCCATGCTACCAGTTCTAGGAGGCTACAAGAAACAATTATACAAAACATCATACGGTACATATAATGTTCTACTGGATTGGAAAGGATGTTAACATGTACTAAATCAAATGACTGATAATGGTGGAAAATAATGGGGGAAGGTGTGCTGTGACATCTATGTGTTACAATTGACTTTCGCTGTACATCATTAATATAGTTCAATCAAGGCCCAAACACAGCAGTAGCACATAGATTGAGTTCTAGATAGGGAGACGGAACAAGCCATCAATCCCAAACCATAGGGTTACAAAATCTTTATTCATTATTATAGGTTATCTTTGGCAGTTGTCCATCTGGATCTATATGAAACTGGCGAATTGCAAATGTTCATTTAATCCTTGCGGAGATACAGTACCCAGGGTAAAAATCCATTTCGTCTCTCTCTGAAGCACTTTTTGATCCCAATTTCCTCCCCTTTTAGGTCTCGGAATCAAATCAATGCCAACAAATCGTATCGTCGAGGGGTCACCACCATGTTTGGCCCAGACATGTCTGGCCAACGGTTTGTCTCTCTGGTGCTCAATGTCACCGAGGTGATCCCCTATTCGACGTCTGAATTCACGGATAGTTTTTCCCACGTATTCAAGTCCGCAAGAACACGTGGCTTTATATATGACTCCCTGGGAGCGACAGTTGATGAAATGGCGGATTTCAAAACTTCTGTTGAGGACATTGCTCCTAAAAATTTTTCCAATCTCCATAAAGGGACATGCAATACACTTGGAGCATTTATAGCACCCTTTAATTTCTCTAGAAAGCCAGTTTGTTTCATGGCTCCTTTCAAAATGGCTGTGTACTAGCCTATCGCCGAGAGATTTCCCTTTTTTGTATGTAATTAAGGGTCGGCGAGAAAGTGAAGGGCCTACATCTCTGTCCATCAACAATACAGGCCAATGTCGTTCAAGGATTTTACGAACCTCCGTAGCCCCATTATCAAATGTAGTAATGAATCGTGTGGTGTTCTCCTCATTAACGGGTTTCTGTCGGCTAGCTAACAGTTCTGTTCGGGGAATATTTTTGGCTTCATGATACGCTTTTTTGAGGATCTCTTTAGGATAACCTCTTTCTCTAAATTTGTCACGAAGTGTCCTTGCCTGCATCTCGAATACATATCTGTCAGTGCAATTCCTCCGTATTCGGAGGTATTGGCCTTTTGGAATTCCTCTCCTCAGGTGGAAGGGATGACAGCTTTCCCACCTGAGGAGGGAATTCGTAGCAGTGGGCTTGTGGTACGTTGATGTGGAGATTTCGCCCATGCTATTTTTTTGGATGAGAATATCCAAAAAAGGAAGAGTTTGTTCCTCTATGACATATGTAAATCTGAGATTGATGTCATTCCGATTTAGACCCGCTACATAGTTAACCAACTCCTCTCTTGGTCCATTCCATACGATCAGAATGTCATCTATGTAGCGGGTCCATACATCAAACTTACATGTCATCTCTCTTTCCTCTTCTACAAAGATCCGTGTCTCCTCCCACCAACCCAGGAATAAGTTTGCATATGCGGGAGCACAAGGGCTCCCCATAGCAGTACCCCTGAGTTGGTGGTGGATCGGCCCATCAAAAATAAACACGTTTCTTCTCAGACAAAAATCCAACAGTCTGAGAATGAAATTGTTATGGTTAGAATATTGACAACCCCGTGAATTCAAGAAGTATCGTACTGCTTCTAGGCCTCTATCGTGGGGTATCGAGGAATATAGGGCCTCCACATCGATACTTCCGAGGAGAGCCCCTTCACTAACCGAAATACCCTCTAATTTCCGTAAGAGGTCAGGGGTGTCTTTCACATATGAGGGCAGAGCTGTTACAAATGGTTTAAGGATCTTGTCAAGATATATACCACAGTTCTGGGTTAAGCTGTTAATCCCAGATACAATAGGTCTTCCTTTTAGTGGATGGAGACCTTTATGTATTTTAGGAAGGCAGTAAAATGTTGCCATCACTGCCTCCCTCTGATACATAAATTCATATTCAGTTTTATCAATTACCTTGGTCAATATTCCCTCATCCAAGATTTCTCTCAATTCTTCCAGGTAAAGCTTAAGTGGTTTTGAAGAGAGTTTTTCATATCCGGTTTCATCCTTCAGGATATTTTTACACATCTCCACATATTGGTCAACATCCATGACAGCCACATTGCCTCCCTTATCACAGGGTTTGATGACAATGTGGCTGTCACGTTCCAAGCTCCTCAATGTCTCCATCTCGGCCCTTGACAGATTATATTGTGTATGACAAGAGGACTGAGAGATGCTGCGCAGTTCCCGAGTCACTAGCTCCTCAAATATATCAATGGCCGATTGATCACCCGCCAGGGGAGGAAATTTTGTGCTCTTACATTTGAGATCAGTAAAGGGTCCCTGACCATGAAGGTTGGGATCAACAGCACCTATACTGTCCAACAATCTAATGTCAGGCAACAGGTCCGTAGGGATATCCAATTCCTGGCATAATTTCGCATCCTGTCGTAAATAATGCTTCTTCCATCTTATTTTGCGCAGGAACAGATTTAAATCCTTTACAGATTCAAATATATCAAAATTTGAGGTGGGCACAAACGAGAGACCTTTTTTGAGCAAATCCATCTCAGCAGAGCTCAAAACCTTTTTTGACAAATTAATAACCTGAATATTAGAGGTTACTTTGGAAATTGCTGAAACCGGCTCCTGAGGGGGTATGGTTCTAAAAAAGGATTAGGTGATACGTTGCCTGCCCTCTCTCTAGATTTTTGACCCTTCCTTCCCCTTCCTCTGCCTCTGTTTCTACTGTTTCTTTGTCGTCTGTAGCCTTCACCGTCTGAAAAATCAGTATCTGTAGATTACGGTTCAGCCTCAGTTATTTGGCCACCAGTCTGGTTTATGGTTAATTGGTATGCCCGATTGTCTTTGAAGTCCGCAAAGTCTCTCAAATATTGTTTGTGCTTTCTCTCTTTCAATCTGTATTGAAATCGTTCTAATTCGTCTTTTAGTTTATTCTCTTTAGTGACAAAATCCGGTTCGCCTGAAAATTTTTTGGTGGTGTCTATACTTTCTTTTAGTTTGTCATCCAAAAGGGAGAGGGTTGCCTGTTCCTCAGTCAGCATTAACTGCATCAGGCGCATAGAGCTGTTAGTCACTTCCCTCTCCCAGTTGGTCACAAAATCTGGGTTTCTATACCTTGATCCTGCTGTAAGATGGATCCTAAGGCCTCTCGGCACAATGGCCGCCTTTATATAGCTCTCAAGGCTTTTAACCTCCCACCATGAAACGATTTGGTCTTTATAAACTTGTGTCAATTCTTTAAATGCCGCTCCATAAGAGGGAGTATATTTCTTTTGGACAAAACCTTGGTCAGAGAACACTTGCTGTGCTTCAGCCAACCATTCATTTGTATTTAGTCCAGTGGACAAAAAACCTGCCATACCTAGTTTAGTTATATATCAATTCAGCAACTCCTGATGTAGGAGAATAGACCTCTTCAATTTTAGAGAATATAGCATCAGAGGTTAAAATTTAACTTTTAATCTATTATTAAAACCCTTTTAGACTAAAACATTAACCCAAAGTTCTCTGGATTGCTGTCGTTAAACAGCCCTCACAGCCCCAGAGAACCTATGACATAACTAGAGATGAGCGAACCGGTCCCGGTTCGGCTCGAGGCCGGTTCGCCGAACGGGGGTCCCGTTCGAGTTCGGTTCGTCGAACGTTCGACGAACCGAACTCGAACGTATAGGCTATAATGGGAGGCAATCACAAACACATAAAAATGCATTATAAATGGACACAAACAGTTAATAAACATTGCCATAACACTTACCGGTCCTCGCGATCCCTTCTGCACTCTGTCTCCTGCCGCTATTCCATCCGATGATCGCTGAATCCTCCCGGTGGCCTGCACTGCCAGCAGAGAAGCAGGACCTATCGTGACGTCAAAATAGCCATGTGACCAGTCACGTGGCTATTATCTCATTGGCTACAGACTGGTCACATGACTATGACACGTCATGTAGGACCTGCGAGTGCATCTCTCCGGTACACGGTGCACATATGTGTATCGCCGTGTACCGGCGACATGCTCTAGCACACGGTCGACTCCCCGTTCCGTTAGGGACCGGCTGACACAGCCGGTCATTAACGGAGGTCACCGTTGCCATAGCAACGCAGTTAGCGGTGACGTCACCGCTAACCGCGGCTCCGGGAGCACCGTTGCTATGGTAACGCGTCTGTCAGCGTTACGGCTAGCAGCCAGCAGTGATCACTCACGGAGTGAAGGCTGCACGCTGCTTCCCGATTGTAGTGAGCATTGTAGTTAGGATGGAGGTTCCCCAGCCCCAAGTGATGCCCCTCACTACAATCGTCACTACTACTACACTAGAAAGAAAGAAGACAGAAGAGCAGGATCGTGGAGGGCTGACAGGGGTAATAAAGATGGAGTCTCTAATGTGTCTGTGTATTTATTTCTATTAAAGTATTTTTTCTCTGTGTGGTGTCTTTTTTTAACCCTTTATTGGAGATTCTTAATGGCCGGGTCAAACGTGCCTGACATTAAGAATCTCTGGCTTAATACTGGCTGGTAAAACAAAGCCAGTATTAACTCATGATTACCCAACAAGCCACCCGGCTCCAGGGCTGTTGGAAGAGTTGGATACAGCGCCAGATGATGGCGCTTCTATGAGAGCGCCATTTTCTGGGACGGCTGCGGACTGAAATCCGCAGCAGAGGCGCCCACAAATCTCGGGCTAACCTGTGCTGCAGATTCCAATCCCCAGCTGCCTAGTTGTACCCGGCTGGACACAAAAATAGGGCGAAGCCCACGTCATTTGTTTTTTAATTATTTCATGAAATAAGTGAAATAATTAAAAAAAACGGGCTTCCCTATATTTTTGGTTCCCAGCCGGGTACAAATAGGCAACTGGGGGTTGGAGGCAGCCCGTGGCTGCCAGCTGTACCTGGCTAGCATACAAAAATATGGCGAAGCCCACGTCATTTTTTTGGTGGGCAAAAAACTTCTGCATACAGTCCTGGATGGAGTATGCTGAGCCTTGTAGTTCTGCAGCTGCTGTCTGCTCTTCTCCATACAGACAGACAGCAGCTGCAGAACTACAAGGCTCAGCATACTCCATCCAGGACTGTATGCAGAAGTTTTTTGCCCCCTGAAAAAATTATGTGGCTTCGCCATATTTTTGTATGCTAGCCAGGTACAGCAGGCAGGTACGGCTGCCCCCAACCCCCAGTTGCCTATTTGTACCCGGCTGGGAACCAAAAATAAAGGGAAGCCCTTTTTTTATTATTTCATGAATTTCATGAAATAATTAGAAAACAAATGACGTAGGCTTTGCCCCATTTTTGTGTCCAGCCAGGTACAACTAGGCAGCTGGGATTGGAATCCGCACCACCGGTTGGCCTGAGCTTTCTGGGCCCCACTGCTGCGAATTGCAGTCTGCAGCCACCTCAGAAAATGGCATTTTCATAGAAGCGCCATCTTCTGGCGCTGTATCCAACTCTTCCAGCACCTGCCTGCTATACCTGGCTAGCATACAAAAATATGGCGAAGCTCACGTCCTTTTTTTGTAGCTTTTTGGCAAAAAAAAAAAAAAATGCTTCCCTGGATTTTCCATTGCCAGTGAAGGTAACACCAAGCAGTGGGGGTTAGCAGCCAGTAGCTGCTTGGATTACCCTTAGCTAGCAATACAAAAAATGCAGTGGGAGCTAACATATATTTTTTTTAATTATTTATTTAAATAACTAAAAATAAAATGGGCTTCCCTGTATTTTGATTGCTGGACATCACAGTGCTGTAAAAATAAATCTTTAAAAAAATGACGTAGCGCTCCGCGGTATTTTTGATTCTCAGCGCAGATAAAGCAGACAGCTATGGGTTGCCACCCCCATCTGCCTGCCGTTACCTTGGTTGGCAATCAAAATACAGGGAAGCCCATTAATTTTTTCTATTTAAAAAATAGTTAAAAAAAAAAATTACGTTGGGTCCCCCCATTTTTGATAGCCAGCTAGGGTAAAGCAGACGGCTGTAGCCTGAAAACCACAGCTGGCAGCTTTACCGTGGCTGGGGATCCAATGTGGAGGTCCCCTCAGGCTCTTTTTTATAATTATTTTATAAATATTAATAATTACACAATAAAAGTAGGGGACCCCCCAAATTGGATCACCAGCCAAGGTAAAGCGGACAGCTGTGGTCTGGTATTCTCAGGGTGGGAAGGTCCATAGTTATTGGGCCTTCACAGCCTAAAAATAGCAGGCCGCAGGCACCCCAGACGTGGCGCATCCACTAGATGCGCCAATCCTGGCGCTTCACCCCAGCTCATCCCGTGCCCTGGTGCAGTGGCAAACGGGGTAATAAATCGGGTTGATACTAGCTGTAAAGTCACCTGAGATCAAGCCCAGCAGTTTGTGATGTCATGGCGTCTATTAGATACCCAACATCATAAACTGTCAGTACTAACAAAAACAAAAAATCGACAAAAGAAATTTATTTGAAAAAACAGTCCCCAAAACATTTCCTCTTTCACCAATTTATTGTAAGAAAAAAAATAAAGGGGTCCCACGACGACTCTGGACCGTCTAGAATATGGGGGGGAGACACTCAGGGAACGTATCCCCCATTTTCTAGGAGTGCGGACCCTTCATGTGAGGAGTGTGGGTGCAATGAATCTGCACTCACTCTCCCCGGGTCCACAGCAGCAGAGTCCATGTCATAATGGTTGCTACCAAAGCTGCAATGCCCTGCTCATGAGGTAAGGGCATGCCTAATCAGGAGAACTACTGTAGAGGAAGCTCTGCTCACTGGTATATAGGTGCTCAGAGGTAATAATAGATAAAATTAGTGAGTAACCTCGACACTCTATATCTCCCAGACTAAGTCAGTAAGTCACAACGGATAGTAATGCAAAATCACTCTTTATTGGTCCGTATTAAGAAAATTTTTTTTTCATAAGCATATATGTTTTTGTCCAAAACAAGTTACAAATGACGTTTCGGCCTGAGCCTTCGTCAGATTGGACTTATCTGCATGTAATCATGAAAAATGACAATAATCAGTATCACATAAGAGTGAGAGAACAATAACATAAACTCGAACAATGTAGAGGTACAATTGGGATGCAGCAAAAAAATTGCAACACAGCAAGAAATGAAACACATGATACAAATGTCATAATACAGTACAAGGACAATATAGTAATGACAAATATGGGGTCAGAGTAGACTTAGACAGCTCTGGTACGAAAGAGATGTCAATCATAAAGTAACATGTGCAGTAGGTGTAGAGCTACACTATGCATGGCAGAGCTAATGGGTAGACCGACCATAGAAAAAGTAGAGAAAAAGTGGAGAAAAAGTGGAGAATAAGTGGAACATAAGAGGAGAAAAAGTGGAGAAAAAGTGGAGAAAAAAGTGGAGAAAAAGTGGAGAAAAAGTGGAGAAAAAGTGGAGAAAAAGTGGAGATTAAGAGGAGAAAAAGTGGAGAAAAAAGTGGAGAAAAAGTGGAGAAAAAGTGGAGCATAAGTGGAGAAAAAGTGGAGAAAAAGTGGAGAAAAAGTGGAGAAAAAGTGGAGCATAAGAGGAGAAAAAGTGGAGAAAAAAGTGGAGAAAAAGTGGAGAAAAAGTGGAGCATAAGAGGAGAAAAAGTGGAGAAAAAGTGGAGCATAAGAGGAGAAAAAGTGGAGAAAAAGTGGAGAAAAAGTGGAGCATAAGAGGAGAAAAAGTGGAGATTAAGAGGAGAAAAAGTGGAGAAAAAGTGGAGCATAAGAGGAGAAAAAGTGGAGAAAAAGTGGAGAAAAAGTGGAGCATAAGAGGAGAAAAAGTGGAGATTAAAAGGAGAAAAAGTGGAGAAAAAGTGGAGAAAAAGTGGATAAAAAGTGGAGAAAAAGTGGAGCATAAGAGGAGAAAAAGTGGAGAAAAAAGTGGAGAAAAAGTGGAGAAAAAGTGGAGAAAAAGTGGAGATTAAGAGGAGAAAAAGTGGAGCATAAGAGGAGAAAAAGTGGAGAAAAAAGTGGAGAAAAAGTGGAGAAAGTGGAGAAAAAAATGGAGAAAAAGTGGAGAAAAAGTGGAGAAAAAGTGGAGAATAAGAGGAGAAAAAGTGGAGAAAAAGTGGAGAAAAAGTG
Source organism: Anomaloglossus baeobatrachus (assembly GCF_048569485.1). Taxonomy (NCBI): domain Eukaryota; kingdom Metazoa; phylum Chordata; class Amphibia; order Anura; family Aromobatidae; genus Anomaloglossus; species Anomaloglossus baeobatrachus. The sequence goes on from NC_134355.1 coordinate 261,478,123, forward strand.
GAGAATAAGAGGAGAAAAAGTGGAGAATAAGTGGAGAAAAAAATGGAGAAAAAGTGGAGAAAAAGTGGAGAAAAAGTGGAGCATAAGAGGAGAAAAAGTGGAGAAAAAGTGGAGAAAAAGTGGAGCATAAGAGGAGAAAAAGTGGAGAAAAAAGTGGAGAAAAAGTGGAGAAAAAGTGGAGATTAAGAGGAGAAAAAGTGGAGCATAAGAGGAGAAAAAGTGGAGAAAAAAGTGGAGAAAAAGTGGAGAAAGTGGAGAAAAAAATGGAGAAAAAGTGGAGAAAAAGTGGAGAAAAAGTGGAGAATAAGAGGAGAAAAAGTGGAGAATAAGTGGAGAAAAAAATGGAGAAAAAGTGGAGAAAAAGTGGAGAAAAAGTGGAGCATAAGAGGAGAAAAAGTGGAGAAAAAGTGGAGAAAAAGTGGAGAAAAAGTGGAGCATAAGAGGAGAAAAAGTGGAGAAAAAAGTGGAGAAAAAGTGGAGAAAAAGTGGAGAAAAAGTGGAGATTAAGAGGAGAAAAAGTGGAGCATAAGAGGAGAAAAAGTGGAGAAAAAAGTGGAGAAAAAGTGGAGAAAGTGGAGAAAAAAATGGAGAAAAAGTGGAGAAAAAGTGGAGAAAAAGTGGAGAATAAGAGGAGAAAAAGTGGAGAAAAAGTGGAGAAAAAGTGGAGAATAAGAGGAGAAAAAGTGGAGAATAAGTGGAGAAAAAAATGGAGAAAAAGTGGAGAAAAAGTGGAGAAAAAGTGGAGCATAAGAGGAGAAAAAGTGGAGAAAAAGTGGAGAAAAAGTGGAGCATAAGAGGAGAAAAAGTGGAGAAAAAAGTGGAGAAAAAGTGGAGAAAAAGTGGAGCATAAGAGGAGAAAAAGTGGAGAAAAAGTGGAGAAAAAGTGGAGCATAAGAGGAGAAAAAGTGGAGAAAAAGTGGAGAAAAAGTGGAGAAAAAAGTGGAGAAAAAGTGGAGAAAAAGTGGAGAAAAAGTGGAGATTAAGAGGAGAAAAAGTGGAGAAAAAGTGGAGAAAAAGTGGAGCATAAGAGGAGAAAAAGTGGAGAAAAAAGTGGAGAAAACGTGGAGAAAACGTGGAGAAAAAGTGGAGAAAAAGTGGAGAAAAAGTGGAGCATAAGAGGAGAAAAAGTGGAGAAAAAGTGGAGCATAAGAGGAGAAAAAGTGGAGAAAAAGTGGAGAAAAAGTGGAGCATAAGAGGAGAAAAAGTGGAGATTAAGAGGAGAAAAAGTGGAGAAAAAGTGGAGCATAAGAGGAGAAAAAGTGGAGAAAAAGTGGAGAAAAAGTGGAGCATAAGAGGAGAAAAAGTGGAGATTAAAAGGAGAAAAAGTGGAGAAAAAGTGGAGAAAAAGTGGATAAAAAGTGGAGAAAAAGTGGAGCATAAGAGGAGAAAAAGTGGAGAAAAAAGTGGAGAAAAAGTGGAGAAAAAGTGGAGAAAAAGTGGAGATTAAGAGGAGAAAAAGTGGAGCATAAGAGGAGAAAAAGTGGAGAAAAAAGTGGAGAAAAAGTGGAGAAAGTGGAGAAAAAAATGGAGAAAAAGTGGAGAAAAAGTGGAGAAAAAGTGGAGAATAAGAGGAGAAAAAGTGGAGAAAAAGTGGAGAAAAAGTGGAGAATAAGAGGAGAAAAAGTGGAGAATAAGTGGAGAAAAAAATGGAGAAAAAGTGGAGAAAAAGTGGAGAAAAAGTGGAGCATAAGAGGAGAAAAAGTGGAGAAAAAGTGGAGAAAAAGTGGAGAAAAAGTGGAGCATAAGAGGAGAAAAAGTGGAGAAAAAAGTGGAGAAAAAGTGGAGAAAAAGTGGAGATTAAGAGGAGAAAAAGTGGAGCATAAGAGGAGAAAAAGTGGAGAAAAAAGTGGAGAAAAAGTGGAGAAAGTGGAGAAAAAAATGGAGAAAAAGTGGAGAAAAAGTGGAGAAAAAGTGGAGAATAAGAGGAGAAAAAGTGGAGAATAAGTGGAGAAAAAAATGGAGAAAAAGTGGAGAAAAAGTGGAGAAAAAGTGGAGCATAAGAGGAGAAAAAGTGGAGAAAAAGTGGAGAAAAAGTGGAGCATAAGAGGAGAAAAAGTGGAGAAAAAAGTGGAGAAAAAGTGGAGAAAAAGTGGAGAAAAAGTGGAGATTAAGAGGAGAAAAAGTGGAGCATAAGAGGAGAAAAAGTGGAGAAAAAAGTGGAGAAAAAGTGGAGAAAGTGGAGAAAAAAATGGAGAAAAAGTGGAGAAAAAGTGGAGAAAAAGTGGAGAATAAGAGGAGAAAAAGTGGAGAAAAAGTGGAGAAAAAGTGGAGAATAAGAGGAGAAAAAGTGGAGAATAAGTGGAGAAAAAAATGGAGAAAAAGTGGAGAAAAAGTGGAGAAAAAGTGGAGCATAAGAGGAGAAAAAGTGGAGAAAAAGTGGAGAAAAAGTGGAGCATAAGAGGAGAAAAAGTGGAGAAAAAAGTGGAGAAAAAGTGGAGAAAAAGTGGAGCATAAGAGGAGAAAAAGTGGAGAAAAAGTGGAGAAAAAGTGGAGCATAAGAGGAGAAAAAGTGGAGAAAAAGTGGAGAAAAAGTGGAGAAAAAAGTGGAGAAAAAGTGGAGAAAAAGTGGAGAAAAAGTGGAGATTAAGAGGAGAAAAAGTGGAGAAAAAGTGGAGAAAAAGTGGAGCATAAGAGGAGAAAAAGTGGAGAAAAAAGTGGAGAAAACGTGGAGAAAACGTGGAGAAAAAGTGGAGAAAAAGTGGAGAAAAAGTGGAGCATAAGAGGAGAAAAAGTGGAGAAAAAGTGGAGAAAAAAGTGGAGAAAAAGTGGAGAAAAAGTGGAGAAAAAGTGGAGAAAAAGTGGAGATTAAGAGGAGAAAAAGTGGAGAAAAAGTGGAGAAAAAGTGGAGCATAAGAGGAGAAAAAGTGGAGAAAAAAGTGGAGAAAACGTGGAGAAAAAGTGGAGAAAAAGTGGAGAAAAAGTGGAGAAAAAGTGGAGCATAAGAGGAGAAAAAGTGGAGAAAAAAGTGGAGAAAAAGTGGAGAAAAAGTGGAGCATAAGAGGAGAAAAAGTGGAGATTAAGAGGAGAAAAAGTGGAGAAAAAGTGGAGAAAAAGTGGAGCATAAGAGGAGAAAAAGTGGAGATTAAGAGGAGAAAAAGTGGAGAAAAAGTGGAGAAAAAGTGGAGAAAAAGTGGAGAAAAAGTGGAGCATAAGAGGAGAAAAAGTGGAGAAAAAAGTGGAGAAAAAGTGGAGAAAAAGTGGAGAAAAAGTGGAGATTAAGAGGAGAAAAAGTGGAGCATAAGAGGAGAAAAAGTGGAGAAAAAAGTGGAGAAAAAGTGGAGAAAGTGGAGAAAAAAATGGAGAAAAAGTGGAGAAAAAGTGGAGAAAAAGTGGAGAATAAGAGGAGAAAAAGTGGAGAAAAAGTGGAGAAAAAGTGGAGAATAAGAGGAGAAAAAGTGGAGAATAAGTGGAGAAAAAAATGGAGAAAAAGTGGAGAAAAAGTGGAGAAAAAGTGGAGCATAAGAGGAGAAAAAGTGGAGAAAAAGTGGAGAAAAAGTGGAGAAAAAGTGGAGCATAAGAGGAGAAAAAGTGGAGAAAAAAGTGGAGAAAAAGTGGAGAAAAAGTGGAGCATAAGAGGAGAAAAAGTGGAGAAAAAGTGGAGAAAAAGTGGAGCATAAGAGGAGAAAAAGTGGAGAAAAAGTGGAGAAAAAGTGGAGAAAAAGTGGAGCATAAGAGGAGAAAAAGTGGAGAAAAAGTGGAGAAAAAAGTGGAGAAAAAGTGGAGAAAAAGTGGAGAAAAAGTGGAGATTAAGAGGAGAAAAAGTGGAGAAAAAGTGGAGAAAAAGTGGAGCATAAGAGGAGAAAAAGTGGAGAAAAAAGTGGAGAAAACGTGGAGAAAACGTGGAGAAAAAGTGGAGAAAAAGTGGAGAAAAAGTGGAGCATAAGAGGAGAAAAAGTGGAGAAAAAAGTGGAGAAAACGTGGAGAAAAAGTGGAGAAAAAGTGGAGAAAAAGTGGAGCATAAGAGGAGAAAAAGTGGAGAAAAAAGTGGAGAAAACGTGGAGAAAAAGTGGAGAAAAAGTGGAGAAAAAGTGGAGCATAAGAGGAGAAAAAGTGGAGATTAAGAGGAGAAAAAGTGGAGATTAAGAGGAGAAAAAGTGGAGAAAAAGTGGAGAAAAAGTGGAGAAAAAGTGGAGAAAAAGTGGAGCATAAGAGGAGAAAAAGTGGAGAAAAAAGTGGAGAAAAAGTGGAGAAAAAGTGGAGATTAAGAGGAGAAAAAGTGGAGCATAAGAGGAGAAAAAGTGGAGAAAAAAGTGGAGAAAAAGTGGAGAAAGTGGAGAAAAAAATGGAGAAAAAGTGGAGAAAAAGTGGAGAAAAAGTGGAGAATAAGAGGAGAAAAAGTGGAGAAAAAGTGGAGAAAAAGTGGAGAATAAGAGGAGAAAAAGTGGAGAATAAGTGGAGAAAAAAATGGAGAAAAAGTGGAGAAAAAGTGGAGCATAAGAGGAGAAAAAGTGGAGAAAAAGTGGAGAAAAAGTGGAGAAAAAGTGGAGCATAAGAGGAGAAAAAGTGGAGAAAAAGTGGAGAAAAAGTGGAGCATAAGAGGAGAAAAAGTGGAGAAAAAGTGGAGAAAAAGTGGAGCATAAGAGGAGAAAAAGTGGAGAAAAAGTGGAGAAAAAGTGGAGAAAAAGTGGAGCATAAGAGGAGAAAAAGTGGAGAAAAAAGTGGAGAAAAAGTGGAGAAAAAGTGGAGAAAAAGTGGAGAAAAAGTGGAGATTAAGAGGAGAAAAAGTGGAGAAAAAGTGGAGAAAAAGTGGAGCATAAGAGGAGAAAAAGTGGAGAAAAAAGTGGAGAAAACGTGGAGAAAACGTGGAGAAAACGTGGAGAAAAAGTGGAGAAAAAGTGGAGAAAAAGTGGAGCATAAGAGGAGAAAAAGTGGAGAAAAAAGTGGAGAAAACGTGGAGAAAAAGTGGAGAAAAAGTGGAGAAAAAGTGGAGCATAAGAGGAGAAAAAGTGGAGATTAAGAGGAGAAAAAGTGGAGAAAAAGTGGAGAAAAAGTGGAGAAAAAGTGGAGAAAAAGTGGAGCATAAGAGGAGAAAAAGTGGAGAAAAAAGTGGAGAAAAAGTGGAGAAAAAGTGGAGAAAAAGTGGAGATTAAGAGGAGAAAAAGTGGAGCATAAGAGGAGAAAAAGTGGAGAAAAAAGTGGAGAAAAAGTGGAGAAAGTGGAGAAAAAAATGGAGAAAAAGTGGAGAAAAAGTGGAGAAAAAGTGGAGAATAAGAGGAGAAAAAGTGGAGAAAAAGTGGAGAAAAAGTGGAGAATAAGAGGAGAAAAAGTGGAGAATAAGTGGAGAAAAAAATGGAGAAAAAGTGGAGAAAAAGTGGAGAGAAAGTGGAGAAAAAAATGGAGAAAAAGTGGAACACCCTTTGGTACCTTTCATGTGGCACTAAGGGGTGCTTAGCTTTGTATTTAGCCAAAAAAATGAAAAAAAAATGACGTAGGGTTCCCCCTAGTTTTGTAGCCAGCTAGGGTAAAGCAGACGGCTGCAGCCTGCAGACCACAGCTGGCAACCTCACCTTGGCTGGTAATCCAAAACTGAGGGCACCCCACGCTGTTATTTTATATTAAATAAATAATTAAAAAAAAAAACACGTAGGGGTCCCCCAAAATTGGATCACCAGCCAAGGTAAAGCAGACAGCTGGGGCCTGATATTCTCAGACTAGGGAGGTCCATGGTTATTGGAATCTCCCCAGCCTAAAAATAGCAGGCCGTAGCCGCCCCAGAAGTGGCGCATCCATTAGATGCGCCAATCCTGGTGCTTCGCCCCAGCTCATCCCGCGCCCTGGTGCGGTGGCAAACGGGGTAATATTTGGGGTTAATACCAGATGTGTAATGTCACCTGGCATCAAGCCCTGGGGTTGGTGAGGTCAGGCGTCTATCAGATACCCGACATCACCAACCCAGTCAGTAATAAAAAAAAAATACACGACAAACACATTTTTATTTGAAAAAACACTCCCCAAAACATTCCCTCTTTAACCAATTTATTAGATTGAAAAACAAATCCAGGTCTGGTGTAATCCAAGGGGTTGCCATGACGATGCACACTGTCCCAGTCAATGAAGAGCAGGATGTTCCCCATTGGCTGGGAGAGCAGTGCAGTGACCTGAGCTAACATCAATGGGTCAGCCCAGGTCACTGCAGGGGGGTGACAAGTGCTGCTGTCAGTGAGGTACATTACCTGCGCTGATCTCCAGCACACTGACAGCCCCTGTCACTGAGGTCAATGACCGGCGCCTTCACATCAAGTATCGCGAGAGGTCCGTGACGTCACCGCCAGTGTCAGTCTCGGGTCGGAAGCGATAGGTGATGTGACAAGCGGCGGCCATGGAGGACAGTGACAGCGCTGAGGTCGGGATGGCGGGACTTCATCACCGCAGGTAAGCCGAGCGAGCGAGCGGGCGGGCGGGCGGGGGGGGGGGGGGGTGGATGTGTGTGTGTGTGTGTGTTTGTGTATGTGTATGTATGTGTACATGCCGCGGGCAGGAGGGGGTGGAGCGAGCTGAGCGGGAAAGTGTGGGCTTCCTGCACGTAACTAAGATAAACATCGGGTTACTAACCAAAGCGCTTTGCTTGGATACCCGATGTTTATCTTGGTTACCAGCTTGTGGCAGGCTGCCAGCGATGGCTCCTGCACACTGTAGCTGTAAAAAGCCCTGCTTTTTGCTGCTAGAACCGTTCTCGAACGTATCTAGAACTATCGAGCTTTTAGCAAAAAGCTCGAGTTCTAGTTCGATCTCGAACAGCCCAAAAATCACTCGAGCCTAGAACTGGAGAACCACGAACCACGAACCGCGCTCAACTCTAGACATAACAAAACCAATCAAAAAAACACAACAAACACAAAACAAAATTGAGTATGATGGTTAACACTCCAAAAAGGACAGTGGTCCAATATGAGTATATAAAAAATCATCAAAAACAACTCAATATAATAAACATATAATGCATGGTAATCCTCAAAGAGGAATTTACCAGTTCAAAATTTATAGAATGAGTTAGGATTGGTCTCACCCATTCTTGCAGCTTGGGGTGCAGAAGGCTTCCTCTATATGGGTCCACACAGCGTCAGCTGGCCCTATACTGACCATAGAAGACCTTCATAATGTCTAACACCCCAAAGCTTCTGCTCTTACAAGAACAGACCACATCTAGTCCTCTCTTGTGCCCCTACAATATTCCTGGCCCTCGTCCCGACGTGTTTCATCAATTCCGACTCATCAGGGGACTTCAGTATTGCATTTAGAGGTTAGAGGTAACAGGTCCTACACCCAGACTCACATAGGAGCTGATGCAGTCACAGAAGAGAGTATATATATATAGCAGAGCCAATCATGAATTGCACTTAATCAGAAACTCACCAATGGCCAGTTTCATCCCCAGGTGTTCATGTTCAGTCATTATTTTCACTTTCCAATATACAACGCCACGCTATATGTACAGAGGCACATGGTGGCTCAGTACAGCGTGCGTTCCATAGTAAAACATGTATATCCGGTGTATACATCACATCCGGAATCATTCCGGATGCCTTTCACCGACAGCCAATCGGAATGCGCCATACTGGCGCGCCTCTCAGCCAATCGCATTCATCCACACATAGGTATTAGGGGCGTGTTTGCACTGCCCAGGACACACTGCGCAGGCTCCTCCTGTGGAACGCATACATCCGCGTTCCACACAGAGGTCACCGGATCTATGAATCGCGTCACATCCGGTTTATCTGGGCAGCGCGTCACAGGGCACCGCTCCTATACAGGAGCTATCACAAATGGGGGCGTGTTTGCTGCTACGTGACGTGTCCCACAGAGACGCAGCTCTCCGATACTTAGCGCCGCTCCCCACAAGAAGTACACAAACCAGCGCTCCACATCACGTAGTTAAGATTCAATACCAGGTGTTATCTTAGTCCACCCCCGTAAGTTATAGTACCATTAGATCACCATATATACCGAACATAACAGGTTATGCTGTACAGTTTCTATAACCCAGGATCTCCCTAGGTTAAAATCACTATGGGAGATAGTATAGCATATATTTGCCCTCATATACACCAAGGTACATATACTGTGTACAATCTGACTACGGGAATGCCTATTTCTCCAACCCTCTCCCTTCCAATGTCATAACACCAGGGGGGGGGATAAAAACATCACCAACGATTATTAGAAGTAGCTATTTTCCTATATGCATGTCAGTGGACCCATGCTACCAGTTCTAGGAGGCTACAAAAAACAATTATGCAAAACATCATACGGTGCATATAATGTTCTACTGGATTGGAAAGGATGTTAACATGTACTAAATCAAATGACTGATAATGGTGCTATATTCTCTAAAATTGAAGAGGTCTATTCTCCTACATCAGGAGTTGCTGAATTGATATATAACTAAACTAGGTATGGCAGGTTTTTTGTCCACTGGACTAAATACAAATGAATGGTTGGCTGAAGCACAGCAAGTGTTCTCTGACCAAGGTTTTGTCCAAAAGAAATATACTCCCTCTTATGGAGCGGCATTTAAAGAATTGACACAAGTTTATAAAGACCAAATCGTTTCATGGTGGGAGGTTAAAAGCCTTGAGAGCTATATAAAGGCGGCCATTGTGCCGAGAGGCCTTAGGATCCATCTTACAGCAGGATCAAGGTATAGAAACCCAGATTTTGTGACCAACTGGGAGAGGGAAGCGACTAACAGCTCTATGCGCCTGATGCAGTTAATGCTGACTGAGGAACAGGCAACCCTCTCCCTTTTGGATGACAAACTAAAAGAAAGTATAGACACCACCAAAAAATTTTCAGGCGAACCGGATTTTGTCACTAAAGAGAATAAACTAAAAGACGAATTAGAACGATTTCAATACAGATTGAAAGAGAGAAAGCACAAACAATATTTGAGAGACTTTGCGGACTTCAAAGACAATCGGGCATACCAATTAACCATAAACCAGACTGGTGGCCAAATAACTGAGGCTGAACCGTCATCTACAGATACTGATTTTTCAGACGGTGAAGGCTACAGACGACAAAGAAACAGTAGAAACAGAGGCAGAGGAAGGGGAAGGAAGGGTCAAAAATCTAGAGAGAGGGCAGGCAACGTATCACCTAATCCTTTTTTAGAACCATACCCCCTCAGGAGCCGGTTTCAGCAATTTCCAAAGTAACCTCTAATATTCAGGTTATTAATTTGTCAAAAAAGGTTTTGAGCTCTGCTGAGATGGATTTGCTCAAAAAAGGTCTCTCGTTTGTGCCCACCTCAAATTTTGATATATTTGAATCTGTAAAGGATTTAAATCTGTTCCTGCGCAAAATAAGATGGAAGAAGCATTATTTACGACAGGATGCGAAATTATGCCAGGAATTGGATATCCCTACGGACCTGTTGCCTGACATTAGATTGTTGGACAGTATAGGTGCTGTTGATCCCAACCTTCATGGTCAGGGACCCTTTACTGATCTCAAATGTAAGAGCACAAAATTTCCTCCCCTGGCGGGTGATCAATCGGCCATTGATATATTTGAGGAGCTAGTGACTCGGGAACTGCGCAGCATCTCTCAGTCCTCTTGTCATACACAATATAATCTGTCAAGGGCCGAGATGGAGACATTGAGGAGCTTGGAACGTGACAGCCACATTGTCATCAAACCCTGTGATAAGGGAGGCAATGTGGCTGTCATGGATGTTGACCAATATGTGGAGATGTGTAAAAATATCCTGAAGGATGAAACCGGATATGAAAAACTCTCTTCAAACCCACTTAAGCTTTACCTGGAAGAATTGAGAGAAATCTTGGATGAGGGAATATTGACCAAGGTAATTGATAAAACTGAATATGAATTTATGTATCAGAGGGAGGCAGTGATGGCAACATTTTACTGCCTTCCTAAAATACATAAAGGTCTCCATCCACTAAAAGGAAGACCTATTGTATCTGGGATTAACAGCTTAACCCAGAACTGTGGTATATATCTTGACAAGATCCTTAAACCATTTGTAACAGCTCTGCCCTCATATGTGAAAGACACCCCTGACCTCTTACGGAAATTAGAGGGTATTTCGGTTAGTGAAGGGGCTCTCCTCGGAAGTATCGATGTGGAGGCCCTATATTCCTCGATACCCCACGATAGAGGCCTAGAAGCAGTACGATACTTCTTGAATTCACGGGGTTGTCAATATTCTAACCATAACAATTTCATTCTCAGACTGTTGGATTTTTGTCTGAGAAGAAACGTGTTTATTTTTGATGGGCGGATCCACCACCAACTCAGGGGTACTGCTATGGGGAGCCCTTGTGCTCCCGCAAATGCAAACGTATTCCTGGGTTGGTGGGAGGAGACACGGATCTTTGTAGAAGAGGAAAGAGAGATGACATGTAAGTTTGATGTATGGACCCGCTACATAGATGACATTCTGATCGTATGGAATGGACCAAGAGAGGAGTTTGTTAACTATGTAGCGGGTCTAAATCGGAATGACATCAATCTCAGATTTACATATGTCATAGAGGAACAAACTCTTCCTTTTCTGGATATTCTCATCCAAAAAAATAGCATGGGCGAAATCTCCACATCAACGTACCACAAGCCCACTGCTACGAATTCCCTCCTCAGGTGGGAAAGCTGTCATCCCTTCCACCTGAGGAGAGGAATTCCAAAAGGCCAATACCTCCGAATACGGAGGAATTGCACTGACAGATATGTATTCGAGATGCAGGCAAGGACACTTCGTGACAAATTTAGAGAAAGAGGTTATCCTAAAGAGATCCTCAAAAAAGCGTATCATGAAGCCAAAAATATTCCCCGAACAGAACTGTTAGCTAGCCGACAGAAACCCGTTAATGAGGAGAACACCACACGATTCATTACTACATTTGATAATGGGGCTACGGAGGTTCGTAAAATCCTTGAACGACATTGGCCTGTATTGTTGATGGACAGAGATGTAGGCCCTTCACTTTCTCGCCGACCCTTAATTACATACAAAAAAGGGAAATCTCTCGGCGATAGGCTAGTACACAGCCATTTTGAAAGGAGCCATGAAACAAACTGGCTTTCTAGAGAAATTAAAGGGTGCTATAAATGCTCCAAGTGTATTGCATGTCCCTTTATGGAGATTGGAAAAAATTTTAGGAGCAATGTCCTCAACAGAAGTTTTGAAATCCGCCATTTCATCAACTGTCGCTCCCAGGGAGTCATATATAAAGCCACGTGTTCTTGCGGACTTGAATACGTGGGAAAAACTATCCGTGAATTCAGACGTCGAATAGGGGATCACCTCGGTGACATTGAGCACCAGAGAGACAAACCGTTGGCCAGACATGTCTGGGCCAAACATGGTGGTGACCCCTCGACGATACGATTTGTTGGCATTGATTTGATTCCGAGACCTAAAAGGGGAGGAAATTGGGATCAAAAAGTGCTTCAGAGAGAGACGAAATGGATTTTTACCCTGGGTACTGTATCTCCGCAAGGATTAAATGAACATTTGCAATTCGCCAGTTTCATATAGATCCAGATGGACAACTGCCAAAGATAACCTATAATAATGAATAAAGATTTTGTAACCCTATGGTTTGGGATTGATGGCTTGTTCCGTCTCCCTATCTAGAACTCAATCTATGTGCTACTGCTGTGTTTGGGCCTTGATTGAACTATATTAATGATGTACAGCGAAAGTCAATTGTAACACATAGATGTCACAGCACACCTTCCCCCATTATTTTCCACCATTATCAGTCATTTGATTTAGTACATGTTAACATCCTTTCCAATCCAGTAGAACATTATATGTACCGTATGATGTTTTGTATAATTGTTTCTTGTAGCCTCCTAGAACTGGTAGCATGGGTCCACTGACATGCATATAGGAAAATAGCTACTTCTAATAATCGTTGGTGATGTTTTTATCCCCCCCCCTGGTGTTATGACATTGGAAGGGAGAGGGTTGGAGAAATAGGCATTCCCGTAGTCAGATTGTACACAGTATATGTACCTTGGTGTATATGAGGGCAAATATATGCTATACTATCTCCCATAGTGATTTTAACCTAGGGAGATCCTGGGTTATAGAAACTGTACAGCATAACCTGTTATGTTCGGTATATATGGTGATCTAATGGTACTATAACTTACGGGGGTGGACTAAGATAACACCTGGTATTGAATCTTAACTACGTGATGTGGAGCGCTGGTTTGTGTACTCCTTGTGGGGAGCGGCGCTAAGTATCGGAGAGCTGCGTCTCTGTGGGACACGTCACGTAGCAGCAAACACGCCCCCATTTGTGATAGCTCCTGTATAGGAGCGGTGCCCTGTGACGCGCTGCCCAGATAAACCGGATGTGACGCGATTCATACATCCGGTGACCTCTGTGTGGAACGCGGATGTATGCGTTCCACAGGAGGAGCCTGCGCAGTGTGTCCTGGGCAGTGCAAACACGCCCCTAATACCTATGTGTGGATGAATGTGATTGGCTGAGAGGCGCGCCAGTATGGCGCATTCCTTTTGATTCAAATAACGCTTTTTCTTTTCCAAACCCTGCTGTGCACCCAAACAGTAGTTTTCCATTACATATGGGGGATTGGCGTACTAAGGAGAAATTGCAGAATAAATTGTACACTGCATTTTCTCCTGTTACCCTTGTGAAAATGCAAACTTTAGCAGCTAAAGTAACATTTTTGTGGGGAAAAGTAAAATTTAAAATGTTTCAATCCTTATTGTTTTATTTCCTTTGAAGCACCCAAAGGGTTAATAAACTTCTTGAATATGGGTTTGAGTAGTGAAGTTTTTTTGTGTCACTTTGCAATATCTTCCATCATACAGTTGAAACCAGAAGTTTACGTACACTATCTAAAAGGACACATGTGCATGGTTTTTCTCACTATCTGCCATGAAATTGGAACAAACCTTTCCCTTTTTAGGCCAAAACTATTTATATTTGCTAAATGCCAGAATAATAATAAAGAGATAATATTTTAAGGCATTTTTATTACTTTCTGCAAAGTCAAAAGTTTACATACTCTAAAGCGGGTTTTACACGCTACGATATTGAACAATTAAACAGGGTAACAGATGGATATGTAATATAATGTAAAGGGCCACTCAATAAAGCAATACAAAAGTAGAAGGGACTGAGTTTCATATGGCCAAACATAATATTGAAGGAATGGCTAATACACCCAAAAATGTATATAAATATTTATTGTAACAAAATCTCATACAGATAGGGGTACTGTTATAAAAATAGATTATAAAAATAGCAGTAATAGGTTACAGAACAGTCATAGATATCCCATCCAAGGACCTCAACAGCACATATATCAAAAATATATAAGCACTAGAGTTGAGCGTGGTTCGAGGTTCGAGGTTCTCCAGTTCTAGGCTCGAGTGATTTTGGGGGCTGTTCGAGATCGAACTAGAACTCGAGCTTTTTGCAAAAGCTCGATAGTTCTAGATACGTTCGAGAACGGTTCTAGCAGCAAAAAGCAGGGTTTTTTACAGCTACAGTGTGCAGGAGCCATCGCTGGCAGCCTGCCAGAAGCTGGTAACCAAGATAAACATCGGGTATCCAACCAAAGCGCTTTGGTTAGTAACCCGATGTTTATCCTAGTTACGTGCAGGAAGCCCACACTTCCCCGCTCAGCTCACTCCGCCCCCTCCTGCCCACAGCATGTACACACACACACACACACACACACACACACACACAAACACATGGTCCCGCTCGGCTTACCTGCGGTCGGCCCGGGGGCAGCAGTCCTTGGCACTGGAAACTGTGGCTGCCGGCCCTTTAAGGCTCACTGTGTTCTCCTGCATTGAGCATCATCTGTGGGCGGAGCTACCGCCCGGCGTCCTGCTCGGTCGCACAGATGAAGGAGTCACAGTGCCAGCCAGCGACCCCCAGCAAATCGCTTCCCTCCGGCACTGTGTGGGCCCCATCTGCACCGTGACCTGATCAGTATGTGGGACATCACTCCCTCCCCGCCCCTCCCTGTCCCCCCGTGCGTGTGTGGGCCCCGCAGAGCCGTGTGTGTGGCCCCCGGAGCCGCGTGTGTGGGCCCCGCAGAGCAAGGTGTGTGTTTGTATGTATGCATGCAACAGAGCAGTATGCGTGTCTATATGTATGTATGTATGCAGCAGAGCAGTATGCGTGTCTGTATGTATGTATGTATATATGCAGCAGAGCAGTATGCGTGTCTGTATGTATGTATATATGCAGCAGAGCAGTATGCGTGTCTGTATGTATGTATATATGTAGCAGAGTAGTATGCGTGTCTGTATGTATGCATGTATGTATGCAGCAGAGCAGTATGCGTGTCTGTATGTATGTATATATGCAGCAGAGCAGTATGCGTGTCTGTATGTATGTATATATGCAGCAGAGCAGTATGCGTGTCTGTATGTATGTATATATGTAGCAGAGTAGTTTGCGTGTCTGTATGTATGCATGTATGTATGCAGCAGAGCAGTATGCGTGTCTGTATGTATGTATATATGCAGCAGAGCAGTATGCGTGTCTGTATGTATGTATGTATATATGCAGCAGAGCAGTATGCGTGTCTGTATGTATGTATGTATATATGTAGCAGAGTAGTATGCGTGTCTGTATGTATGTATATATATATGCAGCAGAGCAATATGCGTGTCTGTCTGTATGTATGCATGTATGTATGCAGCAGAGCAGTATACGTGTCTGTATGTATGTATATATGTAGCAGAGTAGTATGCGTGTCTGTATGTATATATATATATGCAGCAGAGCAATATGCGTGTCTGTTTGTATGTATGCATGTATGTATGCAGCAGAGCAGTATACGTGTATGTATGTATGTATATATGCAGCAGAGCAGTATGCGTGTCTGTATGTATGTATATATGCAGCAGAGCAGTATGCGTGTCTGTATGTATGTATGTATATATGCAGCAGAGCAGTATGCGTGTATGTGTGTATATATGAAGCAGAGCAGTATGCGTGTCTGTATGTATGTATGTATGTATGCAGCAGAGCAATATGCGTGTCTGTCTGTATGTATGCATGTATGTATGCAGCAGAGCAGTATGCGTGTCTGTATGTATGCATGTATGTATGCAGCAGAGCAGTATACGTGTCTGTTTGTATGTATGTATATATGCAGCAGAGCAGTATGCGTGTCTGTATGTATGTATGTATGTATATATGCAGCAGAGCAGTATGCGTGTATGTATGTATATATGCAGCAGAGCAGTATGCGTGTCTGTATGTATGTATGTATATATGTAGCAGAGTAGTATGCGTGTATGTATGTATATATATATATATATATATATATGCAGCAGAGCAATATGCCTGTCTGTCTGTATGTATGTATGTATGCAGCAGAGCAGTATACGTGTCTGTATGTATGTATATATGTAGCAGAGTAGTATGTGTGTCTGTATGTATATATATATGCAGCAGAGCAATATGCGTGTCTGTCTGTATGTATGCATGTATGTATGCAGCAGAGCAGTATGCGTGTCTGTATGTATGCATGTATGTATGCAGCAGAGCAGTATGCGTGTCTGTATGTATGCATGTATGTATGCAGCAGAGCAGTATGCGTGTCTGTATGTATGTATGTATATATGCAGCAGAGCAGTATGTGTGTCTGTCTGTATGTATGCATGTATGTATGCAGCAGAGCAGTATGCGTGTCTATATGTATGCATGTATGTATGCAGCAGAGCAGTATGCGTGTCTGTATGTATGCATGCAGAGCAGTATGCGTGTCTGTCTGTATGTATGTATGTATGCAGAAGAGCAGTATGCGTGTCTGTCTGTATGTATGTATGCATGTATGTATGCAGCAGAGCAGTATGCGTGTCTGTCTGTATGTATGTATGCAGCAGAGCAGTGTGTGTGTGTGTGTCTGTATGTATGTATGCAGCAGAGCAGTATGTGTGTGTCTGTCTATATGTATGTATGTAGCAGAGCAGTGTGTGTGTGTCTGTCTATATGTATGTATGCATGCAGAGCAGTATGTGTGTGTGTCTGTATGTATGTATGTATGTATGCAGCATAGCAGTGTGTGTCTCTGTATGTATGCATGTATGATGTGTATCTATGTATGTCAGTGTATATGACTGTATAGATTTGTCTGTTTATATGTATTTTTGTGAGTTTGTCTTTAAATATGTATATGTACGTGTATGTATCTGTGTATGTGTGTGTGTCTGCGTGTTTATGGGGCCCACTGGGACTCTTCCGCCCAGGGCCCACAAAAACCTGGAGCCGGCCCTGCCTGCGGTGAAGAAGTCCCGCCATCCCGACCTCAGCGCTGTCACTGTCCTCCATGGCCGCCGCTTGTCACATCACCTTCTCTCGCTTCCGACCCGAGACTGACTAGCGGTGACGTCACGGGCCTCTCGCAATTCTTGGCTGTGAAGGCGGCGGTCATTGAACTCAGTGACAGGGGCTGTCAGTGTGCTGGAGATCAGCGCAGGTAATGTACCTCGCTGACAGCAGCACTTGTCATGCCCTGCAGTGACCTGGGCTGACCCATTGATGTTAGCTCAGGTCACTGCACTGCTCTCCCAGCCAATGGGGAACATCCTGCTCTTCATTGACTGGGACAGTGTGGATCGTCATGGCAACCCCTTGGATTACACCAGACCTGGATTTGTTTTTTATTCTAATAAATTGGTTAAAGAGGGAATGTTTTGGGGAGTGTTTTTTCAAATAAAAATGTGTTTGTCGTCTATTTTTTTTTATTACTGACTGGGTTGGTGATGTCGGGTATCTGATAGACGCCTGACCTCACCAACCCCAGGGCTTAATGCCAGGTGACATTACACATCTGGTATTAACCCCATATATTACCCTGTTTGCCACTGCACCAGGGCGCGGGATGAGCTGGGGCGAAGCACCAGGATTGGCGCATCTAATGGATGCGCCACTTCTGGGGCGGCTGCGGCCTGCTATTTTTAGGCTGGGGAGAGTCCAATAACCATGGACCTCCCTAGTCTGAGAATATCAGGCCTCAGCTGTCTGCTTTACCTTGGCTGGTAATCCAATTTTGGGGGACCCCTACGTATTTTTTTTTTAATTATTTATTTAATTTAAAATAACAGTGTGGGGTGCCCTCAGTTTTGAATTACCAGCCAAGGTGAGGTTGCCAGCTGTGGCCTGCAGGCTGCAGCCGTCTGCTTTACCCTAGCTGGCTACAAAACTAGGGGGAACCCTACGTCATTTTTTTTTCATTTTTTTGGCTAACTACAAAGCTAAGCACCCCTTAGTGCCACATGAAAGGCACCAAAGGGTGCTCCACTTTTTCTCCACTTCTTCTCCACTTCTTCACTTCTCCACTTTTTCTCCACTTTTTCTCCACTTTTTCTCTATTTTTTTCTCCACTTTTTCTCCACTTTTTCTCCACTTTTTCTCCACTTTTTCTCCACTTTTTCTTCACTTTTTCTCCACTTTTTATCCATTTTTTCTCCACTTTTTCTCCACTTTTTCTCCGTTCTTTTTCTATGGTCGGTCTACCCATTAGCTCTGCCATGCATAGTGTAGCTCTACACCTACTGCACATGTTACTTTATGATTGACATCTCTTTCGTACCAGAGCTGTCTAAGCCTACTCTGACCCCATATTTGTCATTACTATATTGTCCTTGTACTGTATTATGACATTTGTATCATGTGTTTCATTTCTTGCTGTGTTGCAATTTTTTTGCTGCATCCCAATTGTACCTCTACATTGTTCGAGTTTATGTTATTGTTCTCTCACTCTTATGTGATACTGATTATTGTCATTTTTCATGATTACATGCAGATAAGTCCAATCTGACGAAGGCTCAGGCCGAAACGTCATTTGTAACTTGTTTTGGACAAAAACATATATGCTTATGAAATTTTTTTTTTTCTTAATACGGACCAATAAAGAGTGATTTTGCATTACTATCCGTTGTGACTTACTGACTTAGTCTGGGAGATTTAGAGTGCCGAGGCTACTCACTAATTTTATCTATTATTACCTCTGAGCACCTATATACTAGTGAGCAGAGCTTCCTCTACAGTAGTTCTCCTGATTAGGCATGCCCTTACCTCATGAGCAGGGCATTGCAGCTTTGGTAGCAACCATTACGACATGGACTCTGCTGCTGTGGACCCGGGGAGAGTGAGTGCAGATTCATTGCACCCACACTCCTCACATGAAGGGTCCGCACTCCTAGAAAATGGGGGATACGTTCCCTGAGTGTCTTCCCCCCATATTCTAGACGGTCCAGTGTCGTCGTGGGACCCCTTTATTTTTTTTCTTACAATAAATTGGTGAAATAGGAAATGTTTTGGGGACTGTTTTTTTCAAATAAATTTCTTTTGTCGATTTTTTTTTTTTTGTTAGTACTGACAGTTTATGATGTTGGGTATCTAATAGACGCCATGACATCACAAACTGCTGGGCTTGATCTCAGGTGACTTTACAGCTAGTATCAACCCGATTTATTACCCCGTTTGCCACTGCACCAGGGCACAGGATGAGCTGGGGTGAAGCGCCAGGATTGGCGCATCTAGTGGATGCGCCACGTCTGGGGTGCCTGCGGCCTGCTATTTTTAGGCTGTGAAGGCCCAATAACTATGGACCTTCCCACCCTGAGAATACCAGACCACAGCTGTCCGCTTTACCTTGGCTGGTGATCCAATTTGGGGGGGACCCTACTTTTATTGTGTAATTATTAATATTTATAAAATAATTATAAAAAAGAGCCTGAGGGGACCTCCACATTGGATCCCCAACCACGGTAAAGCTGCCAGCTGTGGTTTTCAGGCTACAGCCGTCTGCTTTACCCTAGCTGGCTATCAAAAATGGGGGGACCCAACGTCATTTTTTTTTTAACTATTTTTTAAATAGAAAAAATTAATGGGCTTCCCTGTATTTTGATTGCCAACCAAGGTAACGGCAGGCAGACTGGGGTGGCAATCCATAGCTGTCTGCTTTATCTGTGCTGAGAATTAAAAATACCGCAGACCGCTACGTCATTTTTTTAAAGATTTATTTTTACAGCACTGTGATTTCCAGCAATCAAAATACAGGGAAGCCCATTTTGTTTTTAGTTATTTAAATAAATAATTAAAAAAAATATATATGGCCTCCCGCTGCATTTTTTGTATTGCTAGGTAAGGGTAATCCAAGCAGCTACTGGCTGCTAACCCCCACTGCTTGGTGTTACCTTCACTGGCAATGGAAAATCCAGGGAAGCATTTTTTATTTTTTTTGCCAAAAAACTACAAAAAAAGGACGTGAGCTTCGCCATATTTTTGTATGCTAGCCAGGTATAGCAGGCAGGTGCTGGAAGAGTTGGATACAGCGCCAGAAGATGGCGCTTCTATGAAAATGCAATTTTCTGAGGCGGCTGCAGACTGCAATTCGCAGCAGTGGGGCCCAGAAAGCTCAGGCCAACCTGTGCTGCGGATTCCAATCCCCAGCTGCCTAGTTGTACCTGGCTGGACACAAAAATGGGGCGAAGCCTACGTCATTTGTTTTCTAATTATTTCATGAAATTCATGAAATAATAAAAAAAAGGGCTTCCCTTTATTTTTGGTTCCCAGCCGGGTACAAATAGGCAACTGGGGGTTGGGGGCAGCCGTACCTGCCTGCTGTACCTGGCTAGCATACAAAAATATGGCGAAGCCCACATAATTTTTTCAGGGGGCAAAAAACTTCTGCATACAGTCCTGGATGGAGTATGCTGAGCCTTGTAGTTCTGCAGCTGCTGTCTGTCTGTATGGAGAAGAGCAGACAGCAGCTGCAGAACTACAAGGCTCAGCATACTCCATCCAGGACTGTATGCAGAATTTTTTTGCCCACCAAAAAAATGACGTGGGCTTCGCCTTATTTTTGTATGCTAGCCAGGTACAGCAGGCAGCCACGGGCTGCCTCCAACCCCCAGTTGCCTATTTGTACCCGGCTGGGAACCAAAAATATAGGGAAGCCCATTTTTTTTAATTATTTCACTTATTTCATGAAATAATTAAAAAACAAATGACGTGGGCTTCGCCCCATTTTTGTGTCCAGCCGGGTACAACTAGGCAGCTGGGGATTGGAATCCGCAGCACAGGTTAGCCCGAGGTTTCTGGGCGCCTCTGCTGCGAATTTCAGTCCGCAGCCGTCCCAGAAAATGGCGCTCTCATAGAAGCGCCATCATCTGGCGCTGTATCCAACTCTTCCAACAGCCCTGGAGCCGGGTGGCTTGTTGGGTAATCATGAGTTAATACTGGCTTTGTTTTACTAGCCAGTATTAAGCCAGAGATTCTTAATGTCAGGCACGTTTGACCCGGCCATTAAGAATCTCCAATAAAGGGTTAAAAAAAAACACCACACAGAGAAAAAATACTTTAATAGAAATAAATACACAGACACATTAGAGACTCCATCTTTATTACCCCCTGTCAGCCCTCCACGATCCTGCTCTTCTGTCTTTCTTTCTAGTGTAGTAGTAGTGACGATTGTAGTGAGGATGAGTTTACCCAGCTCATCACTTGGGGCTGGGGAACATCATCCTCACTACAATCCTCACTAGTGTAGTAGTAGTGACGATTGTAGTGAGGATGAGTTTACCCAGCTCATCACTTGGGGCTGGGGAACCTCCATCCTCACTACAATCCTCACTAGTGTAGTAGTAGTGACGATTGTAGTGAGGATGAGTTTACCCAGCTCATCACTTGGAGCTGAGGAACCTCATCCTCACTACAATCCTCACTAGTGTAGTAGTAGTGACGATTGTAGTGAGGATGAGTTTACCCAGCTCATCACTTGGGGCTGGCGAACCTCATCCTCACTACAATCCTCACTAGTGTAGTAGTAGTGACGATTGTAGTGAGGATGAGTTTACCCAGCTCATCACTTGGGGCTGAGGAACCTCCATCCTCACTACAATCCTCACTACAATCGGGAAGCAGCGTGCAGCCTTCACTCCGTGAGTGATCAGTGCTGCTAGCGGTAACGCTGATAGACGCGTTACCATAGCAACGGTGCTCTCGGAGCCACGGTTAGCGGTGACGTCACCGCTAACTGCGTTGCTATGGCAACCTCCGTTAATGACCGGCTGTGTCAGCCGGTCCCTAACGGAATGGGGAGTCGACCGTGTGCTAGAGCATGTCGCCGGTACACGGCGATACACATATGTGCACCGTGTACCGGAGAGATGCACTCGCAGGTCCTACATGACGCGTCATAGTCATGTGACCAGTCTGTAGCCAATGAGATAATAGCCACGTGACTGGTCACATGGCTATTTTGACGTCACGATAGGTCCTGCTTCACTGCTGCAGTGCCGGTCACCGGGAGCATTCAGCGATCATCGGATGGAATAGCGGCAGGAGACAGAGTGCAGAAGGGATCGCGGGGACCGGTAAGTGTTATGGCAATGTTTATTAACTGTTTGTGTACATTTATAATGCATTTTTATGTGTTTGTGATTGCCTCCCATTATAGCCTATAGGTTCGAGTTTGGTTCGTCGAACGTTCGACGAACCGAACTCGAACGGGACCCCCGTTCGGCGAACCGAACTCGAGCCGAACCGCGACCGGTTCGCTCATCTCTAATAAGCACTGCCCCCCGAGGAAGCACTATAAGCGAAACGCGTTGGGGCTTCCCCCTCTTTCTCACCGGACCTTTGACACGGCGATTGCACAGGCATCTATTATGGGTAAGCACTTGTTTTAATCTATACACAGCTAATGGGCTCTACCATGTTACTAAACCTTGTATACTGTGTACCAATTTTGCTTATATATTTTTGATATATGTGCTGTTGAGGTCCTTGGATGGGATATCTCTGACTGTTCTGTAACCTATTACTGCTATTTTTATAATCTATTTTTATAACAGTACCCCTATCTGTATGAGATTTTGTTACAATAAATATTTATATACATTTTTGGGTGTACTAGCCATTCCTTCAATATTA
Organism: Anomaloglossus baeobatrachus; assembly: GCF_048569485.1. Lineage (NCBI taxonomy): Eukaryota > Metazoa > Chordata > Amphibia > Anura > Aromobatidae > Anomaloglossus > Anomaloglossus baeobatrachus. The sequence continues at coordinate 261,500,037 of NC_134355.1, forward strand.
TGTTTGGCCATATGAAACTCAGTCCCTTCTATTTTTGTAACGCTATGATATTGCTAGCAATTGCTAGCGATATCGAACGCAAAAGCACCCACCCCCGTCATGCATGCGATTTCGTTTGATCGCTGCCGCAGCGAACATTATCGCTACGGCAGCGTCACACACACTTACCTGGTCGTCGTCGTTGCTGTGACTGCCGAACAATCCCTCCCTCAAGGGGGAGGGACGTTCGGCATCACAGCGACGTCACCGCGACGTCACTAAGCGACCGGCCAATCAAAGCGGAGGGGCCCATCTCCTTCCTTCCGCATTGCGGCCGGCGGCAGGTAAGGAGACGTTCCTCGCGCCAGGTGTGGGCTGTCCCCTTGATGGTCCCCCCTGAGGACTTCAGCAGCACCTCTGATTCTGGCGAGGAAGAAGGACCGGAGGAGGCGGCAGGACGGATGGAGCGGCAGGGGGATGTCCGTGCTACGGCTGCTCTGGATTCGGTTCAGAGGCAGCCTGGTGAGAGGACGACAAATGTGTTAAATGTTGTGGGTAGTAGGGGTGGGGGCGGGGGTTCCTCCGTGGGGGGCGGCATGCAGGGTAAGAGCGCGGTTGGACAGTCGGGGTTACCTGGGTCGGAATTTTGGGGTCAGCTGTTGGGGGTGTTGCAGGGGTTGTCGGCTGAGCGGTTAGGACGGAGTGGGCCCAGGTCTCCGACGGGGGCTTGGGTGGGCCCACCGGTGGGTGTTCCGCCGGTGGTGCCGGCGCGCGAGGTAGAAGCTCAAGAAGCGGCGACGGCGGTTGTTGTGGGACACGCGGACGGCGTGGCGGCTGAGGCGGTGGGCAGTAAGGACACGGAAAAAGAAAAGGAAAAGGAGGATGAGGTTGTGCGGCTGGACGATAGGGCACGGAGTAAAGTATATGTGTGCTTTGAAAGTCCGTTAGGGGTCCATTTAAAAAAGGAAGTGAGGGAGAAGATTTGGAAAGGGGAGTATGTGGAAATTTTTTCCCTGCTCCCCTTGGAAAAGTTTAACTTAGACAAAGTGAAGCCAAGTGGTTCGAAGAAGGAAAAGGAGGATGAAGAGAAGAGGAGGTATAGGTTGATCCTGAGAACTTTTACTAACTGGCTACAGGCTTTTGCGATCCTAGCCAGTGTGATTGGGGAAAAGGAGTCGGAGCACTGTTCTGCCCTTTTCAGTTATATGGACTCGATAGGGGAGGTGTACAGAGTATACGGAGGTTTAGGGTGGTTAAGATATGATGAGCAGTTCCGGCAACGGAAGGCTCTGCGGCCTGGCATCCGGTGGGACCACAAGGATATTTCCTTGTGGATGCAGTTAATGATGGCTCCGGCTCAGCCCTTTCGAGGGGGTGCCGAGAGCCCGTGTGCGAGCAGCGGGTCCCCGGCTGGCCAGAGAAAAGGAGTATGTTGGCAGTTTAACGAGGGGCAATGTAAGTTTGGGGCGTCGTGTCGGTTCAAACATGAGTTTTCCGGTTGTGGATGTTCCCACTCGTTGGCCAGGTGTTTCAAAAAAAGGTAAAGGAAAGTCGGCAGAGGGGTCTGGAAAAAGGGAGGACGCCAGTGAGGGTAGAAGCGATGCTGCCCTATTTAAATAGGTATCCGGATGTTTGGGCGGCGGAGCTGTTGACGAAAGGTTTTACGGAGGGTTTTCGGATTCTGTTTGAATCTGAGGCGCCGGTGTTTCGGCCGGGTAACTTGAGGTCTGCAAAAGAACATCCGGAGGTGGTGAGGGAAAAGTTGCAAAAGGAGGTGGAGTTGGGGAGGATGGCGGGCCCGTTCCAGGACCTGCCATTCTCCAACTTGAGGATTTCACCCCTGGGGGTGGTACCCAAGAAAGAGCCAAACAAATTTCGGCTCATTCATCATTTATCCTATCCGGCAGGGTTGTCAGTAAATGATGGGATATCACCTGAGTTGTCGGCGGTCTGTTATGTATCATTTGACAGGGCATTGGAGTTAGTATGGGCAGCTGGGCAAGGGGCCCTGATGGCGAAGGCGGACATGGAAGCAGCTTTTCGTTTACTTCCTGTGCGTCCAGAGAGTCTTCATCTCTTAGGGTGTATGTGGGATGGAGAATACTATGTGGATCATTGCCTGCCCATGGGTTGTTCCATTTCGTGTGCTTATTTTGAGGCATTTAGCTCTTTCGTGAAATGGGTAGTCACGGACGTGGCAGGAGTCCATTCAGTGATTCACTATTTGGATGATTTCTGTTGCGTTGGACCGGCGGGCTCCTCGGTTTGCTCCTTGTTGTTATTTACGTTAGAGTGGAAAGGGCGGAGTCTGGGTATTCCATTGGCAAAGGAAAAGACGGAAGGGCCGGTGACGGTCCTGTGTTTTTTGGGCATCGAAATTGATACGGTGGCAATGGAATGCCGGTTGCTGGAGGGCAAGCTGAGTGTCAGGTTTCCAGGTTTTCCAGTTCTCTTTTGAATGAGCTTGCCCTCAGTTAACATGGAGTTTAAGGTTCTGTTGCCCTACTTCCTGTCCAGCTGCTTAAAAGGCCGCCTCTCAGCCCAGTCCAGTGCCTGAGTATACTGCTTGCTGTGTGCTCCTGCTTTGCTGCTGCTAATCCTGATTGCTTTTGGATCCTCCTAAAAGACTACCGACCGACCGACTCTGGACCTTACCCGGTTTCTCAAGCTGTGCCCGGATTCCGTCTGCCATCTTCGGTCAGCACTCTGCCCGGTTCTCTCTGGTTCGTAACCACTCTGGACAATCATCCCGTACGGACACTCCTGGACTTTTACCGCTTGCCCATTGTGTCCCGGCTGCTGCGCATTTAGGCCTTCCGGGGTGATTGCCGGACAGTCCCTGTATAGGGGTTCGCTCTGGTGGTCTCCCTGGGGGAGTCCGGTGCGTGGCCCCGGGAATTCCCTCCGCTCCGTTTCGGGAAGGTATTTGTGTATTTGTACTGCTGTGTTTGTTCCGTTGTTATCTACCGTGGTTACAGATTATAAAACATCTTGTATCAAAAACTCGTCTCTGCTGATCATTGCCCTACGCTATCGAAATCCTCAGAACATATAATAAGTATTACATTATACTCAGGCCAAAAAAGAGGATTTCGCTGGGGCAATGACTGAGACACGAGGAGTAGATCAGCTCTTTTCTATGATTAACTCCTTGCAGCAGGAGATGGAGGTGGTGCAGACTAAACTTAGAGATGTGGAGGCACAGCTGGGCCATGATCACCAGGTACTGGGTCCGGCTATACAGGATTTGCAAGTCAGAGTGGAGGCTCAGGAAGCCGGCCCCACTACGTCCGTATCAGCTGCCGGTATGCCTAGGTTACCCCCATTCCGTTTCAATGGTGACCGTAGTCAGTTTCGTGGATTTGTGAACCAATGTATACTGTTTTTTGATGTACATGCTGATTATTACCGTTCTGACCGGTCCAAAGTGTTATGTATAATTATGTTATTAACCTCACGAGCACTGGCTTGGGCTAATCCTATGATAGAGAACCGGGACATCCGTTTAAATCACCTAGATGATTTTCTGACCGCAATGGCGCAGATGTTTGATGATCCGAATCGCCGTGCTACCGTTGAATCGGCTCTCCTTTCCTTACGTCAGGGAAAGCGTTCTGTCGTTGAATACGCCACTGAATTTAAGAGGTTAGTGGTAGACACCGACTGGGGAAACAATGCATTATTGTCTGTTTTCAGAAAGGGTTTGTCCGGTACCATCAAGGACGAGTTAGCTCGTTCCGAATCGCCAGGGGATTTTGAACTGTTTCTCCAGCACTGTGTGCGTATTGATACCCGCTTGACGGAACGTAGACAGGAAAAATGGGCAGCCGTAAACCGTGTAAACAACTTTGCATTTCCTTCCAGAGAACCCGCTCTCAGGACGCCACGGGAGGCCGAGGACGTTCCAATGCAAGTAGACTCTCTGCAAAAGCGAGAGACCAATGAACGTCGCGAACACCGGCTCCGTGAGCGTTTGTGTTTCTATTGCGGTCAATCGGACCATTTCTTGATCGACTGCCCGAAACGTCCGAATCGCCCAAATAAGGTATTGGCAGCCATGGCAGAGTGTGACAACACGGACGCAGAGTCCGATATCTCTGAGGCAAGTGGACACTTGGATGCGGTATTTCCCTTGACTGTAATGTCAACCTCACCGAAGGACTCAGAAGGGAAATATACCCATTGCTCACTCCCCATTCAGATCCGTTGGGAGGGACAACTAATTCCTACCTCTGCAATGATAGACTCTGGGGCAGGGGGAAATTTCATGGACTCTTCTTTTGCCAGGAAACACGGTATCCGGTCTCAGCAAAGATCCGCACCGGTTACCATGGAGACGGTAGACGGATCTCCGTTAATCTCTGGACCAGTTGATCGGGAAACCGTACCGCTAGAATGCGTCATGAAGCCAGGTCAGCAGGAGACCCTTGTTTTCATGCTAATTTCATCTCCTCATTTTCCGATTATTTTAGGTATTCCGTGGCTACGGTCTACAAATCCGGTCATCGATTGGGAAACTAAGGAAATATCCTTCCCACCGCAGAATATTCTGACCATTAGTCCAACTGTTCCGGTTCCAGTACCACCAAATACGGAGAGCACTGTACAGGTACCTGTTTTACCCCCGGTTTACCGTGACTTCGCTGATATATGCGACAAAAGAAAAGCCGACCGGCTTCCCCCGCATAGACCGTATGATTTGCCCCATAGACTTACTCCCAGGGGCGGAGATTCCGTTTGGTCATGTCTACCCGTTGGCGGCACCTGAGCTAGGAGCGCTAAAAGAGTACATTGATGAAAGCCTAGCCAAGGGATTTATTCGTCCGTCTACCTCACCCGCAGGGGCACCCATCTTTTTCGTGAAAAAGAAGGAGGGGACTCTGAGACCCTGTATTGACTACCGGGAATTGAATAAGATAACCATCCGGAACCGGTATCCGTTACCGTTGATTCCTGAGCTATTGGAGAGGGTCCAACAGGCAAAAATATTCACCAAATTAGACCTCCGTGGGGCATATAATCTGCTTCGTATACGTCCCGGAGACGAGTGGAAGACCGCGTTCCGATGTCGGTACGGACATTTTGAGTACCTAGTGATGCCTTTTGGACTTTGTAACGCTCCCGCGGCATTTCAACATCTAGTTAACGATATTTTTAGGGATATCATGGACCAATTCATGGTGATCTATCTGGACGATATCCTAATCTTTTCTGATTCTCTACAGGAACACCAGGAGCACGTCAAGACCGTACTTACCCGTCTGAGGGAAAACCACCTGTACATTAAGCTGGAGAAATGCGAGTTCCACTGCTCACAAATACAATTCTTAGGTTATGTCATCTCTCCTCAGGGACTAAACATGGAATCTAGCAAGATACAAGCCATTCTGGACTGGCCGGAACCGGGAAACATCAAGGAGGTACAACGCTTTGTCGGTTTTGCCAACTTTTACCGACGCTTTATCCGTAACTTTTCAGAGATTGTCCGTCCCATCACTCTGTTAACCAAGAAAGGACAGAAGTTTGTGTGGTCCGCCCAGGCCCAGGAAGCATTCCAGCGTCTCAAGGTATGTTTTACCTCAGCGCCAATATTAGTCCATCCGAATCCCGCACTTCCCTTTATCGTGGAGGTCGACGCTTCCAACTATGCATTAGGGGCCATTCTTTCTCAAAGGACCGGGGACAAGAGTCTCTTGCATCCGTGTGCCTTCTTTTCCCGCCGGTTGTCCCCTGCAGAAAGGAACTACGACATTGCGGACAAGGAATTATTGGCGATTATTGCCGCTTTCAAGGAATGGAGACACCACTTACAGGGAGCCGCGCAGCAAGTGATAGTACTCACGGATCATCGTAATCTGGAATTTCTTAAGTCTGCCAGGTGCCTGTCTCCACGGCAAGCCCGTTGGAGCCTATTTCTTAACCAATTCAATTTTATCGTTACATACCGTCCAGGTTCACGTAATGGGAAAGCCGATGCCTTGTCCCGAATCCACGCCGTGGACTCCGTGCCTGGAACCCCGTCTCAGACCGTGTTATCGGATGCCAATTTCGTTGGAGTACTCCAGGACCGGGACTTGTGGAAGGACATCAAGCTGGCCTATGATGGTGACGTATTTCTTGCTGCCCCCCCGAATGATGTAACTCTTGTTCTTCGGAATGGTGTGTGGTTGAGAGAGCGACGCATTTATGTCCCGGAGGCCGTAAGACTTCGGGTTCTCAAGTTGGTCCATGACTCCGTGTTGGCTGGTCATAGGGGGGTACAGAAGACGCAAGAATTTCTGAGCCGTTTTTTCTGGTGGCCTACTTGTTTAAAGGATGTGAAGGACTATGTCCACTCATGTGTGGTTTGTGCCCGGTGCAAGGTCCCTCGTGTGGCTCCTACGGGACTCCTCCAACCGTTACCCGTGCCATCTCGCCCTTGGGGGTCTATCTCCATGGATTTTATTGTGGAGTTGCCAGTCTCATGCGGACACAATACCATTTTAGTGGTGGTAGATCGATTGACTAAAGCTGCTCACTTCATTCCGTGTACCGGTCTTCCCTCAGCCGCAGAGACAGTGGATTTGGTTATCCAGAATGTATTCCGATTGCATGGGGTACCAGACGAGATCATCTCTGACCGGGGCGTGCAGTTCACGTCTAGATTCTGGAAGGGGTTTTGTACGGCACTCCAGATTGATGTCTGTTTGTCTTCTGCATACCATCCTCAGACAAATGGGCAAACCGAACGGACGAATCAAACCCTGGAACATTACCTTCGATGTTATGTCAGCCATCTCCAAGACGATTGGTTGAAGATGCTTCCGTTGGCGGAGTTCTCATATAACAACACTCAGAGCAGCTCCACTAAGGTAACGCCCTTTTTCGCTAACTTGGGTTACCATCCGAATGTTTTGCCTAGGTCACCGGTTGCGGTTTCGGTGCCAGCGGTGGAGGACAGATTGACAGAGCTACGACAAAATCTGGAGGTTCTGAAGGACACTGTGGCTACGGCCCAGGAGCGTTACAAGAGGTCGGCCGACACTCACCGGAAACCGGCACCCATGTACAAGGTAGGGGACTCTGTATGGTTGTCCACCAAAAACCTGAGATTGGGTGTTCCTTCGCAGAAGCTGGGACAAAAATTCATCGGTCCATTTAAGATCACCGGGATCGTGAGCCCTGTGGCCTGTCGGCTACGGTTGCCGCACCATCTAAAGGTACACCCGGTCTTTCATGTGTCTCTCCTCAAACCTGTCTCCCCTAATACGTTTCGTGGTCGTGTTGTGCCTCCTCCTCCGCCTGTGATGGTCGACGGCGAGGAGCAGTTCGTGGTTGAGGACATTATTGACTCCCGGCTCCATCGTCGTCGGCTTCAATATCTGGTACGTTGGCAGGGGTACGCCCCCGAGGACGATTCCTGGGAACCGGTGGGTAACATTCGGGCACCCCGGAAGATCGCTCAGTTTCATCGACGGTTCCCGGACAAGCCGGGCCCTGATCCGTCCTGAGGCCGTCTCTGGGGGGGGGAGTAATGTCAGGTTTCCAGGTTTTCCAGTTCTCTTTTGAATGAGCTTGCCCTCAGTTAACATGGAGTTTAAGGTTCTGTTGCCCTACTTCCTGTCCAGCTGCTTAAAAGGCCGCCTCTCAGCCCAGTCCAGTGCCTGAGTATACTGCTTGCTGTGTGCTCCTGCTTTGCTGCTGCTAATCCTGATTGCTTTTGGATCCTCCTAAAAGACTACCGACCGACCGACTCTGGACCTTACCCGGTTTCTCAAGCTGTGCCCGGATTCCGTCTGCCATCTTCGGTCAGCACTCTGCCCGGTTCTCTCTGGTTCGTAACCACTCTGGACAATCATCCCGTACGGACACTCCTGGACTTTTACCGCTTGCCCATTGTGTCCCGGCTGCTGCGCATTTAGGCCTTCCGGGGTGATTGCCGGACAGTCCCTGTATAGGGGTTCGCTCTGGTGGTCTCCCTGGGGGAGTCCGGTGCGTGGCCCCGGGAATTCCCTCCGCTCCGTTTCGGGAAGGTATTTGTGTATTTGTACTGCTGTGTTTGTTCCGTTGTTATCTACCGTGGTTACAGATTATGAAACATCTTGTATCAAAAACTCGTCTCTGCTGATCATTGCCCTACGCTATCGAAATCCTCAGAACATATAATAAGTATTACACTGAGTGATCTGAAGGCGTTAGTGTGGTCTTTGTATCGGGCTAAGAAGGTGAAGTTGCGGGATTTGCAGTCAGTGCTTGGAAAATTGAATTTCGCCTGTCGCATTATGCCGATGGGGCGGATATTTAATAGGAGATTGGCGAGTACAACCGCGGGGGTGACAGCTCCGAATCATTTTGTCAGAGTGACAAAAATGATGAAAGGTGATTTGCTGGTTTGGGATGCTTTTCTCAACCAGTATAACGGAAGGACGTTATGGATGAGCAAGGCACTGTTGAATAGCCAGCTGGAATTGTTTACGGACGCAGCTGGAGCGACTGGCTTTGAAGCAATTTTTCAAATGCACTCGTGCGTTGGAAAATGGCCACGGCTTTGGGTGGAAAAAGGATTGGTAAAGAACCTGGTGCTGCTTGAGCTGTTTCCCATCATAGTGGCAGTGTAGTTGTGGGGCCCCAAATTTGCAGGCAAGAGGGTTTGCATGCATTGTGATAACATGGCGGTGGTGCATTCTATCGGCTAAATCACCTCCGGTAGTGGGATACTTGAGACATCTAGTGTTGCGGTGCTTGGCTCTAAATATTTGTGTGGTGGCGCGGCATGTGCCCGGGGTTCAAAATTAGGTGGCTGATGCGCTATCTCGGTTTCAGTTTCACAGGTTCAGGAGACTGGTGCCGGGAGCGGAAGAGGATGGAGAACTATGCCCGGAATGGCTGTGGGACCTGGAGTCTATGTAACATTTGAGGGTATTAGGAGATTGGTGGCCGAGGCTACTTGGTGCCGATACCAGTCGGTGTGGAATGAATGGGAAGAGTTGGAAAGGGTGGATTTTATGGAGCCTGGTTACACTGGTCGAGTGTTGGGGGTCTTGACGTTGATTAGTGGGGATTTTTCGGCTGGTCGGTCTGTCTCGGTGATAGGTTACAAGTTGGCGGCGTTGGCTTTCTTGTTTAAAATGCAAGGGGTTCGGGACGCGACAAAGGATTTCCTGGTGCGGCAGGCAATGAGGGGTTTTCGAAAGGGGGCGCGGTCGCGTGACACGAGTCGGCCCATATTGTCTCCATTGTTGGTTCGTTTGGTGGGGTGTTTGGGAGATGTATGTTCTTCCCCTTATGAATGGGCATTGTTTACAAAAGCGTTTGTATTGGCGTTTTTTGGGGCCTTTCGCATTGGCGAATTGGTTAGCCTCGCTAGGCAAGCGGTGGGTAGTCTGTTGATGGAGGACGTGATGCTCGGGGTGGATAGAGTGGAATGCCGGCTACGTTTTTCAAAAATGGATCAGAGGGGCCGGGGACGCCTGGTGGTGTTGTTTGAATTGCCAGGGCACCAGTTATGCCCGGTGGCACAGGTGACGGAGTTTTTGAAGGTGCGAGGTGGTTACCCCGGTGTTTTCCTTAGGCATGTGGATGGATCTGCTTTATCACGATTCCAATTCATCGCAGTGCTGAAGACGGCTTTAGAGTGGGCGGGGGAAGAGCCAAGGGATTACGAATCTCACTCCTTTCGGATTGGGGCAGCAACTGAAGCCGCTAGGTGGGGGTTGACTGAGGATTGGATTCGGCGGATAGGGAGATGGGAATCTTCCAGGTTTCGTTTATATATTAGACCACACCTGGTCAGGTGATGGTTAGAGAGTTGGGGTTTGTTGGATGTTCGTCGTGTAGGTCGGCATCTCGGAGTGGCGATGTCGGACGCCCGTGTGAAATGGCTCGGAATTCGGGGCATGACCTGGAGGAGAGTGCGCCCTGAGGTGGCGTATTATAGCCGTATTGATCGCGAACCGGATGTGTTAATTTTGAATGTGGGAGGGAATGACCTTGGAGTGAGGGCGGCGAGAGAGTTAAAGAGAGATATTAAGCTGGATTTATTGCACTTGTGGAGGGCTTTCCCGGGTGTTGTAATCGTTTGGTTGGATATCATTGCTAGGACGCAGTGGCGTTTTGCGAGGTCGGTTGATCGGATCAACAGGGCCCGGGTCAAATTGAACCGGGTTATTGGCAGGTTTGTGGCGCGAAATGGGGGATTGGTGATGTGACATAGAGAGCTGGAGGAGTCTATCGAGCAGTATTTGAGGCGAGATGGGGTCCATCTCACGGACATAGGGTTGGATTTGTGTATGTTGGGTTTGAGGGATGGTTTGGAGCAAGCAATGGGGGTGTGAAGGGCCCGGGCCAAGTAAGGTGTCACTTGGCTGGTCTGTGGCGGGGTGATAGGTCCATTCAGAGAGGTTGGGAGTACCAACAGTCGGTTTGTTGATATGAAGTCACTCAGGGGGAGTGGCTTCGGATTGGATTGGAACTTCTGGGCGGAGGTCCTGCAGGTTCTGGGGAGGGGTAATTAACGATGGAACGTTATTACCCCACACCTCGGGTCGGTTGGTCACTGCCGAGGTGGTCCTCTGGGCCGGTTGGAGGTTATGGCCGGGGGATAGGAATGATGGTTGGCCTCTCGGACGGATCTATCTGGTGTGGTTTTTGAGAAAGAGGTATACATGTATAGGTTATGTGTTAACAATGGGTGGCATGTTGAGCCACGAGTTTGGGTACATATATACTGATAAATAAAGCTGTGGCCATTCGTGCAATAAAGTCGTAGTCTGCGTCATTATTTTAAGTATAGATCTGGAGGGGGAGTTTTACATTGTAGACCCACCTATAACTGATAGATCCGTCATGACGTCACGTCTTTGGAAGCTTCTTATAGGTTTATTGGCAATATCTGAGTTAATTAGATCCACACCTGTAGATGTATTTTAATGCACACCCGAAACACACTGCTTCTTTGTGTAGCATCAAGAGAAAGTCAAAAGAAATCAGCCAAGATTTCAGGAAGAGAACTGGGGACTTGCACAAGTCTGGTTCATCCTTGGGTGAAATATCCAGATACTTAAAGGTGCCTTGTTCATCTGTACAAACAATTATACGCAAGTTCAAACAAGATGAGAATGTCCAACAATCATACCACTCAGGATGGAGACAGTTTCTGTGTATCAGAGATGAAGTGCTTTGGTCAGACATGTGCATATCAACCCAAGAACAAAAGCAAAAGACCTTGTGAAGATGTTGGCGGAAGACTGTGTCATTATCCACAGTGAAATGAGTACTGTATCAACAGGAGATAAAAGACCACTCTGCCAGGAAGAAGCCATTACTTCAAAATAAAAATTAAAAATTCAGAATAATTTTAGAAAATGCACACAGAAACAAATACCTTAATTTTTGGAGACGCCTGTGGTCTGACGAAACTAAAATTGAACTATTTGTCCATAATAACCATCGTTACATTTGGAGGAAAAACAAAGAAGCTTTGAAACCTAAGAACACCATCCCATTTGTGAAATATGGGGGTGGCAGCATCATGTTGTGGGGTTATTTTGCTTCAGGAGGGAACGGTGCAGTTCGCAAAATAGATGTCATCATGATGAAAGAAGATTATGTGTCAATACTGAAGCAACACCTCAAGACATCAGCCAGGAACTTGGACGGAAATGGGTCTTCCATATGGACAATAACCAGAAGCATACTGCCAAACTGGTTACAAAGTGGATTAAAGATAACAAAGTCAATGTTTTGGAGTGTCCATCACAAAGCCCCGATCTCAATCCCACTGAAAATTTATGGGCAAAGCTGAAAAGGCAGGTGCCAGCAAGGCAACCTACAAACATAGCTCAATTCTACTAGTTCTGTCAGAAGGCATGGGCCCAAATTCCTACCTACTATTGAGAGAAGCTTATTGAAGGATATCCAAAACATTTCACCCAAGTCATACAGTTTAAATACAATGGTACCAAATACTAATGACATGTATCTAAACTTTTGACTTTGCTGAAAGTATTCTCTTTCTCTCATTATTCTGGCATTTGGCAAATGTAAATAAGTTTGCTAATCCTAATTGACTTAAAATGCTTTAGGCTGCAGTGAAGTGAATATGCAATGAGCATAATGAGCGGCGGTCGGAAGCAAGTGACAGCAACGGCAGAGACTTCAGCGCTGGAGAAGGAGAGTAAAGATTTGTTTTATTTTTCTCAGACACATGTGTTTTCTCCGGTGCGTGTCACATGGAACATCTCCGTGTGGTCCTTATGCGGGCAGTGTGATTCCCGTGATGCTGGAGAAAAATGGACATGTCTACGTGTTGAGCACACGAGCACACGTATGCTCCACATGTACACATGGTCCATGGCAGAATACACACGTGAGCTCAGACCCATTGATTTTAATGGGTCTACGTGTGCCCGTGTCTCAGGTATGTGAGGAAATGGGCCAAACACGTACCGGAGACACGGACGTGTGAAAGAGGCCTAAGATAGTGTATGTAAACTAAAAATTGTGATGATGCAAAGTAGACATGTGGTAAATGGTATTTGTTAAGTATTTTATGTGACATAGCTCTCTTGTTTAAAGGTGTGATTCACCTATTTTTTTTCTTTTCTCTATCAGTGTAACTTACTATTTCAATTGTCTTCTTGATTGCCTTCTATTTCCGGTTCTGGCACTGAGCGGCGCTATCCCCCTCGCCCAGAGCCAGTCACATGACCCCTGGGTGCTGTGGCCTCTGGCATCTGCTGATGTCACGTCAACTTCCAGGCTCTGAAAGTTGACGTTACATCAGCAGCTGCAGCTGCCTCTGATCCTGAGTGATTGGGATGTGGGCGGTGACTACCACACATCACAGCCCAGCATCAAGAGGAGGGTTCATTTACCCATCCTGCAACTGCTTGCAATGCGGCTGGAACCAGAAGCAAGAGGAGAGGAGGAGTCACATCGAGTGAGTATGTTATCACATGGGGGGGATGAGCAGAGCGCAGTGTGTGCACAGTGTGTGTGAGAGCAGGGAATAGTGTGTGCACAGTGTGTGTGAGAGGGGAGCACAGTGTGTGCACAGTGTGTGTGAGAGTGGAGCACAGTGTGTGTGTGCACAGTGTGTGTTAGAGTGGAGCACAATGTGTGCACAGCACAGCACAGTGTGTGTGAGTGCAGAGCACAGTGTGTGCACAGTGTGTGCACAGTGTGTGTGAGAGCTCTGCACAGTGTGTGTGAGTGGAGCACAGTGTGTGCACAGTGTGTGTGAGAGCGGAGAACAGTGTGTGCACAGTGTGTGTGAGACCAGCGCACAGTGTGTGCACAGTGTTTGTGTGACCGGAGCACAGTGTGTGCACAGTGTGTGTGTAGAGTGTGAATTGTAGCGTGTGTGTGGGATGTAGAGTAGCGTAGGGGAACACAGATCAGTGCAGGGAGCAGAGCTGCGATTGCTCTCCCAGCCAATAGGGAATGTTCTGACTTATTTCTATGTTATTTTTGTTTTCAATTATTTTTTTTACATGTTGCGCCAGTTAATCATAATTTCTGTACACACACACTGTGAACTATATCAGAACAAGCAGAAAATAGATGCTTACTTCCCCTGGCTGTGCAAAGCTTGAAGCTGCTGCTGTGTCACTGATGTGATTTCTCTCAGCGCTTCGATAACATGCAGAGACAGTGAAGAGGGCAGAGAGGAGTCTTTAGGTGGAGATCTGAGTGGGTGTGAGATACAGACTGGTGCTACCGCAAAGGATCATGGAAGTTGTAGGAATTGAACACAGGAAGTCAGGAGAGAGATTAACCCCATCAGAGCTGGAGCAAGCAATGAGGATGTGATGCTACAGCATGATAAAAGGTAATATTGCTGAAATAACATAATAGATATATGGTGAATCCCATAATAGCAAGAATTAGGATAAAAAAAAATCAGTTTTGGTAGCTGGACAACTTCTTTAAAGGCATGCAAATGAAAATTTTGAAAATTGTTAAATTTTCTAATTTTTTGCCAACTTTCCAATATTTTTACAAATAAATGCAAAAAATATCATCCTAAATTTAACATTAGCATGAAGTACAAAACGTCATGAAAAAAAAATTCTCAGAATCTCTGGAATCCATTGAAGCATTCCAGAATTATTAACTCATAAAATGACTTGTATTAAAAAAAAATTGGCCTAGTTAGGACAATGAAAACAGGTTTCGGTGATAAAAGAGTTTAATTTAAAAGGGATGATGTCACACATTTCAAAACTATGTCCACTCATCCTAAAGTAATGCTTTTCATGGAGTTGTGCTATAGCAGCAACATTTCTGCTGCTCCACATGTGTGTCTGTTTTTTTTTTCTTCAACCACAATATCTTTGGACAAACAAACCAGAGAGATTGTGTCGGATGCGGAACAGGCAACATTGTAAAACTCAGTTGGTGAATTTACTGCTACCCTTCTTTGTAGAGTGCACCTCCAAACAGCTCTCTTGATAATTCCACCTACACTATCAACTAAATCCTCACAATTAGTAAGTCAGCATCCATGTAAGAAGTGAATGACGTACATTTATACCGTATTTACTTACAAGCTAGCATGGAAATATTAGTGTCAGTAAAATACGGACTTGATAAAATTCTATTTCATGGATTCTGGAGAGTTTTGACATCCCGCATGAGCTTCTTGTCTGCCACATTGTTTTTTTTTTTACCTTCCTCTGGATCAACATGTTAGGTCATTTGATGAACTTGATGGACTTAAGTCGACCATCAACCTTAAACACAAGGATACTATAATATTACTATGTTATCGGCCCAGTAATGTTTTCATTAAAATAAAGTCAGACATTTAGCTGGTATTCAAATTTTTATGGTTATTTTATATATATAATTGTCAAGTTGCAAAGTAAATATTAAAATCATGTCTATAAAGGAAGCAATGATTGTTGTTACGGCAGTTACTTTGCTATGTTGCATCAGTTACGTCCCTTTCTGTAGCTTTGCTTACAGTAAACAAAATATCATAATGACGAATATGTACAAAAAACAGATAAATAGAACTTTTGTGACGGTGTTTCCGAGATCTTAGACTGTGCTGTTGTAACGTAAAAAAATTGAGAAACATTGGAATAGATGTAAAAAAGGATAAACGGTATTGATAATTGCCAAATTATCTAAGCATAACTGTATAAGCACCCTAGAGTTAAGAAGAGAAATTTATCTTTGCACATCATGTATTTTACTGCAATTCACTTGTATATCTTGTACTGATGGCTCCTAAAAATACAGCAAATTTCTTTACTCAAAAGCACCCATACATGTGCTTACTGAGTCCAAAATGGCTTTCTGGTCATGTGATTTGCGGTTGCAAACTGCAAATGTTCAGATGGTTCAAGGTGTTAATAATATGAGCAACTTACAATTTCTCACGGATACGGTAAATATTTTTTTTGTCAGATTCTCTTTTTGATGGAATGCACCTATGCTAATAATAATTTTACGGGGAGGTAATACACCTTTAAATTGGGCACCATAGCTTACATGTGTGGTGAGAGTTGACTGTCATATCCAACAGGACTCCTGCTCTAAAAGTTTGGATTAGAGCTCCCCTCAATCTTGGCCTTTTAATTTCTTAAATGTAATGGTTTAGAGGAGCTTGACGTGGCTCCCTCTGTCAGCCTAACTCATTATATAATCACAGGGTTATGCTAGTTGCAATTGGAGCTAAAGGCCTAATACTAACCTTTGGGTCTGCTATGGAAGTTTATTTGGGACTGGGGCAAGGTCTTTGAACATATCTGTCAGTGCATCAATGACAGATAGACATAATATATTATACTGCATAGGATGGGCAGAGAATTATATAAGCAGTTAAGCGGTCAAAAGATCACACATTCAAGTCCCTTGGTCAACAAATAGAGAGGGTAATATAAGTATTGAAAATGTCGCCAATTTTTTATCTAAATATATGTCTATAGGAGCTATTGACATGAATTTCTCAACAGATGTCAGTAACAACCCATTTAATGCACACAGGCAAACAAATCAAACCATACATGTCCATAAATTAAGTTATGTATAATAATAAAGAATAAAGAATAAGTATTGAATACATGTATAGAGACAGATGTAAAAGCTATGGAAATGCATGACACCAGCTGAAATATATATGTAATTAGAGAGCAATTCTGCCACTTAGTGAAAAATTATATCAGCTGGTTAGGATGGCCTATAAAAATGTATCTCAGTATCAAGGATCCACACAAGAAACATCTCATAATGGGTAAAGCCAGTGAGCTGTCTCAAGATTTTTGACAAGCTTATGGTTACAAAACATACTGATGATTACAGAAGAATTTCTAAACAAACTATGGAAGGAAACATCACTTCACAATAAAATGACCAACTGCCCCTCACAAGATTTAAGACACAGGAGTAAAAATAAATATCAGAAGAGCTCTCTAAGAGCCAAGAAAAACACCTGTGAAGTATTACAGAAATACCATGAACCAGCAGTTACAATTGTTTCAAAGAAAATAATAAGTAATGCACTCTACCTCCATGACCTTCTTTATATATATACTTTATATAATTGATGGAACGATGAAGTCACAAATGTACCAAGACATTATTTATAAGAAATCTGCTGCCATCTACGAAGGATGATGAAGATGAAATGAGAGTGTACATTTCAGCAAGACAATGATCTGAAACACACAGGTAAGGAAACTCTCAATTGGTTTCAGAGAAAGAAAATACAGTTGTTAGAATGGTCCAGCCAGTCACCTCACCTGAATCCAACAGAAAATTTATTGAAGGTGCTAAACCTCAGAGTTCATAGAAAGGAGCCAATGGAACAATCAGGATTTGAAGAGTGTTTGTGTGGAAAAATGGCCCAAAATCACAACTGAGCAATGCATGCTATTAGTTTTTCCATATAGTAGACGTTTTGAAGCTGTCATTACCAAAAAAGGCTTTTGTACGAAGTATTAAATACATTTCAGTATGCATATTTATACATTTTCCCTGTGCCATTTCTCATTGTCATTGGGGGCATGGAAGGAAGCAGGACAAAATGCGTATTGTGGTGTAAGAACCTAGCACTCGTCCTTTACAATTAAATGGCTAGGGTATACTTCTTATGTAACACACAGTGGGTTACTTGTGGCACATTGCATTGATTTTAACAGTAATATCTGTGCACTGGCCTTATGCTGATAATAGTTTCTACTGCATGCCCCAGGATACTTTAATCTGGATGTTACCACACCATCTGAGTTCATGTTATTTTGGAACAGGTCTGTGTTTTATGTCCCTCCCCTCTGTTGTGAGGCACTCTTGC
This sequence comes from Anomaloglossus baeobatrachus, assembly GCF_048569485.1. Lineage (NCBI taxonomy): Eukaryota > Metazoa > Chordata > Amphibia > Anura > Aromobatidae > Anomaloglossus > Anomaloglossus baeobatrachus. The sequence goes on from NC_134355.1 coordinate 261,517,297, forward strand.
TTTTAATATGGTTTTGTAATATATTTTGGTTGTAAAAATACTTTACATTTTACTCATCTTTTGTTTGGTTGCTTTGCAAACCTTGGTCATATATTGATATTTTGACATAGACATTGGATTAACTAATAGCAGCATGATGCAGAAATAGAGAGCCCGATTGCAATGATGTGTCTGTGGACTGCTTCGTGCACTTTTGATAGAATACTTGTTTTGTCTTATGTAGATGAGATGTAGAAGACCTAATACTTTTGAGCTGTGTAAATTCCCACCCACAACAAAGACTGGCAGCTTCCTGTGTGCACTGTGCATTGTGAGCAGACTGCTAATTAGTGGTTGGGACAGGGTTATACAGGTTAGCTGGCCTAGCATGAACTTGAGACTTAGATCTGCAGTAATAATCTCCTGCTGATAAAACATTGCTTTTATTGAAACTACAGTACATAGCCTAATAAGTGATACATCACTAGAATATGGATCTCTACCCCCACACCATGCTTCTCTCAGATTAAATAGAAATAAAACCTGTTGACAGATTCCCTTTAATGAAAACAAAAAACAAAATATGTTTGCAAGTTTTTTATGTACGGAAGAAATAGTACAGATATGGTTTTGATACTAGTTAGTCATTGATGTGTGAACAAGTAGAGATGAACGAACATGTTCGAAAAAGGTTCGCAGATCTCAAATTCATCATGACCCTTGCCCATTCAAATTTGGGTTCGGATTCCTGAACACTTTTCTGAAAATCGGTAAAATTTGGCCTTTGGTCGGTAACTGTTCACGTTTGCAATAATGCTTTTCTTCTACCTTATTATCACTTTGGCTAGGATGGTGGTGTTATATGATGAGTGGGGGGAGTTGTTTGATGAGGGGAGGGGGTGAGGAGAGGTCAGAGGAGCAGCGGAGTGGTTTTTTTTTAACCTTAAATGTGGATGTTCCGGCAGCTAATCAGGGAATAGAAACCATCAACAAAGTTCAGACACAAGGACTTGTGTCAATGGCTGGCTAAGTCACATCTGCCTCTGTATATAAGAAGCCAAAATACGGTGTCAACACCATTTGGAAACTGCTACAGATTGGGGAGAGGGCTGTAGCAGCGTATATATCACTGCAGATTAATACAAATCGATAACTCTGTGCTCCTGGCACAATAATACATTTGAGCATCTAAATACTGATTGCTAAATCTGTGCTCCTGCCAGAAATTGAAATTTCAGGATCTAAATTCTGATAGCTAAATTTGTGGTCCAACAGCCAGCCACAAATAAACATATAAATACTGATTGATAATTCTGTGACACTGCCTCACTATCCGATCAGAGATGAAAAGATGTGGACATTTGTAATACTGATAGCAAAATCTGTGGTCCTGCGCCCTTCCACAAATAGACATGTCAGCAAATAGAAAACTGCTAAGGAAAATCTTAGAAAAATTAGATATTTAGAGTACAAAAATTGCTATTTTTATATCTGCACAGTCGCCTTGTCACGGCATATCTCGTTACTGGGTACCTACTCTCAAAACTGCACTCACCAAGCTGCAATGTGAACAGGTGCATAACTGAACATGACATAAAATTACAAAAAGTTCACAGTATTTACTACTTGGAGCCCTATTGGGCTGCAAATGTTCACCTTCCTTGACAGTTTTATTTATTGCATGGTGGGAATTACTGCATATTTAATCTTTTTTTAATCTTTTTTCTTGATAGTATACTCTGGTCCAGTCATTTCATTGATAATATTGTACCGCCCCGTGGGCTCGGCTGCGTCCGCCGAGCCGCTTGGATCCGTGCTCGTTCTGCGGGTGGTGGCTCGAGCTTCTCACGGACCCAGGGGTCACGTCGCTCTGCAAGGGAGTTGGCGCTACACGTGGGGATTTGGGTGTTTGATTTGGAATAACAGTTCGTGACGCCACCCACGGGTTGTGGTGATTGTGGACACCACCGCTGCGGTGAAGGTGCGGGGATCCCGGGAGTGGTGTAATGGCGCAGCCCTTTGGGTCTCTATGCCTTGGCGGTGGTGTTACCCGGTATGGTTGGGCTGTTGTCTTCTAAAGGGACTTGTGTGGGGTAGGTCCTTAAGTCCAGCCTGCAATCAGTTGATTCGACTAGGCCCTGTCAGTTCAGGGCTTTGTGCTGGGTCTAAGTACCCTGCTTGGTGCTCCAGTATCCAGTTGGCTCCCCGGTTCGGTTCCGGCGGGCCACTACCCTGTCCCGGTCCCTTACGGTTCCACCGGTCGTATTCCCGGTCTCCTGCAGGTGACCACCACCATCTGCCTTCTTGCCAATGGTGACTGGGGTCACCAGCTAGTCTCTTATCAGGGCACGGACACAGAACTGCCCATGACCTCGACTGCTCTACACTTGCTCTTGAACTAGTCTTTCTGTTTTCCCGCCTCCAGGCCTGTGAACTCCTTGGTGGGTGGAGCCAACCACCTAGCTCCACTACCCTGGTATAGACATCAAACCTGGAAAGTGGTAACAAGGTTTTTAAGTTTGGCTGGTGTTACCTAACCGGGAAGGGGGTGTGGTGTGGTTATGTGTCTATCTGGGCCGACCTGGATAGTCCAGGGCGTCACATTCCCCCTTGGTTTAATGCAGACCGTCCGTGGGCTGCCCGTCCATCGCCGGTTTATTTTTGTTGTAAAACTGCAAAAGATAATAAACACATGTACATTTATAATAACATATTTACATTTTCACGAATATTTGGTTTTTCTTTCTTCCCTTACAGGAGGCACATTACTTTAAATGTTGCAAACATTTTTAACAACAACGGGTCCATGTCCTTCCGCTTTCCCACTCATGCAACCCAGCCTTGATGCTGCCCCTAAGAAGTGGGCAGCACCCCTTTTCCCCAGTCCGGAATCAGGAACTTGGCCAGGCCACCCAAGCGGGAACGGGCACGGTGCTTTGCACCCAGCAGTCACTCAGAGGCCCCATGTCCAGGAGACCCCTGAACCGGAGGATGGTCACCGGTTTCTGTTGTGACCGGACCCCAGCCTGCTCTGCTGCGGGTCCTCCCTCCAACCAGCCTCTCCGGAGACCTGCAGTTGCGGGAAGGCAATAAGGGCACTATTTACAAGCCCAAAAGCTATTGGGTGGCTTGCTAGTTCTCAGCCGTGTTCAAGATTACTCATGTCAACAAAAAGGGGCAACAAAAGTCCCAACAGGGATGGGCGCTTCAGTAGCCGGTCCGCTACCATAAACAACATAGGTCCCAACGGGGACTGGCAGTTGGGTCCCAATGGGGACTGTCCTTGTGGCAACGGGGATCCGCTACCTCACTCCTCAGCACTTTCATCCTCCACTTTGTACTCTGCCTCCACGGTGACTCCGGGGCTGTACGGTGGGGCAGGGGTCTGAGAGCGCTCCGGGCCTTCATGCCGTGCCCTTCTCTGCACACTCAGGGCAAACCAGCCCCTCTCTCCACAGTGGCGGGTGTACGTGACAAACTCTCCGGGGATCAGGTCACGGTCCGGGTGGCCCATAGGCAGGTGGGGGTACACATCCCGACGGGACACAAACATCTCTTTCTCCAAGCCGGGCTCAAACAGAAACCCCCACCCCCTGTCGGGGTCAAAGCGCCGGACCTGGACCTCATACCTCGGGCCTCGCTCAAGGAAGGTGGCACACCTCAGGTTCTCCTTCTCCTTCTCCACATCTCGGCCCTTCTCTTCTCCCGGGCCTCAATTTCCCAGCCCAGCTGGCTCTGCTGCCGCTCCCAATACGGGGTGTCTACGTGTCCCTCGGGCGCGCTGGTCAGGCCCAGCCGGCGCTCCCCTGTGCCAACTATGATTGTCACCTTCTTTTGGGAACCCCGCTGTGTCGTGCCTGAGGTGCTGCCCTGCAGCAACAACCCTGCGCCGCCTAAGCCGAGGCCTGGGTGTGGGGAGCGGCCAGCTTTACCTGCCAGGCGGGCCTCTGGGTATCCAGCACCTCCGTCTTGGCCTGGCGGACTGCCGGGGCTGGGACCTTCTTGGGTGCGGTCGCTTCTGGGAACAGTGGGGCTTCCTCGGGAGCCGGCTTTCTACGGGAACCCTCCTTCCAAGGAAGCGGGACGGGTGCGGGCCGTGCATATGGTCACCCACGGGCTGCTTCTACGGGGGGGTCCTTCTGGGCAACTGGGACGGGCTCCTCCGCCAGTGTCGGGGGCGGCAGACCAAGTGGGGGAGCAGCAGTGACCGATACGGACAACAGAGGGGGCGACAGGAGAATTGGGGCAGACCGGGTCCCTCAGCCGCAGCGGCCGGTCCCTCAAGGACATAGGGGCGGGGATTGGTCGCCCTCTCCTTCAAATTCACCCCCATCTCGCGTGCCCACACGGCCGCGGCTATCTCTCAGGCCTCTCGGACGGGGCAGATATGTTGTATGCTCGGGTTCCAGGAACAAGACGGGTAGCAGAGTCCTGGCGTCCCTTCCTTTTATCTCCTCAGTCACATGAGGGCAAATCTTCACCCGCCCCGCTTGGCATTTTCCGAGCACTCTCTTTTCTTCTTGCTCTCCTCCGCTCTCGGGGGGCGGGGCTTCGTCTTCGCGCCCTTTATGTTCAGGGAAGACGGCTCGGGCGGGAACTCTTCGTGCCCAAGATGGCGGATTCTCCAATTTTTCAGCGGGACGCTACTGGCGATGATCTGAAGACGCACTTCCACAGGTAAGTGGACGGTTCGAATGCTGTTCGTGACGCCAGAAAAGTTGATGTGTACCGCCACGTGGGCTTGGCTGCGACCACCGAGCCGCTCGGATCCGTGCTCGTACTGCGGGTGGTGGCTCAAGCTTCTCACGGACCCGGGAGTCACGTCATTCTGCAAGGGAGTTGGCGCTACACGCGGGGATTTGGGTGTTTGATTTGCAATGACAGTTCGTGACGCCACCCACGGGTTGTGGTGATTGTGGACACCACCGCTGCGGTGAAGGTGCGGGGATCCCGGGAGTGGTGTAATGGTGCAGCTATGTCTTGACCCCTCTGTGGGTAGGGGTTGTTGGTCCCGGGGCCCGGTAGGAGAGGGCCGGGGTGCAGGTGAAGTGTCGCGGTGCGGTGCCTGATGGCACTGGTGTACTCACTCTGACACAAGACACTGGAGTCGCTGGTAAACCAAATGGAGTGATGAACAGGGCCCGCAGCCAGCTGCAGCTTCTTCCAGACTAAATTGGTGGTCTCCACCTTTCTCCTGCACCTCTGTGTAAATGTTTTGTCTCCTGTGCCTAGACACCTGTAGTCCACTCCCCGACTGGTATATGCCGTAGGAGTCCGTTTGCCCGCAGACGCTGGCCCTTTGAGTCTCTATGCCTTGGCGGTGGCATTACCCGGTATGGTTGGGCTGTTGTCTTCTAAAGGGACTTGTGTGGGGTAGGTCCTTAAGTCCAGCCTGCAATCAGTTGATTCGACTCGGCCCTGTCGGTTCAGGGCTTTGTGCTGGGTCTGAGTACCCTACCTGGTGCTCCGATATCCAGTTGGCTCACCGGTTTGGTTACGGCGGGCCACTACCCTGTCCCGGTCCCTTACAGTTCCACCAGTCATATTCCCGGTCTCCTGCAGGCGGCCACCACGGTCTGCCTTCTTGCCAATGGTGACTGGGGTCCGACCCAGCCACCAGCTAGTCTCTTATCATGGCACGGACACAGAACTGCCTGTGACCTCCACTGCTCTCCACTTGCACTTGAACTAGCCTTTCTGTTTTCCCACCTCCAGGCCTGTGAACTCCTCGGTGGGTGGAGCCAACCACCTGGCTCCACCCCCCCTGGTGTGGACATCAAACCTGGAGGGTGGTGACAAGGTTTTTAAGTTTGGCTGGTGTTACCTAACCGGGAAGGGGGTGTGGTGTGGTTATGTGTCTACCTGGGACGACCTGGATAGTCCATGGCGTCACAAAATACATATTTACTCAGATTTCATCATCCAACTCTGTTCTATTTTTTTTTTCTTACAGGGGACTTGGTCCACCACAAAGTAGATATTACTAGTTTTAGAACACCCACAGCAGGAAATAAAATTGCCACCCTAGACACACTATTGAGTCTTTTCCATATGGGGAAAGACAATTTGTACAAGCAATTAGCTCTTTGACAATCAATGTAAATCCATATATACTAGACTACAACAAAGATGATATGGTAAGGAAAATTTGAATGTAGCTAGTAGAGGAGTGAGAAAAATTTCTAGATTACAATTAATAAACAAAAATATGCGATTAACATGATACAGGTAAACTATATCTTTAAACAGTGTTAGCCAGTAGAGATAAAAAAAAAATTGTTTAAAAGAACTGAGGGTCCTCAGTGGTTTGTGTTATACTGAGCCTGATGAAGAGACCTGAGTAGTCTTAAAAGCTTGCTATTATCACCATCTTTTCAGTTAGCCATTAAAAGGTATCAACCACTGAGGACTCTCGGTTCTTTCACGCAGTTAATATGAGCACTAGGATTAATTTTGTAACATCTTATAGCCAACATTTTAATCAGATTACAGGTATAGTGCACAGATACTTACCAGATTTGGATCAGGATGAAACTTTACACAAAATTCTGAAAAAAGGATGTGGTTTTGTAGGTAGCAGAGGGAGGACAAATGGAAATGTTTTATCGCCTTGTCTGATATGCACAGAAAACAAAATCTCTAAAGGCACACAACGAGATCGCTAACGAGATCGTTTGTTGCGTCACCGTTTCTGTCACGCAGCAGCAATCTCGTTATGTGTGACACCTACCAGTGATCAGGCCCCTGCTGTGAGATCGCTAGTCGTTGCGGAATGGTTGGGACCATTTTCTTCAAAGGCGATGTCCTGCTGTGTAGGACGCATCACTGTGTTTGAGGCCTACCAACGACCTCCAAACACAGTCCCAACGCCTGCCGAGATCGTTATACAGGTCGCTGTTCGTTACTGCATCGTTGGTAAGATCTGACTGTGTGACATCTCACAAGCGACCTCCCAGTGACTTACCAGCGATCCTTATCAAGTCGCATTGTTTTCGGGATCGCTGGTAAGTCGTTACATGTGACGGGGGCTTAAAACCTGGTTATCCTTATCAGGATTTTTCAATTGTGGCTTGATCACCTGTACTGTTTGCCAATCTGCACACAAGACACATACTTTTAGAGGACATGATTCTGATATATTTGATATTAAATCCTTCATAAACTGTGAAACTACCCATATTATTTATGTCATTTTGTGTACACAATGTAACTTACTTTATGTAGGCTGCACAATAAGAAGTTTGAAACTAAGAAAAGCAGAACATATTGCTGACATAAAGAAAAGAAAAGTTACCACTATCTCCGAAGCAGCCAAACAATTTGTTGAAGTATATAATGGCAGTTTGGACTCTTTTTTTTCTTTTTTGGATTATTGAATTGACAAACCAAAAAGAAGGGGCCACTGCAGAATGTTACTCCCCAAGAATGAAGCTTTTTGGATTATGAAGTTTAATACCAAAATACCTTGGTTTAAATTAACGCAGTGATTTAACGTATATTTACTAATTTTGTGTTAACATATACATTTTTCTATGTTTCACTTTCTATTGTCCTCTATTAAATTAATATTTATTGTACATCTATAATCTAATACTAAATTGTTTCTGTGCATTCTGTATTCTTGTAGTTAGTGGGCAGCACTGGTGCTTTTTTCGAGTGGTTCACATATGCATTAAATTCAATAATTGAGTAATTCTATTTGTGATATCATCAGGGTGAGGGTTTCTGTTATTAAATGTGTGTCATAATCTAAAAGGATTTGTTAAGAATAAGACTTATACAGAGTCAAAACGCGTCAACACAATATACCATGTCCTGCTGATATTTTAATGCTTTGGAAATAAAGAAGAATTTTACAAAGTCTAAGTTTCCTCTTACACACTTTTTTTTATTGGAATTTAACCCTAGGCTATCCCTAACCTCAGGGTTACTTCTGTTGGTGGAGATGCATAAATCCCATTTCTGGTTATACTCCTAACCAGTATTATTCTGTAACCCCCCTTCCACCAGGGAAGGACAGGAATGGAGTATGATGGAGAACAGATAAAGACAGACAAGGGAAATCTAAAACTCTGAAACACTGCACACACAGGAGTAGACAATTAGAGACTCAGGAGTAAAGCAAGAAGGTAACAAAAAGACAACAATGGTTAACTCTATAACCACACTCAGCAACAAGTATAACAACCAACTAATATCTGGATCACAACACCTCACCAGACCACCTAAGATAAATAATAGCTGGCAAAGGTGGAAGGATCTAGCCAGCATATATAGGAGGGGAGCAGATGGGATTGGCTTCCCGACAACATGGGCTCAAAGAAGACCAACAAGCAGACAAGCAGAGATTTAACTCCTGCTCTCGATGAATTACCACTCTGCATGTAGACGCCCGAGTTTGCAGCGTTAATCACAGACACCTGAGAAGTTATCAGGTGGCGTGTCAGAATCTGGTAGTCAGAACATAACCTGCCGCGACTATGACAGTCAGCGAAATTTGCAAAAATCTCCATGTGACAGAAAGGCAACATCCATTCTAACTCACATTCCTGTTTAGAATGTTGACACAGCTGGTTTATAAACACATATCACGTGATGCGATGGGGACACAAAGTGAGTCACCAAAGCTGAACGATGCGTTCCACCCATGCAATAGACATGCATTGCTTATTTACCATATTCTTGGGAATCAAGGTGACTATCAGAGATGCCCTATACGTACAGCTGGCTGATTGTATGACACATCACGATGTATTACTTGATCTGTGGATCGACCGCTGACTGCCATATCCACCACAAGGTTATTGGAGCAATAACCCTTGTTAATCTTCTGAATTTTCAAATCCCCTGACAATCCTGAGAGGAAGAAACGTATTGGGGCAACTATAGATCTCTTTTTTTATGTAAATGCGAACTGCCTTTATCAGGGAAGGATCTTTAGAAGAAGTAGGGCCTTTTCAGTTAGGACTAGATTCACAGAGGCCCCTTTCCAAGCCAAGCTGATTAGGATGGATGATCCTGCGGAATTAATGCCAGTTTGAGGTCCACATCCCTTGGACATTGACAGATGGGTGACACAGTTTCAGTTTTGTTTGATATACTGCTTCACATCATGAAATATTAATGGTAGGAAACATTGGCTAATATATCTGCCCACTGTCATTATTAGATTGTCCTATTTTCTTTTTTTATATAATATCCATTTAATTGTTATGCTACATGACATAGGTCATCCAATTTTTGGAGTAGATATAATGTTTTTAATATTTGTTAGACAGGTTTTTCATCAAATGTGTCTTATAAACTAAATATATTAAAGGTTATGTTTTATTATCTACTCACAAATTGCTTGTTAATCATCATTGATGTGTTAGTTTGATCTTTTCATCCACAGGTTGCGGAAGAAAAGTGGAAATAAATATAAAAATGAAATATGATAAGCTTGGACCTTCAAATCTTAATAAATGTATCAGACACATAAGAAAATGATTGTTCAGCATTGTATTTTACCAGCCAGAATAATGTTTACTCACTGACGGACACACGCAATTAAAGCGCACCAACCACCAGGATTTTCCTATATTACCTTATACCAGTGCTATACTGGCGCTATCATGCTGATGCTGTACATATCTTTAGTTGTTAGCTAGGATGTATAAGCAAGTAAAGTTTGTAAAATGAACAACTTCTTGATTGGCAGCAACTGCAGCAGATAATAGCTGGGGTTGGGTTTTCATAGTGATTCCCGCTCCTTGTCTGTTGTTCCTCCCCCTCTCTTTTATTTATGCAGATTCTATTATAGAAGCGTTTTAATAATAGTTGTGGCTAAATTAAAGTGACTAGAAGGACCTTACTGATGTCATACTGATGTGACCAGAACAGTGATCACACTGTCTTTGAACACAGTGCAAATCATACTGGGACTACAAATAATTTGTACAGCCAAGATAGGGTTGATAAAACTAATATAGTTTACTGATATAAGTAGCAAATATATTAAAATATTTTATTAAAATAGACAGGTGGGGGAACATGGGGGAGACACTAGATGGTGACAAAATCCAGCAGGAGAATGATATAGTGTGTATGAATAGGATGGTAATATATAAAAAATTACTAGGTATACATAGGCTTAGATAAACACCATGATCACAATACAAAAAAGTCACTTGATGCAGCATCGTGTCAGGGTAGCTAAGTAAAGCAGCAAGAGCAAAAGCAAATGTACTGAGCTGAAATGGTTAAGGTGTATTTTTAGCCATGCGTGAACTCCTACTAGATTGGTGCCAGGCCCCAATGTGTGTTTTGGCAGAAGCCTTAAGGCTGCTTTACACGCTGAAATTTCTCGTGCTATCGCATTTGCGATCGCACACACCCCCATCGTTTGTGCGTCACGGGCAATTTGTTGCCCGTGTCACACAAAGTCAGTAACCCCCGCCACACGTACTTACCTCCCGAACGACCTCGCTGTGGGCGGCGAACATCCACTTCCTGAAGGGGGAGGGACGTTCGGTGTCACAGCAACGTCACACAGCGCACGGTCAATAGAAGCGGAGGGGCAGAGATGAGCGGGATGTATACATCTCGCCCACCTTCTTCCTTCCGCATTGGTGGCGGCCGGAGGTAAGCTGCAGTTCATCGTTCCCGGGGTGTCACACGGAGCGACGTGGGCTTCCTTGGGAACGATGAACAACCGGAGCACAGAAGAACGTTCGATATTTTGAAAATGAGCAACGTGTCAACAAGCAACGATAAGGTGAGTATTTTTGCTCGTTCACAGTCGCTCATTTGTGTTACACGCTACAATATGTCAAACGAGGCCGAATGTGCATCACTAACGACGTGACCCCGACGACATATCGTTTGATATATCGTAGCGTGTAAAGCCCGCTTTAGTCAAGGGGTGGCATCAATCCAGCGAAAAAGGTCTTTAAGCTGCTGAACCAACAGAATGAGAAATGCAAATGTCAGACAATGAAACCAGCACATGCACTGGATGGTGTCTGAAGCTAAACACGCACACCAATGCCTCATTGGCGAGGGTCTGGTCATGAGAAGGCAAATCCAGTCTAGATGATGATGTGGGCGGGGAAGCCGAGAAATGCCACACACCCAGGAAGACAAGCAGAAGGGGGCATGGCAGCAAAACAGAGACCAGCCCTTGCGGACCAGGGCAGACTAGGCAAATTATATAAAGGAGTGTTGAGGAGAGCCATAAGATGAAATACTTAATTAACTTCTTGACAAGGGATTGTGGGAAATATGTCGATTTGCCTTACGTAATTCAGGTTTCAGATCATATGACACAGATATAAAGGTGGCTGCCATTGCCTGTTTCTCCACACCTTGCCTGGAATGCAAGGAATGTCCAGATGTAAGAAGATACCATATAAGGGAAGACTGGTCAAGCTAGAAGACATCACAGACCAAACCATCCAGCATGGATCCACCAGATGATGTCCCTCCCATCACCATCACCATGGATCCATCCAATGATGTAATAGACCCGCCTACAATGACGCCTACCAATCAGCTCATGGACTAACACATTGTTCGACCCACTGACCAATGAACACATCCGGACATGCCCCTTTGCAAGGTTATATCAGAGCAAGCTCAGTTGTGATAAAGCAGAGCATGGGCTGACTTCTGTCAAGGAAAGATGAATATCCGACTGTGTCTGATCTCATTTTTCAAGCATGCACTCGATCCACACCAATTTGGCCAGGCAGTAGGCAACTAGTGATCTCTGGTTAAGAGTTCACCTTAACAGGAGGCTCAAGATAATGTAATTTTAGAGAAATCTGAATAGAAACCAGGACAAAAAAAACAAAATAGGTACCATGGGTAGACCATGTAATGAGAAAAATAAATAGTTGAGAACCACAATGAATAAATGAATGGCTGAATAACATACATTTGAAATGGATGATGAATGATTGGAAGGAAAATTAAAAATTAAAAAAAAAATAAAATTAAAAACATATATCAATAAAGGAAGAATGTAGTAAGTGTGCAAAGTATATGTAAAGACACTACAATTATATATATTAATAAATGTGTAAGTAATGATATAAAGAATTTGAAGATAAAAAAAGAGTGAATGTATGTGAGCAAGTAGAAGTTGAAATATAAATAAATAATGGTGTAAATGAGTTGTGAAAAAATAGACAGTGTGGATGTGGGAGTGAAGCATGACAAGCCTTGTGGGTTGTCGTACTTTTTAAGGATTTGTTAATAAATTTTACTACGGCACCCGTGTCTACCAAATCTCTGCTGGATTTCCTCTACATTTTTTGCTATTACTGGATTTACTCTTATCCATATCTGTGCAGGACTATAGTTATCGGGTAAGCTGAGACCCAGGTGGCTCGAATGCTAGAGCAGGATTCTATTGCTTCTTTGTGTGAATATATACACTTTCATACACTCATTATGTTCTCTTTTATATATATATATATATATATATATATGAATATATATATATATATATATATATATATATATATATAAATGTCGCGGGCGGAGGAGGGGACGCTGCGCTCTCCCACTGCTTGGGTCCGGCTGCTGCTACTGCTCGGTGGTGGCTCGAGCGGTGGGCCGGATCCTGGGGACTCGAGCGGTGCTCCTCGCCCGTGAGTGAAAGGGGGGAGTTGATTGTGGGTATTTGGAATTGTCCGTGACGCCACCCACGGTTGTGGTGAGATTGGTGACACCACCGCTGCTCTGGACGGGGATCCCGGGAGCGATGACAGGGAGCAGCCTGGATGTTAGTTCTCCCCTCCGTGGGTAGGGGGTTTGGTTGTCCCGGGGCCCGATGAAGGGGTAGGGATGGATGGCAGGCGGGTTACAGGGCCTGGTGAGGTGCAGGGTCGCAAAGGCAGCGCTGTGCCGCACGGCACGGTGGTACTCACTCAGCCAATGATGAACACAGAGTCATGTGATGGATGGGTCCCACAGACGGCTGCGGTGTTTCTCCTCCCGGCAGGTTTATGGTGACTGCCTTTCCCTGCACCTGTGTACTGTGTATGGTTTCAATGGGTTCCCACCAGTAACCCGCTCCCCAGCTTGGATATGGGCTAGAGGAGCCCCTTTTGCCTGCAGGCTCTGGCCCTGGGAACTTTAGCCTTGGCGGTGACTGTGTTTCCCTCTCTCGGTTGGACTGTTGCCTTCTGTCGGGACTTGGCTGCTGGGAAACCCTGGAGGTTCCCTTCGCTAACGGATTTGACAAATAGCACGGTGACTCCAAGCCTTGTCTGGGTCCGTAAGCCCCTGCCGGATGGTGCTGGCTTCTCTTTGCGTATCAGTCCGGTACCGCCGGGCCACCGCCCGTCCACGGTCCTTACAGCTAGCTACAATAAGCTTCTCCTGCAGATGGTCACCACCGTCTGCCAACCTTGCTGTTCCGTCCGGGCCACACACCTGGACCAACTTCAGGCTCCTCAACTGCCACTTCACTCCTCTCACTTTCACTTCAAAACTTTATCTCCTGCTTTTCCCGCCTCCATTACTGTGAACTCCTCGGTGGGCGGGACCAACCACCTGGCCCACCCCCTGGTGTGAACATCAGCCCCTGGAGGGAGGCAACAAGGGTTTTTGTCTGACTTTGGTGTGCCTGACCGGGAGTGTGGGTTGTGTTGGTGTAGTTACCTGTGGCCACTGCCTTGTCCAGGGCGCCACATTATATATATATATATATATATATATATATATATATATATATATATAAAAAAAGAGAACATAATGAGTGTATGAAAGGACATTACATTAACTGTATGAAAAACCACAATATGCCTATTGAAGAACACTTGAATAGGGATAGGGGAGGAACCTGGAAACCAAAATTGTCAGGAGTGATTTAAGAAAAATAAAAGGAAGAACAAATGAGAATCATTAAAACATTCAGAAAAATCAGTGAAAATATATAAGGATACATAGTGGTAGTCAGCTAAAGAGCAGATATAGAAATGGGGCAAAATTAATAGTCTAATTTAATTCATGTGGTTGTATGGTCTTCAAAGTCCATATCCATTAGCTTTCACACTGTGGGAGGCAGCAGGAAATATTCCCTACCCAAATCCCTGAATAGATACAGTCAATACCGCGCACGGGTAGTAAACATTGTTCGAATTGATGACACATCTTGAAGTGTCATGCAATATGTTTTAAAGTATCAATGTTGTCTTCATCAGCTTCAGCTCTGATGTCCCTGATGTGTTCACAGACTCTCACTTTTAGGGCCCTGTTGACCACCTTACAGGTCAAACAGTTGATAGTATGGGCGATGGTGTAGGTTTTTGAGTTGGTAGAGTTGGCAAATTCTGTAGCACGCTCAATGTTGGGGCATGCTACACAATTACCATGTGGAGTGCATACCCAATGTGGTCAAAATGATCCACATGAAGAGTCCTTTTAAGACAAGATGATCTTTGAGGCTGCTTGTGTGGCGTGCAGTGATGTTGGGATAGGGGGTGATAAACTGCTCTAAAATATGATCCGCAAGTAGTATTGGCCAGTACTTCTCAATGCTTTTCTTTATGAGGTGCCAGTGGGAATGGTATTGGTTATTAGAGGGAGTATGCCTAATTTTGTAATTTTACAATATGATTGCCTTCTGGCCGATTGTTAAGCATGCTTGATGAAAAAAAATGGCAAATGATGGATAGTAAAAATATGAAAAAAACCCCACAAAAAATCAAATCACCCCCACTTTGTCCCAATAAAACAATAATAATAAAAAATATATACAGGTTTGCTATCACTGTGCTTGTAAAAGTCCAATTTATCTAATATCAAATAAAGTAATCCAATCTCAAATTGGCGTAATGATAAAAGAAAATCAAAACAACAGTATTACATTTTTTGGTCACCTTTACATTGCAATAAAATGCAATAAGAGGTCATTAAAACTTCATATATACTCCAAAATTGTATCAGTAAAAATGTTATCTCAGGTGCAAAAAATAAGGCCTTACATCCTGAAAAATGGAAACAAAAGTAAGAAAAAAATTCTAAGAAATTTCAGATTTTTTTTTCATCACTTAAAATAATATATATAGATGTTTGGTATCTGTATACTTATTCTAATGTGGATAATCATATTGCTTGTTCAGTTTTACCGTATCATGAACATGGTAAATAAAAAAAAATTCCCAAATCTATTGTATTATTTCAACACACTTGAAATATTTTCTCCCTCTTTCCAGTGCATCACATGATAAAATGAATGATATCATTCAAAAGTACAATGCGTCCTGCAAAATGACATATCGTACGGATATGAAGACTTGGGTACAGGAAATAAAATAATTATAGTTCTGGGTAAAAGTGGAGGAAAAAGCAAAAGCGCAAGGTTAAGAACGGGTTAAGACTTGCATGAATCTGCTGTCAATAAGAACTTTATAATTTCTTGGAAGTCTGCATTTACTAGCAGTTGGGAAACTGTGCTGAATAAGCATTTTTGCTACACAACTATCTGAGCCAATAAATTCATCTGTTTTCACTGGCAGCCTTGCTATCAACTTCAGTAATAAAAAAAAACACTACTATTAAATATTAACTTGAGAATTCTACTTGTTTCCACACCAGTTTTTTTCTTCTACATTAATATCAATATATTGCTTAGTAAATCTATAAGCAAATAAATAAATAAACTATATAAATCTATAACAAAAAAGATATGTTGAGCAAATTTCATGTTCTACTAAATTCATGTTCATTCAATTTAGGTGTTGCTTAGCAACATTAGCTGTAACAGCTAGAACACCTTTGATCTTTTTATCTAATATATTAAAAATAAATGATAGAAAATGATACCATGGAAACAGTTTGAACTAGGCATCATTTTTTATTAACTTTGAATACATGTTTGTAATCTACCAGAAAAGACAATTTATAGTTTTTCAGAATATCTATTTGAATGACTACTTTTAATACAGCATTTAGATTTTTCCTACTACATTAAATGAAAAATATTTTATGCATATGCACAGTAAAGTAAAAATAAATAAACAATGGCATTTTAGACAATTTAAATCTCAAAAATATTGTAAAGAAGATACTTAAGGCTATGTGTGCACGTTGCGTTTTTTTCCACGGAAACGCTGTGTTTTGAACTGCAGCGTTTTCAGTGCCAAATTGCATGCGTTCAGCTTCCCCAGCAAAGTCTATGAGAAAGCCGAAAAATCAATCCACATGCTGCATTTGTAAAGGCAGCGTTTTGGATGGCCAAAATCGCTGCGGAAAAAAAATCAGCATGTCACTTCTTTTGTGCGTTGTAGCTGCGTTCTCCACCCATTGAAATCAATGATGTGGGTCAAAACGCAACCAAAATGCACTTGGTCTGCATTTTTGTTGAGTTCAGCATGCTTTTTTGACAAGGAAAACACAGGTCTTTTCAGTCTCTGTCAATGTCGGTCAATCTCTGTCTGTGGATGTTGGTGAATCTCTCTGTCGGTCGGTCGGTCTCTTTCTCTGTCAGTTGGTCGCTCTGTCTGTCTCTCTCTCTTTTTCTGTTGGTCGGTCTCTCTCTCTATCTGTCCCTCTGTCTGTCGGTCAGTCTCTCCCCTTCTCTCATACTCACTGATCACCGATCACCGGTGCGGTGCTGCACGGCTGTCACACTGCTCCGGTGGCTTTTCCTCTTTTGAAAATGCTGGCTGCTCATTATTCAATCTAGTATTCCCTGCTTTCCCTGCCCACCGCCACCTATGATTGGTTGCAGTCAGACACGCCCCCACGCTGAGTGACAGCTGTCTCGCTGCAACCAATCACAGCCGCAGGTGGGCGGGTCTATATCGTGCAGTAAAATAAATAAATAAATAATTTTAAAAAAAATGACGTGCGGTCCCCCCCAATTTTGATACCAGCCAGGGTAAAGCCACATGGCTGAAGGCTAGTATTCTCAGGATGGGAAGCCCCACGTTATGGGGAGACCCCCAGCCTAACAATATCAGCCAGCAGCCGCCCGGAATTGCTGCATCCTTTAGATGCCACAGTCCCGGGACTCTACCCGGCTCATCCTGAATTGCCCTGGTGCGGTGGCAATCGAGGTAATAAGGAGTTAATAGCAGCAGCCCATAGCTGCCACTAAGTCCTAGGTTAATCATTGCAGGTGTCTATGAGACGCATTCCATGATTAACCTGTAAGTGAAAGTAAATAAACACACACCTGGAAAAATCCTTTATTTGGAATAAAACACAAAAAAACACCCTCTTTCACCACTTTATTAAAATCCCCAAATATCCCTCCAGGTCCGGCGTAATCCACAGAGGTCCCACGACACATCCAGCTCTGCTACATGAAGCTGACAGGAGCGGCAGTAGAACACCGCCGCTCCTGTGAGCTCCACGCAGCAGCTGAAGTGAATCGCGCTGTCAGCGGGGACGTCACTGAGGTAATGCCGGTGTGTGTGCGGTGAGGATGGGTGCGGTAATGCTGGTGTGTGTGCGGTGATGATGAGGGCTGTAATGTCGGGATGTGTGCGGGGATGATGTGGGCGGTAGTGTCGGGATGTGTTCGGGGATGATTAGGGCTGTAGTGTTTGGATGTGTGCAGGAATGATGAGGGCTGTAGTGTCGGGGTGTGTGCGGTGAAAATGAGGGCTGTAGTGTTGGGATGTGTGCGGGGATGATGAGGGTTGTAGTGTCAGGATGTGTTCGGGAATGATAAGGGCTGTAGTGTCGGGATGTGTGCGGTGATGTAGGCGGTAATGTCGGGATGTGTGCGGTGATGTAGGCGGTAATGTGGGGATGTGTGCAGTGATGTAGGCGGTAATGTTGGGATGTGTGCGGTGATGTAGGCGGTAATTTCGGAGTGTGTGCGGTGATGTAGGCGGTAATGTCGGGATGTGTGAGGTGAATATGAGGGCTGTAGTGTCGGGATGTGTGCGGTGAAGATGAGGGCTCTCTTTCTCGGCTAAAGAAAACTTAACACACTATGGAGAAAAAGACATGGATCGCACATCCCAAAAATACATTGATCTAAAAGCCGCTAGGCAAAATATTAAATAGAACATGAGGTTCTTTTGTTACCATTCTGATCAGATTGTATTAAGCCCACTGCCACGTCACGGCAAACCTCTTGAGTGGGTCCCTAACCTGACCTTTTTGTGTGGCACCGTGCACCGACCACCGCCGTAGCGACAAAGCGCCAGCAGGGCGGGCGACCTGGCGCCTCACAGCACCCATGCTGCAAGGCAAAGCCCCCAAGGCTCCAGGCCGCGCCGCCCCACCGACACCACACCACCACAACAGCAGCCACCACACAGCACCAGCACACAGTGAGAGGAGCTGTGCACTCACCTCCCACTGGCTCCCATATGTGAACTGGGAGCAAAAAGAAGGCTGACCCCTCTTGCAGTTTCCTGCTGATTAAAATCACCTGTGCCAAATGGGGAGAGTGCAGATCCAAGCAAAAAAAGAGGGGGATAGAATGTTGTATAACACACTATGGAGAAAAAGACATGGATCGCACATCCCAAAAATACATTGATCTAAAAGCCGCTAGGCAAAATATTAAATAGAACATGAGGTTCTTTTGTTACCATTCTGATCAGATTGTATTAAGCCCACTGCCACGTCACGGCAAACCTCTTGAGTGGGTCCCTAACCTGACCTTTTTGTGTGGCACCGTGCACCGACCACCGCCGTAGCGACAAAGCGCCAGCAGGGCGGGCGACCTGGCGCCTCACAGCACCCATGCTGCAAGGCAAAGCCCCCAAGGCTCCAGGCCGCGCCGCCCCACCGACACCACACCACCACAACAGCAGCCACCACACAGCACCAGCACACAGTGAGAGGAGCTGTGCACTCACCTCCCACTGGCTCCCATATGTGAACTGGGAGCAAAAAGAAGGCTGACCCCTCTTGCAGTTTCCTGCTGATTAAAATCACCTGTGCCAAATGGGGAGAGTGCAGATCCAAGCAAAAAAAGAGGGGGATAGAATGTTGTATAACACACTATGGAGAAAAAGACATGGATCGCACATCCCAAGAATACATTGATCTAAAAGCCGCTAGGCAAAATATTAAATAGAACATGAGGTTCTTTTGTTACCATTCTGATCAGATTGTATTAAGCCCACTGCCACGTCACGGCAAACCTCTTGAGTGGGTCCCTAACCTGACCTTTTTGTGTGGCACCGTGCACCGACCACCGCCGTAGCGACAAAGCGCCAGCAGGGCGGGCGACCTGGCGCCTCACAGCACCCATGCTGCAAGGCAAAGCCCCCAAGGCTCCAGGCCGCGCCGCCCCACCGACACCACACCACCACAACAGCAGCCACCACACAGCACCAGCACACAGTGAGAGGAGCTGTGCACTCACCTCCCACTGGCTCCCATATGTGAACTGGGAGCAAAAAGAAGGCTGACCCCTCTTGCAGTTTCCTGCTGATTAAAATCACCTGTGCCAAATGGGGAGAGTGCAGATCCAAGCAAAAAAAGAGGGGGATAGAATGTTGTATAACACACTATGGAGAAAAAGACATGGATCGCACATCCCAAAAATACATTGATCTAAAAGCCGCTAGGCAAAATATTAAATAGAACATGAGGTTCTTTTGTTACCATTCTGATCAGATTGTATTAAGCCCACTGCCACGTCACGGCAAACCTCTTGAGTGGGTCCCTAACCTGACCTTTTTGTGTGGCACCGTGCACCGACCACCGCCGTAGCGACAAAGCGCCAGCAGGGCGGGCGACCTGGCGCCTCACAGCACCCATGCTGCAAGGCAAAGCCCCCAAGGCTCCAGGCCGCGCCGCCCCACCGACACCACACCACCACAACAGCAGCCACCACACAGCACCAGCACACAGTGAGAGGAGCTGTGCACTCACCTCCCACTGGCTCCCATATGTGAACTGGGAGCAAAAAGAAGGCTGACCCCTCTTGCAGTTTCCTGCTGATTAAAATCACCTGTGCCAAATGGGGAGAGTGCAGATCCAAGCAAAAAAAGAGGGGGATAGAATGTTGTATAACACACTATGGAGAAAAAGACATGGATCGCACATCCCAAAAATACATTGATCTAAAAGCCGCTAGGCAAAATATTAAATAGAACATGAGGTTCTTTTGTTACCATTCTGATCAGATTGTATTAAGCCCACTGCCACGTCACGGCAAACCTCTTGAGTGGGTCCCTAACCTGACCTTTTTGTGTGGCACCGTGCACCGACCACCGCCGTAGCGACAAAGCGCCAGCAGGGCGGGCGACCTGGCGCCTCACAGCACCCATGCTGCAAGGCAAAGCCCCCAAGGCTCCAGGCCGCGCCGCCCCACCGACACCACACCACCACAACAGCAGCCACCACACAGCACCAGCACACAGTGAGAGGAGCTGTGCACTCACCTCCCACTGGCTCCCATATGTGAACTGGGAGCAAAAAGAAGGCTGACCCCTCTTGCAGTTTCCTGCTGATTAAAATCACCTGTGCCAAATGGGGAGAGTGCAGATCCAAGCAAAAAAAAAGAGGGGGATAGAATGTTGTATAACACACTATGAAGAAAAAGACATGGATCGCGCATCCCGAAAATACATTGATCTAAAAGCCGCTAGGCAAAATATTAAATAGAACATGAGGTTCTTTTGTTACCATTCTGATCAGATTGTATTAAGCCCACTGCCACGTCACGGCAAACCTCTTGAGTGGGTCCCTAACCTGACCTTTTTGTGTGGCACCGTGCACCGACCACCGCCGTAGCGACAAAGCGCCAGCAGGGCGGGCGACCTGGCGCCTCACAGCACCCATGCTGCAAGGCAAAGCCCCCAAGGCTCCAGGCCGCGCCGCCCCACCGACACCACACCACCACAACAGCAGCCACCACACAGCACCAGCACACAGTGAGAGGAGCTGTGCACTCACCTCCCACTGGCTCCCATATGTGAACTGGGAGCAAAAAGAAGGCTGACCCCTCTTGCAGTTTCCTGCTGATTAGAATCACCTGTGCCAAATGGGGAGAGTGCAGATCCAAGCAAAAAAAAGAGGGGGATAGAATGTTGTATAACACACTATGAAGAAAAAGACATGGATCGCACATCCCAAAAATACATTGATCTAAAAGCCGCTAGGCAAAATATTAAATAGAACATGAGGTTCTTTTGTTACCATTCTGATCAGATTGTATTAAGCCCACTGCCACGTCACGGCAAACCTCTTGAGTGGGTCCCTAACCTGACCTTTTTGTGTGGCACCGTGCACCGACCACCGCCGTAGCGACAAAGCGCCAGCAGGGCGGGCGACCTGGCGCCTCACAGCACCCATGCTGCAAGGCAAAGCCCCCAAGGCTCCAGGCCGCGCCGCCCCACCGACACCACACCACCACAACAGCAGCCACCACACAGCACCAGCACACAGTGAGAGGAGCTGTGCACTCACCTCCCACTGGCTCCCATATGTGAACTGGGAGCAAAAAGAAGGCTGACCCCTCTTGCAGTTTCCTGCTGATTAAAATCACCTGTGCCAAATGGGGAGAGTGCAGATCCAAGCAAAAAAAAGAGGGGGATAGAATGTTGTATAACACACTATGAAGAAAAAGACATGGATCGCACATCCCAAAAATACATTGATCTAAAACCCGCTAGGCAAAATATTAAATAGAACATGAGGTTCTTTTGTTACCATTCTGATCAGATTGTATTAAGCCCACTGCCACGTCACGGCAAACCTCTTGAGTGGGTCCCTAACCTGACCTTTTTGTGTGGCACCGTGCACCGACCACCGCCGTAGCGACAAAGCGCCAGCAGGGCGGGCGACCTGGCGCCTCACAGCACCCATGCTGCAAGGCAAAGCCCCCAAGGCTCCAGGCCGCGCCGCCCCACCGACACCACACCACCACAACAGCAGCCACCACACAGCACCAGCACACAGTGAGAGGAGCTGTGCACTCACCTCCCACTGGCTCCCATATGTGAACTGGGAGCAAAAAGAAGGCTGACCCCTCTTGCAGTTTCCTGCTGATTAAAATCACCTGTGCCAAATGGGGAGAGTGCAGATCCAAGCAAAAAAAAGCCAGTGGGAGGTGAGTGCACAGCTCCTCTCACTGTGTGCTGGTGCTGTGTGGTGGCTGCTGTTGTGGTGGTGTGGTGTCGGTGGGGCGGCGCGGCCTGGAGCCTTGGGGGCTTTGCCTTGCAGCATGGGTGCTGTGAGGCGCCAGGTCGCCCGCCCTGCTGGCGCTTTGTCGCTACGGCGGTGGTCGGTGCACGGTGCCACACAAAAAGGTCAGGTTAGGGACCCACTCAAGAGGTTTGCCGTGACGTGGCAGTGGGCTTAATACAATCTGATCAGAATGGTAACAAAAGAACCTCATGTTCTATTTAATATTTTGCCTAGCGGCTTTTAGATCAATGTATTTTTGGGATGTGCGATCCATGTCTTTTTCTCCATAGTGTGTTATACAACATTCTATCCCCCTCTTTTTTTGCTTGGATCTGCACTCTACCCATTTGGCACAGGTGATTTTAATCAGCAGGAAACTGCAAGAGGGGTCAGCCTTCTTTTTGCTCCCAGTTCACATATGGGAGCCAGTGGGAGGTGAGTGCACAGCTCCTCTCACTGTGTGCTGGTGCTGTGTGGTGGCTGCTGTTGTGGTGGTGTGGTGTCGGTGGGGCGGCACGGCCTGGAGCCTTGGGGGCTTTGCCTTGCAGCATGGGTGCTGTGAGGCGCCAGGTCGCCCGCCCTGCTGGCGCTTTGTCGCTACGGCGGTGGTCGGTGCACGGTGCCACACAAAAAGGTCAGGTTAGGGACCCACTCAAGAGGTTTGCCGTGACGTGGCAGTGGGCTTAATACAATCTGATCAGAATGGTAACAAAAGAACCTCATGTTCTATTTAATATTTTGCCTAGCGGCTTTTAGATCAATGTATTTTTGGGATGTGCGATCCATGTCTTTTTCTCCATAGTGTGTTATACAACAT
This sequence comes from Anomaloglossus baeobatrachus, assembly GCF_048569485.1. Taxonomy (NCBI): domain Eukaryota; kingdom Metazoa; phylum Chordata; class Amphibia; order Anura; family Aromobatidae; genus Anomaloglossus; species Anomaloglossus baeobatrachus. The sequence goes on from NC_134355.1 coordinate 261,540,191, forward strand.
TCTATCCCCCTCTTTTTTTGCTTGGATCTGCACTCTCCCCATTTGGCACAGGTGATTTTAATCAGCAGGAAACTGCAAGAGGGGTCAGCCTTCTTTTTGCTCCCAGTTCACATATGGGAGCCAGTGGGAGGTGAGTGCACAGCTCCTCTCACTGTGTGCTGGTGCTGTGTGGTGGCTGCTGTTGTGGTGGTGTGGTGTCGGTGGGGCGGCGCGGCCTGGAGCCTTGGGGGCTTTGCCTTGCAGCATGGGTGCTGTGAGGCGCCAGGTCGCCCGCCCTGCTGGCGCTTTGTCGCTACGGCGGTGGTCGGTGCACGGTGCCACACAAAAAGGTCAGGTTAGGGACCCACTCAAGAGGTTTGCCGTGACGTGGCAGTGGGCTTAATACAATCTGATCAGAATGGTAACAAAAGAACCTCATGTTCTATTTAATATTTTGCCTAGCGGCTTTTAGATCAATGTATTTTTGGGATGTGCGATCCATGTCTTTTTCTTCATAGTGTGTTAAAGAAAACTTAACACAACGCGTTATTTCACTGGAATCCGTGGCCTTTATTATCACACTATTTGCAAGGCATCCGTCACATGCGTTACACAATGCATTGTGATGGATGCCATTCAACGCAAGTGTGAAAGTAGCCTTAACCTGAGTGATGGCAGCACTAATCGCGCTGCTCACTTCAGTCACTCAGGGGATTAGCGGTCACCGGTGAGCCCTTCACGGGTGACCAATAATCAGGACGCCACACACAGACAGAGCCGCGGTATGACAATGAAGTCGGGTGAAGTTCACCCGAGTTCATTCTCATCGCCCGGCTTTGTCTGTGTCTGCTGTCAGCCGGCATGTAGCAGGTCTGAATTGCCGGGGGAACGCACTGGCAAAAATGTGTGGCGCCCCTGTGATTACGCGCTACAGGGGAATACAGCACCTTAACATAAAGGTGCAGTGCCCTTTGGTCACAGGTGAAAGAGAGAGGAAATGCAGAGTCTTCTATTAGATTGAGTAACAATGACTCAGCAGCCCCTACCTTCATATTCCTGGGACTGTTTATATAGTAGGTCCATAGGGGGTTGGAGCCTAGCTGAGCGTGAGACGCGACGTGATTGACAGGACGACTGAGTGACAGTTAGTCAGTTAACAGTCAGTCAGAAAGGAGTGACAAGAAGAGATGAGAGTAAATTGATGACTGAAAGAAGGGCTAGAAATAACATAGGCCCGACGTCCTGAGCGAGGGTACCCCAAAATAAAAGAAAGACACAGGAAAAGGGGTAACCCAGACGGAAAGGTCTGGCAAGAGCTGGCTGAAGAGTTCAGGTCTACACAGGTATAACAGAACTGAGGAGGTTTGTCAAGTTTATCCCCAAACCATTGACCATTAACCTGGGATCTTAAATAAGAGGAGTCCCGGTACCCATCAAGAGTCTAACTACTAACCCCAAGCTGAGTTCACGACGCTGTTGCGGGATAGATAAAGAAACCGTGCAGCATCAGACCCCTGGGAAAACCAGTGACTAGACTAACGAGTGGGTTAAAGAGGGAGTCACAGAGCCCTCAGAGCAGGGACCGAGAAAGATATAAAGAAAGGTTACCTCAGAGAGAGACTCTGTCATTAAATCTCCTCCGAAACTTGTGACCATTGGCCTTCTGGTAACCGAACTGTTTCTGCTGTGAACTGTGCAAACAAACCAGATGCTAGTAAAAAGAACTTGTTTGAACTGATATGAATTCGGTGTGTCGTCTCTCCGCCGTTCGACAGGACCCTGCGACATCAGAGAAGAAGGCAGCCATCACCGCTCGGTCGCTTCCCTTCTAGTCGGCGACCCTCCACCCTGAGGTAAAATAGCTCAACCTGTGGGGAGCTGAGAGATCTTAAGCTGCCGTCACCCTCGCCTCCGAGTTCGGCCGCGTGCAGTGCTGGTATATCCCGCTTACCAGACACCACAGGTGGCGTACCGTATATCCCCAAAATCATCCCTGTACCCCATTCCACAGCCGTAGAGTGAGCACCTAGGGCACAAAGCCGGGACCGACCACCTGTGATAACCCCATCGAGAGTAAAGTATCCGTAGTGCCGGCGCCAGAGTACCCCCCTACTGAAAACCCTGATGGTCGACTCAAATGCATCCAAAATCCATGCAAAATGCATGGAAAAAGCATCCAAAATGCATGCGTTGTGGATGCATTTTTTTTTACAAACGTAGTGTCCAGTCTGCCAGAGGGTGCGTTCTTTTCTGCACTGCACAGAATGCAACGTGCGCACATACCCTTAGGCTACAGCATCCGATTTCAGTGATTTCTGTTTACTGTACAGATAACAGTGACATTTCAAAAGTGTTGGCTCTTAAACACGCAAACATTGTTAAAATCACATTTATGCACAATACCCATATTACAAACAATTGACAAGTAATCAATTATACAGGGTTACAACAAACATCCTGAATTCCCCCTAAAGTACTGTATAATTATAAAGCGTGCAGACATTTTTCAGGGTTTAAATCATTTTTGTGCAAATTGAATTCAAGTCAAACTTTCTGAATTTTTCAGATCCCGGTGGATCCAAATAATTTGCCATTCTACTCATGAAAACCTTAAAAAAAAAGCCTGACATGTTTTTATACATTGAAAAAGATTGCATCAGTCACAGAAGGCTGACATTATCTCAGGCACACTGATTGGGCTTCCCTATAGGTGAAGTTAGCCATACCTGTATGCTTCCTGGATGATAGGTGATTTTGAAAAAATCATCTTTTATATCGTTTTGGGGTTGGGTGGGGTGCATGGCAATACACCAGAAAAAAACAAACAAAAACATTTCAATTGGTTTTATGTTCTGCCAATGTCATCTGCTGTGGTTGAGAAGTCGGGGCCAATCCTGGCCTTGTTCATCTTGAGAACAGTCAGCCTGTCAGCATTTTCAGTTCACAGGCAGCTGCGCCTATTAGTTATTTACCCCTGGTGGCACTAACAACCCATGGAAACAATATAAGCATGGAGGGAGCAGTGGATGTGGCCTGTGAGCCTCAGAATTGTCTCAACTTGGTTTTAAAAAAACTCTAAAGATGCATTCATACAAGGGGAGAAAGGCCCAAATGCACATTTGTGAATTGAACAAAGGATTTGTGGTGTTCTTTCCTCCAGAATGAGTTGGTGAGTTTCCTCCTACACATGGTTCATGAATTTTCATTGGCAAATGTCTCCAAAAAGATAAAAAAAAGTTTGTAAACTCTTGCTTCAATCTTTTTGAAGCCTTGAGGCTGCTTGATGCCCTGAGACAGCACAGGAGGAACTGCCACTCACGTTAGCTGGAGCAAAATTGGAGTCGAATGTCTGAAGATGTGCCACTTGTACTCTGAGTAGTGGACTCCTTGTAGTTTGCCACAGAAGTCCCACTATTTCTATATCTAGTTTTTTTCTTAAGCCCTACTTTATATGTGTTCCGGGGTTTATTGGAGTTCCTCCTATTTATTTTAGGCAGTCCTCAGTCTAGGAGTCCTACTCCTTCCAAATTGGGAAAAATGTTTTCTGAGACCATCCTCTACATATATTCCAGAGTGTATTGTAATCCCTCCTTTCAATTTTTGATAGATCTTACACTTAAGTGTGTAGGCTTCACCAGTCTAGGAATCCCACTCATAAATGAGTAAAAAATGTAAGAAATCTCATGCACACGAATCATTTTGTTTCTGACTGAAAATTAAAAATGCAGCATTTTTGAAAGAAAGAGCATGTCAAAGCTTTCAGCATTTTTGTAGGGCTTTTGCAACATTTTTTTTTTAACATTGAGAGCAATGAGAAAATGCAAAAACGTAGATTTCGGGAAACAGCTGGCTGACCTTTCCCCCCGACCTGTTGTCCTATACTTACTACCAATGCTCGCTTCTGGGTAAGTGCATATACCGTGTTTCCCCGAAAGTAAGACCCTGTCTTACATTAATTTTACCCCAAAAAGTCCCACCCTGTCTTACTTTCGGGGGAGGTCTTACATTAGCCGAAAAAAAATGACCCATACCCTATACAGTACAGCGCCCCCCTGACCATCGACGGTATCTGGACCTTCAGCTCTAATCCAGTTAATTAAATACAAAAGACATTACAAGGAATAGAGAGGTGTCCTTTCAGGTAAAAAGTCACCTTTTCTAATCTGATACCACACCATTACATATAACTGAGCATTAACATTTCTACCTATGATTTAACCCCTTCAGCCAAGGGCAATTTTCTGTTTTTCATTTTATCTTCCCCTTCTTCCAAGAGCCATACCTTTTTTATTTTTCCATCAATATAGCCATTCGGGGGCCGGCGGTGTAATACTACTGTATGTTCTGAGGATTTCGATTGCGTTAGGGCAATGACAACAGAGACGAGTTCTTGGTACAAGATGTTATATAATATGTCACCACGGTAGATACACAACGGGAATAAACACAGTAAAACAACACACAAAACGGAGCGAAGGGGATTCCCGGGGCCACGCACCGGACTCCCCCAGGGAGACCACCAGAGCGAACCCCTGTACAGGGACTGTCCGGCAATCAACCCCGGAAGGCCTAAATGTGCGGCAGCCGGTACACAAGGGGCAAGTGGTATAGTCCAGGAGTGTCCGTACGGGATGATTGTCCAGAGTGGTTACGAACCGGGCAGAGTGCTGATCAAAGACGGCAGACGGAGTCCGGGCACAGCTTGAAGAAAACCGGGTATGGTCCAGAGTCGGTCGGTAGAGTTTCAGGAGAATCCTAAGGCAATCAGGAAGTAGAAACAGCAAAGCAGGAGCACACAGCAAGCAGTATACTCAGGCACTGGACTGGGCTGAGAGGCGGCCTTTTAAGCAGCTGGACAGGAAGTAGGGCAACAGAACCTTAAACTCCATGTTAACTGAGGGCAAGCTCATTCAAAAGAGAACTGGAAAACCTGGAAACCTGACATTACTCCCCCCCCCCAGAGACGGCCTCAGGACGGATCAGGGCCCGGCTTGTCCGGGAACCGTCGATGAAACTGAGCGATCTTCCGGGGTGCCCGAATGTTACCCACCGGTTCCCAGGAATCGTCCTCGGGGGCGTACCCCTGCCAACGTACCAGATATTGAAGCCGACGACGATGGAGCCGGGAGTCAATAATGTCCTCAACCACGAACTGCTCCTCGCCGTCGACCATCACAGGCGGAGGAGGAGGCACAACACGACCACGAAACGTATTAGGGGAGACAGGTTTGAGGAGAGACACATGAAAGACCGGGTGTACCTTTAGATGGTGCGGCAACCGTAGCCGACAGGCCACAGGGCTCACGATCCCGGTGATCTTAAACGGACCGATGAATTTTTGTCCCAGCTTCTGCGAAGGAACACCCAATCTCAGGTTTTTGGTGGATAACCATACAGAGTCCCCTACCTTGTACATGGGTGCCGGTTTCCGGTGAGTGTCTGCCGACCTCTTGTAACGCTCCTGGGCCGTAGCCACAGTGTCCTTTAGAACCTCCAGATTCTGTCGAAGCTCTGTCAATCTGTCCTCCACCGCCGGCACCGAAACCGCAACCGGTGACCTAGGCAAAACATTCGGATGATAACCCAAGTTAGCAAAAAAGGGCGTTACCTTAGTGGAGCTGCTCTGAGTGTTGTTATAGGAGAACTCCGCCAACGGAAGCATCTTCAACCAATCGTCTTGGAGATGGCTGACATAACATCGAAGGTATTGTTCCAGGGTTTGATTCGTCCGTTCGGTTTGCCCATTTGTCTGAGGATGGTATGCAGAAGACAAACAGACATCAATCTGGAGTGCCGTACAAAAGCCCTTCCAGAACCTAGACGTGAACTGCACGCCCCGGTCAGAGATGATCTCGTCTGGTACCCCATGCAATCGGAATACGTTCTGGATAACCAAATCCACTGTCTCTGCGGCTGAGGGAAGACCGGTACACGGAATGAAGTGAGCAGCTTTAGTCAATCGATCCACCACCACTAAGATGGTATTGTGCCCGCCTGAGACTGGCAACTCCACAATAAAATCCATGGAGATAGACCCCCAAGGGCGAGATGGCACGGGTAACGGTTGGAGGAGTCCCGTAGGAGCCACACGAGGGACCTTGCACCGGGCACAAACCATGCATGAGTGGACATAGTCCTTTACATCCTTTAGACAGGTAGGCCACCAGAAAAAACGGCTCAGAAATTCCTGCGTCTTCTGTACCCCCCTATGACCAGCCAACACGGAGTCATGGACCAACTTGAGAACCCGAAGTCTTACGGCCTCCGGGACATAAATGCGTCGCTCTCTCAACCACACACCATTCCGAAGAACAAGAGTTACATCATTCGGGGGGGCAGCAAGAAATACGTCACCATCATAGGCCAGCTTGATGTCCTTCCACAAGTCCTGGTCCTGGATTACTCCAACGAAATTGGCATCCGATAACACGGTCTGAGACGGGGTTCCAGGCACGGAGTCCACGGCGTGGATTCGGGACAAGGCATCGGCTTTCCCATTACGTGAACCTGGACGGTATGTAACGACAAAATTGAATTGGTTAAGAAATAGGCTCCAACGGGCTTGCCGTGGAGACAGGCACCTGGCAGACTTAAGAAATTCCAGATTTCGATGATCTGTGAGTACTATCACTTGCTGCGCGGCTCCCTGTAAGTGGTGTCTCCATTCCTTGAAAGCGGAAATAATCGCTAACAATTCCTTGTCCGCAATGTCATAGTTCCTTTCTGCAGGGGACAACCGGCGGGAAAAGAAAGCACACGGATGTAAGAGACTCTTGTCCCCAGTCCTTTGAGAAAGGATGGCCCCTAATGCGTAGTCGGAAGCGTCGACTTCCACGATAAAGGGAAGTGCGGGATTCGGATGTACCAATATAGGCGCTGAGGTAAAACAAACCTTGAGACGATGGAAGGCTTCCTGGGCCTGGGCGGACCACACAAACTTCTGTCCTTTCTTGGTTAACAGAGTGATGGGACGAACGATCTCTGAAAAATTACGGATAAAACGTCGGTAAAAGTTGGCAAAACCGACAAAGCGTTGTACCTCTTTGACGTTACCCGGTTCCGGCCAGTCCAGAATTGCTTGTATCTTGCCAGACTCCATGTTCAGTCCCTGAGGAGAGATGACATACCCTAAGAATTGTATCTGTGAGCAATGGAATTCGCATTTCTCCAGTTTAATGTACAGGTGATTTTCCCTCAGCCGGGTAAGTACGGTCTTGACGTGCTCCTGGTGTTCCTGTAAGGAATCAGAAAAGATTAGGATATCGTCCAGATAAATCACCATGAATTGGTCCATGATATCCCTAAAAATATCGTTAACTAGATGTTGGAAAGCCGCGGGAGCGTTACAAAGTCCAAAAGGCATCACTAGGTACTCAAAATGTCCATACCGACATCGGAACGCGGTCTTCCACTCGTCTCCGGGACGTATGCGAAGTAGATTATATGCCCCACGGAGATCCAATTTGGTGAATATTTTTGCCTGTTGGACCCTCTCCAATAGCTCAGGAATCAACGGTAACGGATACCGGTTCCGGATGGTTATTTTATTCAGTTCCCGGTAGTCAATACAGGGTCTCAGAGTCCCCTCTTTCTTTTTCACGAAAAAGATGGGTGCCCCTGCTGGTGAGGTAGACGGGCGAATAAATCCCTTGGCTAGGCTCTCATCAATGTATTCTTTTAGTGCTTCTAGCTCAGGTGCCGCCAACGGGTAGACATGGCCAAACGGAATCTCCGCCCCTGGAAGTAAGTCTATGGGGCAATCATACGGTCTATGCGGGGGAAGCCGATCGGCTTTTCTTTTGTCGCATATGTCAGCAAAGTCATCATAAACCGGGGGTAGAACAGGTACCTGTACAGTGCCCTCCGCATTCGGTGTTACTGGAACCGGAACAGTTGGACTAATGGTCGGACCACTCTGCGGTGGGAAGGTTATTTCCTTAGTTTCCCAATCGATGACCGGATTCGTAGACCGTAGCCACGGAATACCTAAAATAATCGGAAAATGAGGAGAAGAAATTATCATGAAAACAAGGGTCTCCTGCTGACCTGGCTTCATCACGCATTCTAGCGGTACTGTTTCCTGATCCACTGGTCCAGAGCTTAACGGAGATCCGTCTACCGTCTCCATGGTAACCGGTGAGGATCTTTGCTGAGTCCGGATACCGTGTTTCCTGGCAAAAGAGGAGTCCATGAAATTTCCCCCTGCCCCAGAATCTATCATTGCAGAGGTAGGTATTAGATGCCCCTCCCACCGGATCTGAATGGGGAGCGAGCAATGGGTATATTTCCCTTCTGAGTCCTTCGGTGAGGTTGACATTACAGTCAAGGGAAATACCGCATCCAAGTGCCCACTTGCCTCAGAGATATCGGACTCTGCGTCCGTGTTGTCACACTCTGCCATGGCTGCCAATACCTTATTTGGGCGATTCGGACGTTTCGGGCAGTCGATCAAGAAATGATCCGATTGACCGCAATAGAAACACAAACGCTCACGGAGCCGGTGTTCGCGACGTTCGTTGGTCTCTCGCTTTTGCAGAGAGTCCACTTGCATAGGAACGTCCTCGGCCTCCCGTGGTGTCCTGAGAGCGGGTTCTCTAGAAGGAAACGCAAAGTTGTTTACACGGTTTACAGCTGCCCATTTTTCCTGTCTACGCTCCGTCAAGCGGGTATCAATACGCACACAGTGCTGGAGAAACAGTTCAAAATCCCCTGGAGATTCGGAACGAGCTAACTCGTCCTTGATGGTACTGGACAAACCTTTTCTGAATACAGACAATAATGCATTGTTTCCCCAGTCGGTGTCTACCACTAACCTCTTGAACTCAGTGGCGTATTCAACGACAGAACGCTTTCCCTGACGTAAGGAAAGGAGAGCCGATTCAGCGGTAGCACGGCGATTCGGATCATCAAACATTTGCGCCATTGCGTTCAGAAAGTCATCCAGGTGATTTAAACGGATGTCCCGATTCTCTATCATAGGATTAGCCCAAGCCAGTGCTCGTGAGGTTAATAACATGATTATACATAACACTTTGGACCGGTCAGAACGGTAATAATCAGCATGTACATCAAAAAACAGTATACATTGGTTCACAAATCCACGAAACTGACTACGATCACTATTGAAATGGAATGGGGGTAACCTAGGCATACCGGCAGCTGATACGGACGTAGTGGGGACGGCTTCCTGAGCCTCCACTCTGACTTGCAAATCCTGAATAGCCGGACCCAGTACCTGGTGATCATGGCCCAGCTGTGCCTCCACATCTCTGAGTTTAGTTTGCACCGCCTCCATCTCCTGCTGCAAGGAGTTGATCATGGAAAAGAGCTGATCTACTCGTGTCTCAGTCATTGCCCCAGCGAAATCCTCTTATGGCCTGAGTATAATGTAATACTACTGTATGTTCTGAGGATTTCGATTGCGTTAGGGCAATGACAACAGAGACAAGTTCTTGGTACAAGATGTTATATAATATGTCACCACGGTAGATACACAACGGGAATAAACACAGTAAAACAACACACAAAACGGAGCGAAGGGGATTCCCGGGGCCACGCACCGGACTCCCCCAGGGAGACCACCAGAGCGAACCCCTGTACAGGGACTGTCCGGCAATCAACCCCGGAAGGCCTAAATGTGCGGCAGCCGGTACACAAGGGGCAAGTGGTATAGTCCAGGAGTGTCCGTACGGGATGATTGTCCAGAGTGGTTACGAACCGGGCAGAGTGCTGATCAAAGACGGCAGACGGAGTCCGGGCACAGCTTGAAGAAAACCGGGTATGGTACAGAGTCGGTCGGTAGAGTTTCAGGAGAATCCTAAGGCAATCAGGAAGTAGAAACAGCAAAGCAGGAGCACACAGCAAGCAGTATACTCAGGCACTGGACTGGGCTGAGAGGCGGCCTTTTAAGCAGCTGGACAGGAAGTAGGGCAACAGAACCTTAAACTCCATGTTAACTGAGGGCAAGCTCATTCAAAAGAGAACTGGAAAACCTGGAAACCTGACAGGCGGTGACGTGGGGCTGGGGCGGCCAATTACAGCCCGAGCTGCTGGGCCAATCAGCGCTCGAGCCGGGGGCCGGCGGTGATGTGGGGCTGGGGCGGCCAATTAAAGCCCGAGCTGCTGGGCCAATCAGCGCTCGAGCCGGGGGCCGGCGGTGACGTGGGGCTGGGTTGGCCAATTACAGCCCGAGCTGCTGGGCCAATCAGCGCTCGAGCCGGGGGCCGGCGGTGACGTGGGGAGCAGGGGCGGCCAATGAGCTGTTGAGCTGGGCGGATTGCGGGGTTAACACGGCGAGTTAACCCCATGAGCGCTGGACCCGCCCAGCTGCACCTGAGGACACCTCTGGAGCCTGGGGACCCAATGGGGGACAGCGGCGGCCCAAAGGTAAGGGCCTTACATTTCACAGCGGCCCCCCAACCCTGCCTTACATTCGGGGGAGGCCTTACATTGAAGGACCCCCCCGTACCCCCCACCCTGTCTTACTTTCGGGGGGGTCCTACTTTCGGGGAAACACGGTATATATCTCTTTACTTCTTCCCTTCTTTCCAGTCCAAAGCAGGATGGATTTTGCTGCTGAATAACACATTGATTTTTTTTTTATAACTTACAGACTGCTTAAAACCACCTCATACACTTGATGTATGCTCTCATATGTCACTACAGACAGGGCATCTATATCAAGGCTTTTCGAGGTACCGCAGTTAGTATTGATTTTATCACTATCTTTATCCTTTTTTGCCCTTCACTTACAGTGGATAACATATGTTTTCTAAACCTTATTTTCCCTTCATTTCTAACCTACCGCTGTCCATACAACATTTAATGCTATATTACACCTTAGAGACCATAACCATGGTGCAGCCCACAAGATCTCCTGGATTCTTTCTCACCAGGTTAGGTATGCTTTCATAAGTGTTTACTCATTGTTCAGAAGTTTATAAGATTAACAATTATTTTGTAATTTACGCAAAACTACTCATCCCCCCCCACTAGTTATTTTCTGCCACCCTACAGATCTATTGACATATCCACCCAGTTTCCTTTTTGAGCACCGTTCACTTACACGCTTCTCCATCTTTAAGGTACTTACCCTCAAAATGTATTTCACACATACACAATACACTCTCTCTATGGCTGGAATCACACTTGTGCGTGTAAAATCGGTCTGAGTCTCATGCTAGAAAGTCGGACGATTTTAGTTCACATTTCATCAGTGTGCTGTCAGTGTGCAATCAGTTTTCACCCTCAGCAGCTGCTATTCATGTACTGTTATGTACAGAAGCATTTACATTGTTTTCTGCTACATGCGTGAAATGTATTGAGAAAAACGGATGTCACTAGGATGGTGTATGTGCCGTCCGTGTGACATCCGTTTTTTTTCACGCACCCATAGACTTGCATTGAAGAGACTCATGTGAGAAACTCACCAAAACGCAGCATGCGATAACAATGCGATGCAATAACAGATGGGAGCTGCCTCATTGCTTAACATTGGTCCGAGTGCAATGCGAGATTTTCTCAAACTACACTCGTGCGAGTTAATCGCAAGTGTGAAACCGGTCTAATGGTAGAGCGGTAGAACTCACCTATTTGTTTCTATGTTTTTCTGACAGACTTTCCACGGACCCTGCCTACTACCTGTGGCTCCACCTCACTTCCTTTTAATTCAGATATTTGTATATATTATCTAAATAAACAGTTTATTTAGTCTTATTTTAACCCATATCAGTGCCCTTTTTTATCTTGACATACACCTAGAGTGCCAGTGTTCTCTATTTTTTATTCTTAACGTAAAAATACCGCCACCCCACAATTTTCACACCCATTAGATATGCAAATTATGGCACTTGACTTGGCTCATCCCAGGTGTAGTGTAATATATGGATTAATATATAATAATAATATAATATTAATATGGGTAATATACGGGGTTGATGTCAGCTGTGATTTGTCAAAAATTACAGCTGTGATCGAGCCCTTGTTTGGTAATGTAGAGGTATCTATCAGAAGCCCCCATTACAAACCCTGTGAGTAAAAAAAAAAAATCCTTTATAATGAAAAAACACACACCCTCTTTCACCAATTTATTAACCCTCAAAACACCCCCGCAGGTCTGACGTAATCCATACGATGTTCTATGATGATCCCAGCTCTGCTACATCTAGAAGATGCAGTGATGGAAAATGTGATTGATCACTGCAGCTCCTGGGACACACTGAGGGCAGTGGGTTCCAAACTACCAAGTACTAAGGGTCACCATCTAATGGATGCGACAACTGTCGGTCAGTTTCGGGCTGCTATTTTTAGGCTGTGAGAACCTAATAACCGTAGACCTTCCCATCGAGAGAATACCTGTCCCGAGCTGTGTGCTATTTTTAGGCTGTGAGAACCTAATAACCGTAGACCTTCCCATCGAGAGAATACCTGTCCCGAGCTGTGTGCTTTATTTACGCTGGTTATCAAAAATGGAAAGGAGCACATGTACTTTTTTAATTATTTATTTAAATATTTAAAAACAAATGATCATGGGGGAGCCTCTGTTTTTGATAGCCAGCAAAGATAACGCAGATAGCTTTGGGCTGCAGCCCACAGCTGTATACATCACCTGCTCTGGATATCATAAATAGGCAGAGGACTGCACGTCAAAGTGTCCCTAATACTATGACAACATTGTCCCCAGAAGCAACCTGTGTTTTAGAAATTCATCCAGGTATCTTCCCTATTCTGTTCTCATTAAATTTTAGCACTTTTCCATATATTTCAGCATTTTTACAACCCAGCAGAGATCCTGGGAGGGTACGCTGGAAAATTCTTTACATTTCCCATTGACTTGCATTAGTTTTGTTATTAGTGACGATTACATAAATTAGTACAAAATATGTTGTGTTGGAGGAGAGTATGTGGCAAGTCTAGTCCATACGGTCAGCGAACCACTGCAATACATCTCTAAGGATGACAGAACACAGGTCCCAACTGCTGCAGCTTTTGGCAGTTTGCAAACTGGCAAGGAGGATTGGAAACAGTATCTGTAGTCTCTGCAGGGTCCTTTTTTAAAAAAAGTATATTGATCTGTAGGGGAACTATGACAATCTTGTCTGTGTGGGTCAACTATGAAAACAAGCTCTGTAGGGGCCTTTTTTTCTTAAATTGTTGCTCTGTGTTGGAACTATTTCAAGCTTCATGGAGAACTGCTAGCTTGATCCCAAATCCAATGAGCAGCTTTTAATGGGAACCTGTCACCAGTTTTTTGCCCTATAAGCTGTGCCACCACCAGTGGGCTCTTGTATACAGCATTCTAACATGCTGTATGTAAGAGCCCAGGCCGCTGTGCAGAACATAAAAAACACTTTATAATACTTACCTTAACCGGTCGCCGCAATGGATGTGGGTTATGACGTAGACGCGTCATGCACACTGGCTTCAGAAGGAGGACGAAGATGGCCGCAAGAGGAGGCAACGGCACCAGAGGACAAAGACGCCCATTTGAGCCACATCCGCCACAGCGACCATTAGTTGAGTATTCTAAAGTGTTTTTTATGTTCTACACAGCGGTCTGTGTTCTTATATACCAAATATTAGAATGCCACTGGTGGTGGCTGCAGCTTATAGGGCAAAAAGCTGGTGAAAGGTTCCCTTTAACTTCAACAGCTATAGTGTAAAGTACTGGAGCTGAAATTTTTGTCCTATGGGGAAACTGTGAAAATAAGCAATGTAATAATAATATGGGCACGCTCTCTCTGGGTACAGGCTATGTCATACTCTGCACTTTAAATGCAGAGATCATAAAATAGGGGATGTGGCCATGGTGTTGGTGCTGGTCCTGGAGGTGGAGATGCTTCAGGGAAAGGACTTGGTTGGTCTTTGCCTGCTACACACCCAAAGTAAACACCTGGTGCACACAAGTGACAGGATATTCCTCGTCCTGCGACAACATCCAGCACCACCATCTGATATGCTCAGTTTTAGCAGGTGGCAGCGTTTCAACATGGTGGAAGCATATGTGTCCTCACATCTCCATGTACTGCGTGATGGGTTGACCTATTTAGTTCCAATTCCTTTGCATTGTCTTCCACCGGGTCTCCTCTTAATCATGGCCTCAGTACTGACAACAAACACAAAAGAAATGGAGTTATATTCCAATTATTCCACATTGTAGTATTCACTAGAGTTGAGCGATGTTCGAGTCGAACGGTTAGCCAATTTCATGTTCGAGTGATTTTGGGGGGTGTTCAAGTCGTTCGCCAAACTTGAACGATTTGTTTAAATTCGGCAGTTCGGGTTACGTTCGAAAAACGGTTCGATCACCAAAAACGTAACTGTAGTTTTTTACAGCTGCGTGTGCAGAGAGCCATCGCTGGCAGCCTGCGGTAAGCTGGTAACCAGGGTACATATCAGGTATCCAAGCAAAGCACTTTGCTTAGTAACCCGATGTGTACCCTGGCAAAAATCCCCGGAAGCCACACAAAAGCACTTCCGTGTGACTTCCATCGGATGCCGTTGCAGTCTGTGTCCCACTCCAGCCCCAGCCCCGCGGCTGCCCATTCAGCAGTGTCCGCAGCTGCCCACACTGCAGTGTCAGCAGCCGCGGGTATGACAAGCGCTGCCGTCAGGAGGTTAGTAAAGTTCCTCACCTGCGGTGATGAAGTCCTGCCGCTTGTCACATCTCCTCTCTCTGCCAACCAGAGACTGTGACTAGTGGTGATGTCACGGGATGCTCGCGATACTTGGTTTGTGAAGGCGGCGGTCATTGAACTCAGTGACAGCGCTGATGTCAGGGGTGCAGCGATTACCGCAGGTAATGTACCTCGCTAACCTCCTGACAGCAGCGCTCGTCATGCCCTGCAGTGACCTGGGCTGACCTATTGATGTTAGCTCAGGTCACCGCACTACTCTCCCAGCCAATATGGAACATTCTGTTTTTCATTGACTGGGACATTGACTATGGTATGGATCGTCGTGGGACCCCCTTGGATTACACCAGACCTGGATTTTTTTTTCTTTCTAATAAATTGGTGAAAGAGGGAATGTGTTGAGGAGTGTTTTTTCAAATAAAAATGTGTTTGTCGTCTAGTTTTTTTTTTATTACTGACTGGGTTGGTGATGTTGGGTATCTGATAGACGCCTGACATCACCAACCCCAGGGCTTGATGCCAGGTGACATTACACATCTGATATTAACCCCATATATTACCCCGTTTGCCACCGCACCAGGGCAATGGATGAGCTGGGGCGAAGCACCAGAATTGGTGCATCTAATGGATGCGCCACTTCTGGGGCAGCTGCAGCCTGCTATTTTTAGGCTGGGGAGAGTCCAATAACCATGGACATCCCTAGTCTGACAATATCAGACCCCAGCTGTCCGCTTTACCTTGGCTGGTGATCCAATTTTGGGGGGACCCCCACGTGTGTTTTTTTTTAAAATTATTTATTTAATTTAAAATAACAGCGTGGGGTGCCCTCTGTTTTGGATTACCAGCCAAGGTGAAGCTGCCAGCTGTGGTCTGCAGGCTGAAGCCATTTGCTTTACCCTACCTAGCTATCAAAAATACGGGGAATCCCACATCACTTTTTTTTAAAATGTATTTATTTTTTTGGCTAAATACAAGACTAAGCACCCCTTAGTGCCACATGAAAGGCACCAAAGGGTGCAAAATTACACAATGTAGGAGAGTGGGAAATTATGTGTCTTTCTGTCATTATAATGACAGAAAAGACTGATATGAAGTGTACAAGCACAGGAAAATCACCAGAGCGCTCTATGCTGTGAAAAGCAGTAGAAAATGGCACTGGAGTGAACATGTGACCGCCTCATGTAGGTTGAAGCTATGGATCCTGGGTAAATTTATGTATTTTCCCTCCTTCAGTTTTTTTGCGGTACGCAAAAAAAACGGAAGGCACACAGATGACAAAAAGATGAAATACGGACTGTATACGGAACGGAATGGAAACGGATGCCACATGGATGCATCCGTGAAAAAAACGGACCGTTTTTTGCGGACCACAAAAATGGATCGGTCGTGTGAATGTAGCCTTATTTTGATCTGACGTTTATAAACAGCAGGCAGAAATAAGTGAATAGCGCCCCCAGCGTCAGAAAATCTCCGGGGATTCAGGGGGTAGCTGAGACCCTGGAGATCATGATTCAGGCCAGTTTTTCCGGTCCCCGGTCATGTGATCACCGGTATACCCCGTATACCGATGATCACGTTACAGTAAATGACAGCGCCGGTAAAAAAATATTTATCTCCCATCTGGCATGAACAAAGATCTCAGATGGGAGATAAATCTCCACCCCGGTCCCCTCCAGTCCCCGGTGTCGCCAAAGTGCCCCCCCCCCACCCCCTCCCAGAAATTCAAGATGGCCGCGCGCACACCAGCGCGCCAGCCGCATTCACCATACTTCTCTGATTTCTGTTGCATGTGCAATGACACATGCGACAGAAAACTCCTCCCCAGGCCCTGCCAGGTCACCCCCTATAACACCACCGGCGTTCCCCGGTGTCCCACGGTACCTGTGCAGCATCGATCCCCCACGGCCCCCTCCTTCACAATAGACGCTGCCGCATGCACAGAGCGGCTGTCAGCTCAGCTTCCTGTCTTCAGTCACAGTGAATGGCAGTAACCATGCATCTGTAAGCTACTGTAATGCCCTGCTCATGAGGTAAGGAACATAGTTGATCAGGAGAGCTATACTACATTTCCAAATGGAGGTATTTGCTATTCTGTTGCCCTGCTGAATGACTACCAAACATGAGAGTCCAGGATAACTGGACTTAAAGGGGTATTCCATCTCTAAGATCCTATTCCCAATATAGAGTAGGTGTAATAGCAATAATATTAGTAAATACCTTTTTTTGGAAATGTAGTATAGTTCTCATGATTAGACATGCCCTTACCTCATGAGCAGGGCATTGCAGCTTTGGTAGCAACAGTTACGACCAAGAGCAACCCACTGTCTCTATGAATGGTGGTAACCATGCATACGTAAGCTACTGCAATCCCCTGCTCATGAGGTAAGGAACATAGTTAATCAGGAGAGCTATACTAAATTTCCAAATGGAGGTATTTGCTATTTCTGTTGCCCTGCTGAACGACTACCAAACATGAGAGTCCGTTATACGCCACAAGAAAACATATCTAAATAGCGAGCTCTGTTGTTTAGTATTCATTCAGTTGGATAACTGGACTTAAAGGAGTATTCCATCTCCAAGATCCTATCCCCAATATATAGTAGGTGGAATAGCAATAAAATCAGAAAATACCAATATTTGGAAATGTAGAATAGTTCTCCTGATTAGGCATGCCCTTACCTCATGAGCAGGGCATTGCAGCTTTGGTAGCAACAGTTACGACATGGACTCTGCTGCTGTGGACCCGGGGAGAGTGGGTGCAGATTCATTGCACCCACACTCGTCACATGGAGGGTCTGCGCTCCTAGAAAATGGGGGAAACGTTCCCTGAGCGGCTCCCCCATATTCTAGATGGTCCAGAATCGTCGTGGGACCAACTTATTTTTTTTTCCTTACAATAAATTGGTGAAAGAGGGAATGTTTTGGGGAGTGTTTTTTCAAATAAATTTTTCTTGTTAGTACTGACAGTTTGTGATGTTGGGTATCTGATAGACGCCATGACACCACAAACTACTAGGCTTGATGTCAGGTGACCTTACAGCTAGTATCAACCCCATTTATTACCCCGTTTGCCACCGCACCAGGGCACGGGATGAGCTGGGGTGAAGCGCCAGGATTGGCGCATCTAGTGGATGTGCCACTTCTGGGGCACCTGCGGCATGCTATTTTTAGGCTGTGAAGGGCCAATAACTATGGACCTTCCCACCCTGAGAATACCAGACCACAGCTGTCCGCTTTACCTTGGCTGGTGATCCAATTTGGGGGAGACCCTACTTTTTTTTGTAATTATTATTATTTATAAAATAATTATAAAAAAGAGCCTGGGGTGACCTCCACATTGGATCACCAACCACGGTAAAGCTGCCAGCTGTGGTTTTCAGGCTACAGCCGTCTGCTTTACCCTAGCTGGCTATCAAAAATGGGGGGACTCCATGTCATTTTTTTTTTCTTACTATTTTTTTAAATAATAAAAATTAAAGAGCTTCCCTGTATTTTGATTGCCAGCCAAGGTAACGCCAGGCAGATGGGGGTGGCAACCCATACAGTTAGGTCCAGAAATATTTGGACAGTGACACAATTTTCGCGAGTTGGGCTCTGCATGCCACCACATTGGATTTGAAATGAAACCTCTACAACAGAATTCAAGTGCAGATTGTAACATTTAATTTGAAGGTTTGAACAAAAATATCTGATAGAAATTGTAGGAATTGTACACATTTCTTTACAAACACTCCACATTTTAGGAGGTCAAAAGTAGTTGGACAAATAAACCAAACCCAAACAAAATATTTTTATTTTCAATATATTGTTGCGAATCCTTTGGAGGCAATCACTGCCTTAAGTCTGGAACCCATGGACATCACCAAACGCTGGGTTTCCTCCTTTTTAATGCTTTGCCAGGCCTTTACAGCCGCAGCCTTCAGGTCTTGCTTGTTTGTGGGTCTTTCCGTCTTAAGTCTGGATTTGAGCAAGTGAAATGCATGCTCAATTGGGTTAAGATCTGGTGATTGACTTGGCCATTGCAGAATGTTCCACTTTTTTGCACTCATGAACTCCTGGGTAGCTTTGGCTGTATGCTTGGGGTCATTGTCCATCTGTACTATGAAGCGCTGTCCGATCCACTTTGCGGCATTTGGCTGAATCTGGGCTGAAAGTATATCCCGGTACACTTCAGAATTCATCCGGCTACTCTTGTCTGCTGTTATGTCATCAATAAACACAAGTGACCCAGTGCCATTGAAAGCCATGCATGCCCATGCCATCACGTTGCCTCCACCATGTTTTACAGAGGATGTGGTGTGCCTTGGATCATGTGCCGTTCCCTTTCTTCTCCAAATTTTTTTCTTCCCATCATTCTGGTACAGGTTGATCTTTGTCTCATCTGTCCATAGAATACTTTTCAAGAACTGAGCTGGCTTCATGAGGTGTTTTTCAGCAAATTTAACTCTGGCCTGTCTATTTTTGGAATTGATGAATGGTTTGCATCTAGATGTGAACCCTTTGTATTTACTTTCATGGAGTCTTCTCTTTACTGTTGACTTAGAGACAGATACACCTACTTCACTGAGAGTGTTCTGGACTTCAGTTGATGTTGTGACCGGGTTCTTCTTCACCAAAGAAAGTATGCGGCGATCATCCACCACTGTTGTCATCCGTGGACGCCCAGGCCTTTTTGAGTTCCCAAGCTCACCAGTCAATTCCTTTTTTCTCAGAATGTACCCGACTGTTGATTTTGCTACTCCAAGCATGTCTGCTATCTCTCTGATGGATTTTTTCTTTTTTTTCAGCCTCAGGATGTTCTGCTTCACCTCAATTGAGAGTTCCTTAGACCGCATGTTGTCTGGTCACAGCAACAGCTTCCAAATGCAAAACCACACACCTGTAATCAACCCCAGACCTTTTAACTACTTCATTGATTACAGGTTAACGAGGGAGACGCCTTCAGAGTTAATTGCAGCCCTTAGAGTCCCTTGTCCAATTACTTTTGGTCCCTTGAAAAAGAGGAGGCTATGCATTACAGAGCTATGATTCCTAAACCCTTTCTCCGATTTGGATGTGAAAACTCTCATATTGCAGCTGGGAGTGTGCACTTTCAGCCCATATTATATATATATAATTGTATTTCTGAACATGTTTTTGTAAACAGCTAAAATAACAAAACTTGTGTCACTGCCCAAATATTTCTGGACCTAACTGTAGCTGTTTGCTTTATCTATGCTGAGAATCAAAAACACCGTGGAGCGCTACGTCATTTTTTTAATTATTTATTTTTACAGTACTGTGATGTCAGGCAATCAAAATACAGGGAAGCCCATTTTTTTTTAGTTATTTAAATAAATAATTAAAAAAAAATATGTGGGCTCCCGCTGCATTTTTTTGATTTGCTAGCTAAGGGTAATCCAAGCAGCTACTGGCTGATAACCCCCACTGCTTGGTGTTACCTTCACTGGCAATGGAAAATCCAGGGAAGCATTTTTTATTTTTTATTTTTTTTGCCAAAAAACAGCAAAAGGAATGATGTGAGCTTTGCCATATTTTTGAAGCTAGCCAGGTACAGCAGGCAGGTACGGCTGCTCCCAACCCCCCAGCTGCCTATTTGTACCCAGCTGGGAACTAAAAATATAGGGAAGCCCTTTTTTTAATTATTTCACTTATTTCATGAAATAATTAAAAAACAAATGACGTGGGCTTCGCCCCATTTTTGTGTCCAGCCGGGTACAACTAGGCAGCTGGGGATTGGAATCTGCAGCACAGGTTAGCCCGAGGTTTCTGGGCGCCTCTGCTGCGAATTGCAGTCCGCAGCCGCCCCAGAAAATGGCGCTTTCATAGAAGCGCCATCATCTGGCGCTGTATCCAACTCTTCCAACAGCCCTGAAGCCGGGTGGCTTGTTGGGTAATAATGAGTTAATACTAGCTTTGTTTTACTAGCTAGTATTAAGCCAGAGATTCTTAATGTCAGGCACGTTTGACCCGGCCATTAAGAATCTCCAATAAAGGGTTAAAAAAAGACACCACACAGAGAAAAAATACTTTAATAGAAATAAATACACAGACACATTAGAGACTCCATCTTTATTACCCCCTGTCAGCCCTCCACGATCCATGGTCTTCTGTCTTTCTCGTTCAACAAATGTAGCTCTGCTCCATCACTGCTGCATGGGGGAAGACGCTGCTTCCCGTGCAGCCTTCACGCCGTCAAGGCTGCACGGGAAGCAGCATGCAGCCTTCACTCCGTGAGTGATCAGTTCTGCTGGCTGTCAGCGGTAACAGCGGTAACGCTGACAGATGCGTTACCATAGCAACGGTGCTCCCGGAGCCGCGGTTAGCGGTGACGTCACCGCTAACTGCGTTACTATGGCAACGGTGATCTCCGTTAATGACCGGCTGTGTCAGCTGGTCCCTAACCGAATGGGGAGTCGACCATGTGCGAGAGCATGTTGCCGGTACGCGGTGATACAGAAATGTGCACCGTGTACCGGAGAGTGCAATGACAGGTCCTACATGACGCGTCATAGTCATGTGACCAGTCTGTAGCCAATGAGATAATAGCCACTTGACTGGTCACATGGCTATTTTGACGTCACGATAGGTCTTGCATCACTGCTGGCAGTGCTGGTCCATGGGAGGATTCAGCGATCATCAGATGGAATAGCGGCAGGAGACAGAGTGCAGGAGGGATCGCGGGGACCGGTAAGTGTTATAGCAATGTTTATTAACTGTATGTGTACATTTATAATGCGTTTTTATGTGTTTGTGATTGCCTCCCATTATATCCTATTGGTTCGAGTTCGGTTCGTCGAACGTTCGCCGAACTGAACTCGAACGAGACCTCCGTTCGACGAACCGAACTCGAGCCGAACAACGGCCGGTTCGCTCATCTCTACTCATAACACCTTGCAGCGGATCGCCAGCTTGATCCCAAATCTAATTACCAGTGTTTAAACTGCAACAGCTATAGGGCATGGTAATGAAGCTGAAATTTTGATTTTGTTGGGGATCTGCTAAAACAGGGAGTGTAATTATCTGATGCATACTCTCTCTCTGTGTAGGCTGTGGTGCAAAAAATGTAGACAGCATCAAAAAGGGAACTTGGCCATAGTGCTTCTGCTGGGAGTGAAGGTGGAGTTGCTGCAGGGAGTGGATATGGACAATCTGTTCCTGCTACACGCCCAAATGAAACAGCTTCTTCTGTTACACACAATTGGCAGGACATTCCTCAGCACACCACAAAATCCAGCACTACCATCTGATATACCCTGTATTAGCAGGAGGCAGCATTTGAACAATATGGTGGAATAGTATGTGTCCACATGTTTCCACGCACTAAGTGGTGTGTCTGCCCCATTTAGTTCCATTTCCTTTGCTTTGCCTTCCACCGGGTCCTGTCTTAATCATTGCCCTAGTATCGACAACAATCAAAATAAGAATGGATTTATATTCTATTAATCCTAGCTGTATTATTATCTTGTGTCTGCTTGCTTTGAACAATCATTTTTTCAAATTAAACACTTCACACACCTGGACACTCAGTCAAAAGCATTGGGGAGGCAAACAAAGGCACACGAGCACACAAGCTGTCTGGCTACCAGTTCAATACCAAATCCAACTACAAGATTTTTATTTGCAGCAGCCGTAGTGAATGTTACTGGAGCTGAAACATAGACTCTGTAGCGGGAACTGTGAATATAGGATTTGTGGCTTTGTAGAGGCATTTTTTACAACTGTTGCTCTCTGGTGGAACTCTTCCAATCTTGGCTGTGTGGGTCGACTATATAAACAGGCCGACTCACCCTAAACATGTGATTAGGAATATACCTAAAGGACTATTCTTGCGTGTCAAGAGAATATGCTCCAATGATGCTTTTTCAAAACACAGGCCGAGGATCTTAAGAAAAGGTTTCTTTCCAGAGGATATCATCCTAGAGATATTAACTGCAGTTATCAAGCAGCTAAGCACACTGAGCGGAGGGTACTCCTGAATAACATCAAAGAGACAATATTCCAAGAAGACATTGTGAGATTCATCACTACAGTTAACTCACATTCTGATGAGGTGCGTACTGCACTTAAAAAACACAGGGGTATTCTTAGGATGGAGAATACGCTTAAACATTACTTACCTTTGGATCCAAATATTACTTTTTGGAGGTCGAAGAGTTTGAGAGACTTGTTTGTACACAGTCACCACAGAAGCCAGAAAGGGCAAACCTTTTTGGATTCGTCCCAAATCCCCTGGGGTTGCAAACCCTGTGGTTACTGTGTAGCCTGCCCTAACATTGAGCGAGCCAAAAATTTCTTTGACTGAGTACAGAAAACAATTCAAAATCACTCATGCTATTACATGCAATACTAAAGGGGTGATTTACTTAGCTTCTTGTCCTTGTAATCTCAGGTATGTCGGCCTCACAACTCGCCAGTTCAGAAGATGAGCCAAGGAACATGTCTTGTCCATTTCTGCAGCTATAGATAAGGATGACTTATCAAAACGTACTGGTTCATTTCAAGCGGTTCCAGCAGTGTAATCCAACATCCTTGAAGATACATGCTATTGATAGAGTCCTGGTAAGTCAAAGGGGTGGCAAATGGAAAACGTTTCTGGCACAAAAGAATCCCATTGGATTTTTACTTTAAATACTTTAGCACCATACAGATTGAATGAGAATATCCTTTTTTTGCCATTTCTATAAGTATCTGTTTATACTGTCTTTTTTTCTTGTTGCTTTTATCTTGCCTTTTAATTTGTGTGTTATTATTTTTAGGTCAACTTTTATGAAATTTCCATGAGATTGATATCTATGAAACAATGTATAACATTTTTTATAATTTTATATTTTATTTACTAACAAAAAATTAATAAATGAATGTCTTTGTAATTTTGGAATTCACTGTGCACCTTATCACGTATGTTGCACTGGCACTTTGCACCTTGCACTTTATTTAGTTATGATGATTCTATTTATATATTTATTAATATTGCTATATATTCATATTTATATTCACCACTGTAGTAATTTCATCCTATGTATTATTTATATCTTTTTCAAAATATTTATGTGATTGTAATATATGTATTTTTAGGTAATGTGTTATATTTTTTCATTTAAACGATCATGAATTTGACATTTCTCCTAGTATTTTTTGCTTCTTATGGTGTGTGATTATCTTTGTGCGCCTATCTGCCAGTATTTACGGTACCATGTCATTGCCAGCACTTCTTTTCTAGCATACATGTTGGTGTGTTTCACACTTCCGTGTATCTGGAATGCTTTGCAATCCATTCACTGGCTGTTACTGTGTGCACAATTTTTGTGGCGCTTTCCCCAAGCAGAACATTCTGTCTTGCGGGGAAGGCTTTCCTGGTTGCTTTGCACATGTGCTGTATTCTTGCAGGATACTTCCAGTTTCCGGATGCCAACGATATTATACCGCTGTTACATTAATTAGGGTAAGCTTATTATATATGCTAGTATACCCCGCATTATTGGAAACCACCAATTCTAGGAGTGTTGCATTAGCCTTATGTGTGTCTATTGGTCTTTTTATTTTTGCATAACATGATTGATTAATGACTCAGTATACCATCACTATAAAAACCCACTTCGCATTCTTATTCATACACACACCCTTGGAAAATACCATGGCGAAACGCATCAGGGTGTCTCATTGGTAAGGCTCTCTCATTGGTAAGGCTCTTTAGTATGTAGCATAGTGGTATACTTTCTTTATTGCATATGATAACTAATTTTGACCGTATGTAGATTATCAGGTTGTACAGTTGATTGATATTTGTATTATGATAGTATTTTTACTTCACTATTAGTGATTAATGGAAACTTATTATTACATTTTCTCTACTTTTTGTACATCCTGATACGCTATATCAAGCTATGTCATTTGCAAGTTTAATATTATCTACCTAAATTTGTTACTCTATGCCTTTGTCATTTTTAATTAAGTTTTTCAGTATGTAGCATTGTGAATTTTTTGATGGGATGTTATCAGGTTATCGCGATTTTATAGTTCTTTCTATTATCACTGTTTTATTAATTTGTTAATTGTTGACATTATCAGTTATTATATGTCTACATTAATAGGTACATACTGGTACCCTATATCATATCACTTGTTTGTATGTTTGCTATTTTACTTTGTTACTCTGTAATGCCTTTATCATGTCATTTTCTTGCTATGCATCTGATTTTAGATTTTTTTATGATGTCTTGATATATTTCATCAAAGATCATTTTTGATAATTATTTCCAGTGTAGTACTTTTAGAGGTATATGTTACTGGGGGCTGTCTGATAATAAAACCCAAAGGAATATCAGACAGTCAGGGTCCACCGTGCAAAGACTCTGCTGCAGACTATGGCAGAGGATAAGGGGTATATAAGTGTGCCACTGTAAATAGTAATAGCACAAGTGCAGAGTGCAATACCTCTGTTAAACTCACAGAGGAATATAATTAGAAAATAAAGCAATTCCTCCCTTACTTGGAGGGTGTGTGGTATGGTCTCTGTTAATGGTCACAGAGACAAAAGCAGTGAGTGTGAAATGGCACCTACCTAGGTCCGTTCCTCTAGCGGTGCCAGGAGATGGACAGCAGCGTAAGCCGCACAAAGCTCCCACCTGCGTTCACTCCACTAGTGTGCGAGGACACGAACCACTAGATATGGCACCTGCCTAGGTCCGCTCCACTAGTGGTGCAAAAGAGACGGACAGCAGCATAAGCCGCACAAAGCTCCTACCTATGTTCGCTCCCCTAGTGTGCGAGGATACGAACAACTGCCAGACGCAGTATAAGGAACGTTACCCTAGCGGCAACGTCCACCTACGAGTAGATTCACAAGGCCCAGCCGGACCATGTGCCTCAGGCACCTGCCTATGTCCGCTCCACTAAGCGGTAAGGAACAAGAATGCTACCCTGCCGGTAGCGCTCACCTAGCATAGACAGAGAGAAGCCTAGAGGGACGTGCACAGAGCGTCTACTCTCATGCATGAACCAAGAGGACTGAGCGCCGGGCGGCGTGCGTCAGGGTCTTATATAGACTCTGTGCCTCATCCAAGATGGAGGACACCCAAGCCAATCCGCTGCTGGAATGACAGCAATGACGTCACGATGGCCTATCACCGAGCAAAGCGTCACAAACACATGACCAGCGACCAATCGGCATAGAAGGTGTCAGAGACATGTGACCACGTGTCACAAGCACATGACCAGCGGTCAATCAGCTTAGAAGGTGTCAGAGACATGTGACCTCGTGTCAGCGATGACGTCACGCGCACATGTGCAATGGCTCCAAGATAGGACTTAGTCTCCAGCGCTTGCACATGCGCAGTAGCAAGAAATCCGAACATAGTCTCCAGTGCTCGCACTTGTGCAGTAGCAATAAATTCGAACATAGTCTCCAGTGCCACAGCAACCGTAACAGTATATGTATGTTATTGGAGCTGAAATTTAGACTCTGTTGCGGGAACTGTGAAAATAGGATTTGTGGCTCTGTAGAGGCATTTTTTTACAATTATTGCTCTGTTGGGAAACTCTTTCAATCTATGAAAACAGGCTCTGTAGCAGTCTTTTTTTAAATTGTTGCTCTATGTGGCACTCTTAAAATGTTTAGCTTATTCATTTACTTCCTATGTAACTATAATTACTATGGTGACAGAATCCCTTTAAGTAATTTTTGTATCTCTTGTCCTGCTCTTAACCCATTGTACTTGCTTTTGTAGCCTCCTAGCCCTTACTATGACTATTTGACAACTATTTTACAGCATGTTTAGTATTTTAGTGCTTCCCATGGCTGTATGTCTAGTTGGGACCCAGACACCCTCTGCCCTTATTCAGATTGATGTCTGTTGACACATGGTGAGGATTTAATATTAGAGAGTGTAGGTACTGTCCCGAATGGGTACACCTTGTCGCGGTGGGATGGCTTTACACTTTTTTGATCAAAATAGTGTTTACTAAGTACCCTATGTTTATTTATATGTATTATGCTTTTATTTAGTTACAGTTTACAGTTTAGTTTAGGTACATGTTCATATTATTTTCTTCTTCGTTTTTTTATGGCCAGAGTAAACATGAGCTTATAAGTTACATGTACACCAACTCATACTCCGGCTCACTTTTTTGTGTTTTTTCAGTAGTTTGGGTTACCATTGACTTGTATGGGGTTTGGGGTCAAGTTTAGGTCAAGTTCAAGAACTGAACTTTTAACTGAAGTCTGGCTGAACCCGGCCAACTTGAACATCCACGAGTCCGCTCATCCCTAGTTTTTTTCTTTTCATATATTGCGTTAGATAATTAAGAAGCAAGAGGTAATCCTGCAATTATGAGTAGGAACTGCTTTATAAAGGCATGTCATTTTATCATGCTCTAAGCACATGCAACCCTGATATACAGTAGTTTTATGAAGCAAGGATTCAAATGGGTGACCTGTGAATAAAAAACATTGGCCTTTTTTTACTTAACAAAATGTACATCCTTTTACTTTAGAAGCAAGATAATATTTAAATTCTATTTGTCTATTTGCTATAAAAAAAAATTATTAAAACAGATTCTGGTGTATATTCTGTCATTTTATAGTAAATATTTAAAGTATTTAATAATAATTAGATTTTTTAAACTAAATCTAATAAACTAATTATATTTATAGATAGGTTATAAAACTTAAACATTTAATAGTTGATTTGTAGTCAGTGCAGTAAAACTTCAATATAACAGTTAACTTTCTATATATACGAAATTAGATTATGTCGTGTCAGTTATAAATATATAATCTTATGCAACAACTGCTGCAATTATTTTACAAGCGCTTCACAGTATTTCGTTAATCACCATTAATAGCTCTGTTTAAAATAGGATGAGCACATATTAAAAGGGTACTTTGGCACACTATCTGACTGAAAAATAACATTAAAATTGAACGGCATTACTATCTATTATTTTTACAGGCAAAATTTGACATTGTAAAATGATAAATGGATATGAAATTATATTCTTAACAGACTAAAATGTTAAGAAATAGAGCACTGAATGAATTTACCATTAGAAATAATTTAAAAAGGCCAGAGGCAATTAATTAGTCATTGCAGCTGAAATAGAGGTATATTTATGGTAATGCAAAAGAGCTCTTTCCTAACAGAAAACAGACAGCAGCAATATGCTTCAAATAGTTATCAGCAATTTACATTATAGATTAACAGCTTCATATTACTCATTGCTGTCGGAATCTGCTTACTGCATGGCCAAGTTTCATGTAATGAGCATCATAAAAGTCTACAAATTTGCTAAAAGATATCACACTATTTGTTTAAAGTGCAAATTTATTTGAAATGCAGAATTAAATATTTCACTTTATTAAGATAGAATTCTCAGTATAAATATTCATCATACCCTACTCATATTTGTCATTTGTTTTATTCCATTGTTATCTTTTCTTTAGATGCTAATGAAGCATACAACTATTTTAACATTGAGTATGCAAATGCTAAATGAAATGATAGATTTGCAGAACACTCAAGAAAAATGTTATACTTTAATCCAATTATTAAAATGCACTGTATGCAGTGTAGTGGGGATAAGGTCGGAGTCACACTTGCAAGTGACTCATGTGTAATAAGTGCGAGTCTCGCATCGCATCACCCGGAACTGCCTGCTTTTCTTGGGACAGGAGCATCTCAGCTGCATAGAAATACATGCAGCCAACCCTCTCCTGTCAGGAGAGTGTGCGGCCGTACCGGGTAATGCGATGAGAGACTCACACATATTACACGCGAGTCACTCACAAGTGTGACTCCGGCCTAATACTTACAGGTCAACATCTTCACCAGTTATTAGACCAGTTTCTATCTTCTGAATTCAATGACCAAAGTTTATCTTAGTTGGTTCATATACTGTAGAGATACCAAGGTAGAAAGCCTATGAGACTCAGATTGAGGATATCAAAGGATTGAAATTAAAGTAACTTCTACACTACACTAAAGTTGCTGAAACTTCTAGTCTGAATTGCGGTCAGGTTGTTCAGGAAAGCTGACAAAAACAGTAATGATTTAAACAAAAGCTCACTCCATTACATACATCTTGATAAGGGATTGTGTATTTTTTTTTTACAATTTTTTCCTATGTATGATTCTTTAAGATTTAATTATTATTTACTGATTTACTGTTGTTAGAAATTAATGTAAGCAAAATATATTTTTGCTATTACTTCTATATCTAGTATAAATATCTTTATTGAAATTAACTTTTTCTTAAATGGGTTAAAATACAGATTTGAGGAATGTGTCTATTAAGCTGCCTGCTGTTGTTTATTTGCAATCATACTTTTAGCACCAGGATTTTATCATTGCTTGGATTACATTGACTCATTCTGGTAGTCAGACACTCCCCTTCTTCTGATAAGAAGCTCACCGTCAATAGACATCGAACAAAGAGAGCCTGATGTGGGTGTGGTTAACTTTTTCAGATATGATGCATGCCAAATCTAAAAATTTTGATTCTGTCAGGACCGCTGCACCTGCTAACTTAGTGATACTTCATTAGATTCATGGTCTCTTTATCTAAATCATGCTGCTCTCAGTTGAGGTAGCAAAAACATGCTGATAGAGCTCTTTTAAATTTCACTTTAATTATTTCTCATAAATATCTGTCCCTTATCTTTTCAATATTTCAATATTTCAATATTGTACAATCCTTGGCGGGATCGGTTGGGAACCGGAAATGCAAACATTTGACAGATAAGTTGTTGATGTTCAGTTTGGATCGGTACATGTTCGTGGCCTTTCTAAAATTTTTCTATAACTTTAGCTACTGTAGTGGTGCTGTATGATGAGTGGGGGGAGTGTATTTTATCAGAAGAGGGGGTGGAGAGAGGTAAGAGGAGCAGCATTTTTTTTATTTCTTAACTTCATGTGTGGATGTTCCTGAAGACAATCCGGGTGCAGAAAATATCCACAACGTTCAGACACAAGGCCATGTGTCACTGACTACCTATGTCACATGTTTCTCTGTATATAACATTCAGACATGCGGAGCCAGTGCAATTTTGTAATTTTTAAAGCTTAGCGAAGGTGCTGTTTAGAGATGAGCGAACCGGTCGCGGTTCGGCTCGAGGTTGGTTCGCCGAACGGACCTCCCGTTCGAGTTCGGTTCGTTGAACGTTCGACGAACCGAACTCGAACTGCATAGGAAACAATGGCAGGCAATCACAAACACAGAAAAACACCTAGAAAACACCCTCAAAGGTGTCCAAAAGGTCACAAACAACTCACAACACATGGGAAAGTGACAAGGACATATACTCATGCGAAAACAAAAGAGCTGGACAAGGAAAAAGAGGAGGACACACAGATATATGAGTATATGCAAGGAAACATGCCATTATTGTGCAACTTGAGCCCTGCTCATTCTTGGCTTCCAATCTTGATAAATTGCCTGAGCTCGCCACGTACGTCTTGGGGATCTTGTCGTGTCCTGCAGCCAGCGTTCTCTCGGAACCTGTCTTCAGTGCTGCTGTGGGTCTGCTGGCAGATAAGCACACGTGTCTGTCCACTGACAATGTGGACATGGCTCTCAGAGGACTTTTCTTCCCCGGGGTCAGCCAGGGGACGGGAAAGGCACGCGTATTTTTGAGAGTGCTTCATGCAAAGCATCTTTTTCTTTTTCAAAAGGGGGCTCAACCGATGCCAGTCAAGTGGGGTGTGTGTGGCCCAGTGAGTGGCAACGAGGGAGACTGTGGTTGGAGTCCCCTCGCTGTGTTTCTAAAAGAACCAAGATGAACAAGTCATGGCTCTCAGAGGACTTTTCTTCCCCGGGGTCAGCCAGGGGACGGGAAAGGCACGCGTATTTTTGAGAGTGCTTCATGCAAAGCATCTTTTTCTTTTTCAAAAGGGGGCTCAACCGATGCCAGTCAAGTGGGGTGTGTGTGGCCCAGTGAGTGGCAACGAGGGAGACTGTGGTTGGAGTCCCCTCGCTGTGTTTCTAAAAGAACCAAGATGAACAAGTCATGGCTCTCAGAGGACTTTTCTTCCCCGGGGTCAGCCAGGGGACGGGAAAGGCACGCGTATTTTTGAGAGTGCTTCATGCAAAGCATCTTTTTCTTTTTCAAAAGGGGGCTCAACCGATGCCAGTCAAGTGGGGTGTGTGTGGCCCAGTGAGTGGCAACGAGGGAGACTGTGGTTGGAGTCCCCTCGCTGTGTTTCTAAAAGAACCAAGATGAACAAGTCATGGCTCTCAGAGGACTTTTCTTCCCCGGGGTCAGCCAGGGGACGGGAAAGGCACGCGTATTTTTGAGAGTGCTTCATGCAAAGCATCTTTTTCTTTTTCAAAAGGGGGCTCAACCGATGCCAGTCAAGTGGGGTGTGTGTGGCCCAGTGAGTGGCAACGAGGGAGACTGTGGTTGGAGTCCCCTCGCTGTGTTTCTAAAAGAACCAAGATGAACAAGTCATGGCTCTCAGAGGACTTTTCTTCCCCGGGGTCAGCCAGGGGACGGGAAAGGCACGCGTATTTTTGAGAGTGCTTCATGCAAAGCATCTTTTTCTTTTTCAAAAGGGGGCTCAACCGATGCCAGTCAAGTGGGGTGTGTGTGGCCCAGTGAGTGGCAACGAGGGAGACTGTGGTTGGAGTCCCCTCGCTGTGTTTCTAAAAGAACCAAGATGAACAAGTCATGGCTCTCAGAGGACTTTTCTTCCCCGGGGTCAGCCAGGGGACGGGAAAGGCACGCGTATTTTTGAGAGTGCTTCATGCAAAGCATCTTTTTCTTTTTCAAAAGGGGGCTCAACCGATGCCAGTCAAGTGGGGTGTGTGTGGCCCAGTGAGTGGCAACGAGGGAGACTGTGGTTGGAGTCCCCTCGCTGTGTTTCTAAAAGAACCAAGATGAACAAGTCATGGCTCTCAGAGGACTTTTCTTCCCCGGGGTCAGCCAGGGGACGGGAAAGGCACGCGTATTTTTGAGAGTGCTTCATGCAAAGCATCTTTTTCTTTTTCAAAAGGGGGCTCAACCGATGCCAGTCAAGTGGGGTGTGTGTGGCCCAGTGAGTGGCAACGAGGGAGACTGTGGTTGGAGTCCCCTCGCTGTGTTTCTAAAAGAACCAAGATGAACAAGTCATGGCTCTCAGAGGACTTTTCTTCCCCGGGGTCAGCCAGGGGACGGGAAAGGCACGCGTATTTTTGAGAGTGCTTCATGCAAAGCATCTTTTTCTTTTTCAAAAGGGGGCTCAACCGATGCCAGTCAAGTGGGGTGTGTGGCCCAGTGAGTGGCAACGAGGGAGACTGTGGTTGGAGTCCCCTCGCTGTGTTTCTAAAAGAACCAAGATGAACAAGTCATGGCTCTCAGAGGACTTTTCTTCCCCGGGGTCAGCCAGGGGACGGGAAAGGCACGCGTATTTTTGAGAGTGCTTCATGCAAAGCATCTTTTTCTTTTTCAAAAGGGGGCTCAACCGATGCCAGTCAAGTGGGGTGTGTGTGGCCCAGTGAGTGGCAACGAGGGAGACTGTGGTTGGAGTCCCCTCGCTGTGTTTCTAAAAGAACCAAGATGAACAAGTCATGGCTCTCAGAGGACTTTTCTTCCCCGGGGTCAGCCAGGGGACGGGAAAGGCACGCGTATTTTTGAGAGTGCTTCATGCAAAGCATCTTTTTCTTTTTCAAAAGGGGGCTCAACCGATGCCAGTCAAGTGGGGTGTGTGTGGCCCAGTGAGTGGCAACGAGGGAGACTGTGGTTGGAGTCCCCTCGCTGTGTTTCTAAAAGAACCAAGATGAACAAGTCATGGCTCTCAGAGGACTTTTCTTCCCCGGGGTCAGCCAGGGGACGGGAAAGGCATGCGTATTTTTGAGAGTGCTTCATGCAAAGCATCTTTTTCTTTTTCAAAAGGGGGCTCAACCGATGCCAGTCAAGTGGGGTGTGTGTGGCCCAGTGAGTGGCAATGAGGGAGACTGTGGTTGGAGTCCCCTCGCTGTGTTTCTAAAAGAACCAAGATGAACAAGTCATGGCTCTCAGAGGACTTTTCTTCCCCGGGGTCAGCCAGGGGACGGGAAAGGCACGCGTATTTTTGAGAGTGCTTCATGCAAAGCATCTTTTTCTTTTTCAAAAGGGGGCTCAACCGATGCCAGTCAAGTGGGGTGTGTGTGGCCCAGTGAGTGGCAACGAGGGAGACTGTGGTTGGAGTCCCCTCGCTGTGTTTCTAAAAGAACCAAGATGAACAAGTCATGGCTCTCAGAGGACTTTTCTTCCCCGGGGTCAGCCAGGGGACGGGAAAGGCACGCGTATTTTTGAGAGTGCTTCATGCAAAGCATCTTTTTCTTTTTCAAAAGGGGGCTCAACCGATGCCAGTCAAGTGGGGTGTGTGTGGCCCAGTGAGTGGCAACGAGGGAGACTGTGGTTGGAGTCCCCTCGCTGTGTTATACATGCTTTTAGAAGGGCATGACATGGCTTGGAGGTTGACTTTCATAAAATGCAAACTGTTGGCTACCAAAATGCTGCCTTTCCAACAACTGTGGTTATAGGCAATGAGGAACATACTGATGAAGATGAGACGCAGATACCCGATTGGGATGACAACTTAAATATTCGGTCAGGGCAAGAAGAAACTCGGTCTGAGGGGGAGGGGAGTGCAAACACAACAATTGATGATGAAGTTCTAGATCCCACCTACTGTCAACCCACAGTCAGACACTCGAGGAGGTCAATAGAGGCGGTGGAGGAGGATGCAACCGACGTCGAAGTAACCTGGCGCCTTCCTGGACACAGTCGGAGCACTGGTAGCACGTCTACAACTGCATCCTCAGCCACCACTCTGCCTCTGAGCATTATTCGGGGTGGATCAACAGGTCGCATGGCCTCTAAGCCTTGCCTAGCCTGGTCCTTTTTTGATATAAAAAAAGATCGGCCAAATTATGTGATCTGTAACATTTGCCATGGTTATCTTAGTAGAGGTCAAAACCTCAGCAGTTTGACAACTTCTTCCATGAATCGTCACATGAATAAATATCATATGGCCTGGTGGGAAGCTCACCGTGCTGCAATGCGGCCTAGTGGAGCCAACCATCCACCGCCTGCCCCTTCCAGGGCATCCGCGCGCTCGTCATCTTCTAGGACTGTGGGGACAGCTGTCACACCTGTTTTTCCACCCACAACTTCCACCACTGTAACCGCAACAGGCAGTTTGCTTGGTAGGTCGTCAGTTGGTTTGGAAGGGGAAACAAGTGAGTGTGTACAGCTCTCTCAGACATCGATAGCACCAACTTTGGATGAAGGCAACATCATGTCTCCGCCTGCACTTTCCTCCCAAAGCTGCATTTTTCCAGGGACACCCTACTCAACACCGTCTACACACAGCAGCCAGATCTCTGTCCCTCAGATGTGGTCAAATAAAAGGCCACTTCCTTCGACCCATGACAAAGCGAAGAGGTTGACTCTATCCCTCTGTAAGCTGTTGGCTACAGAAATGCTGCCTTTCCGCCTAGTGGACACACAGGATTTTAGAGACCTTATATCTGTCGCTGTGCCCCAGTACCAGATGCCTAGTCGCCACTACTTCTCTAAGAAAGGTGTGCCCGCGCTACACCAGCATGTCGCACACAATATCACCGCTTCCTTGAGAAACTCTGTGTGTGAACGGGTGAATTTCAGCACCGATACTTGGACCAGTAAGCATGGACAGGGACGTTACATGTCGCTGACTGGGCACTGGGTAACTATGGTGATAGATGGTGAAGGGTCTGCTGCACAAGTCTTGCCGTCCCCACGACTTGTGTGTCAATCCTCTGTCTGTCCAAGTTCCGCCACTGCTTCTGCATCCTCCACCTCATCTGGGTCCTCCACCTCCGCCCCAAGCCTGCCTGGTCAGGCCACCAGCGTTCTCACTGCGCAGAAGGAATCACGCACCCCTCATTACTATGCTGGCAGCAGAGCGCAACGGCATCAGGCGGTCTTTAGCTTGACATGTCTTGGGAATAAGAGTCACACAGCTGAGGAGTTGTGGTCAGCTCTGCGGTCCGAGTTTAATAAATGGTTGTCTCCACTCAACCTGCAGCCTGGTAAGGCCGTGTGCGACAATGCTGCAAACCTGGGTGCGGCCCTTCGCCTGGGCAAGGTGACACACGTGCCTTGTATGGCTCACGTGTTGAACCTTGTTGTCCAGCAATTTTTAACACACTATCCCGGCCTAGATGGCCTTCTGACCAGGGCACGGAAACTGTCTGCAGTGCTCACTTCCGCCGTTCAAGCGCCGCAGCTGAGCGACTTGCATCGCTCCAGAAGTCTTTCGGCCTGCCGGTTCATCGCCTGAAATGCGATGTGACGACACGCTGGAATTCAACTCTCCACATGTTACAGCGACTGTGGCAGCACCGCAGAGCCCTGGTGCAATACGTCACGACGTATAGCCTGGGCCAACGAGATGCAGAGGTGGGGCAGATCACCCTGATGGAGTGATCTCAGATCACGGACCTATGCACCCTTCTGCACAGTTTCGACATGGCGACGAATATGTTTAGCGCTGACAATGCCATTATCAGCATGACGATTACAGTCATTTACATGCTGGAGCACACGCTAAACACTATTCGGAGTCAGGGGGTGGGACAACAGGAAGGGGAGGAACTACAGGAGGATTCATATGCGCAAGACACAACAACATCACCAAGGTCCAGACGTTCATCATCACCAACGCGGCAGGCATGGGACCATGGGGGACAGGGATCAACAAGGGCGCATGGTAGCAGGCGAGATGTTGAGGAAGGTGCAGGAGGACATGAAGATATGGAGGACGAACTGTCCATGGACATGGAAGACTCAGCTGATGAGGGGGACCTTGGTCAAATTTAAGTTGAAAGAGGTTGGGGGGAGATGACAGAGGAAGAAAGAACGGTTAGCACCTCTATGCCACAAACACAGCGTGGACTTGGTCCGCATGGCTGCGCAAGACACATGAGTGCCTTCTTGTTGCACTACCTCCAACATGACCCTCGTATTGTCAAAATTAGAAGTGATGATGACTACTGGCTTGCCATACTATTAGATCCCCGGGACAAGTCCAAATTTTGTGACATAATTCCACCCATAGAAAGGGACGCACGTATGCAGGAGTATCAGCAGAAGCTGTTACTCGATCTTAGCTCGGCTTTTCCACCAAACAACCGTGCAGGTGAAGGGAGTGATTCTCCCAGTTGTAACTTGACAAACATGGGACGGCCTCGTCATCTTCAACAGTCTACCCGTACCAGTAGGACCGTATCTGGTGCTGGTAACAGCAATTTTATGGAATCTTTTCATAATTTTTTTAGACCCTCCTTTGCAAGGCCACCAGAGACATCAAGTGTGTCACATAGTCAACGGATGGAGAGGATGATACAGGAGTATCTCCAAATGAACATCGATGCAATGACTTTGCAAATGGAGCCTTGCTCCTTTTGTGCTTCAAATCTAGAAAAATGTCAAGAGCTCTCCAGTTACGCCTTGAAGATTTTGTCGTGTCCAGCTGCCAGCGTTGTCTCTGAATGTGTCTTCAGTGCTGCTGGGTGTGTGCTGACAGATAAGCGCACGCGTCTGTCCAGTGACAATGTGGACAGACTGACGTTCATCAAAATGAACAAGTCATGGATCCAGAAGGAATTTACTACCCCTGTGTCATCCTGGGGAGAGTAAATGCTTGTGGATTTGGAATGTGCTTGATGCAAATCAAAACATCCTGTTTGCAACTAGGGCACAAGTCCTGCCACTGATGGGGTGTCTGTGTGCCCAATTTGGGGAAAAAAGGTAGACTCCGCTTGGAGTAACCCTTGCTTGCTGTGTTTTTTAAAAATGATACAAGATGAACAGATCTGAAGGCAAGATGAAGGCAACATCATGTCTCCGCCTGCACTTTTCTCACAAACCTGCATTTTTCCAGGGACACCCTACTCAACACCGTCTACAGACAGCAGCCAGATCTCTGTCCCTCAGATGTGGTCAAATAAAAGGCCACTTACTGCGACCCATGACAAAGCTAAGTGGTTGACTCTATCCCTCTGTAAGCTGTTGGCTACCGAAATGCTGCCTTTACGCGTAGTGGACACACAGGATTTTACAGACCTTATGTCTGTCGCTGTGCCCCAGTACCAGATGCCCAATCACCACTGCTTCTCCAAGAAAAGCATGCCCGCGCTACACCAGCATGTCGCACACAACATCACCACTTCCTTGAGAAAATCTGTGTGCGACAGGGTGCATTTCAACACAGATACTTGGACCAGTAAGCATAGACAGGGTCATTACATGTCACTGACTGGGCACTGGCAAACTATGGTGAGAGATGGAGAAGGGTCTGCTGTACAAGTCTTGCCGTCCCCACGAGTTGTTTCAATCCTTGTTCTGTATGTAGAAGTTAATACACTGCTTCTGCCTCTTCAACCTCGTGTGGGTCCTCTACCTTGGCGCAAACCCTGTGTGGTCAGGCCACCCTTCCTTGCAACTGCGCACAAGGACTACCACACACCTCCTTACTATGCTGGCAGCAGAGCTCAATGCCATCAGGCGGTCAAAGTTTTACTTTGAAATGTATGGGAAATGTGAGTCACACCGCTATTACAGAGAATAGTAGTCAGGCAGGGTCAAAACATTAATTGAGGAACAGGAACAGAATGGGACGGCCAGGAAAGAATCAGAAAACAAGCAGAGGTGAAATGCGTATCGGCCAACAAGGTACATAAACAGCAAGCAGGAAAAGTAGTCAGGTAACAAGCACACAAAATCATAAAACTGAACTGGGGGTAAAATTAACCAGAGGTTCATAGCTATGTCTGGCAGTGGTCTGCAGACAGGATGGGCATAAAAAAGGGTGTGGTGTCTTCCCATTGGTTGTAGCTGAATGATGGTATTTCATCTGTGAGATACCCACCAGCTACATTCAGCCAGAGATTCTGCATCTGTCAAGGTAATGCAGCCCAGTGGGTGAGCATAACCTGCGTCCACCTGCGCCGCTGGCATCGACTACTCTCCCATCATCAGCACTATTCATGAAAGGAACACGTTGTCACCTGGCGACCGGAGTACAAATTGACGGAGCGGACTCCGTTGGTGACTTAACAGCCGTGTGCGGCAATGATGCAAACCTGGCTGCGGGCCATCCTCAGGGCAATGTGACACATGTGCCTTTTAGGGCTCACGTGTTGAACCGAATTCGCCAGCAATTTTTAAAACACCATCACGGCCTACATGGCCTTGTGCAGTGGGCACGCTCGCTATGTGCTCACTTCCATCGTGCGCACACAGCAGCTCAACAACTTTCATCACTCCGGAAGTCTTAGGGTCTGGCAGTTAAACGCCGTAAATGCGATGTTTCGACACGCAGGAATTGGAATCTGCACATGTTGCAGCGTGTGTGGCAGCACCGCAGAGCCCTGCTGAAATACGGTAAGACATATAGCCTGGGATAACTTGATCCAGAGGTGGTGCAGATCACGCTGCTGGAGTGGTGTCAGATCAAGGACCTATGCACCCTGCTACACAGTTTTGAAATGTCGACGAAGATGTTTAGCACTGGCAATGTCATTCTCAGCGTGACAATTCTGGTCATCTACATGATGGAGCACACTGTAATTATTATTCGGAGTCAGGTGTTGGGACAAGAGGAAGGGGAGGAAGTACAGGAGGAGTCATATGCGGAAGGGATAACAAGATCTACGAGGTCCAGATGGTCAGCGGCACCTATGCGGCAGTCATGGTGAGGGAGAGGGATTAACAAGGGCGCATAGTATCAGCAAAAAGTGTTGATGAAAGTGCAGGAGCCCATGAAGAAATGGAGGACGAACTGGCGATGGGCATGGAAGACTCAGCAGATGAGTGAGAGCTTGCTCACATTTCGGTTGTGCGAGGTTGGGGGGAGAGGGCAGAGGAAGGAGGCACGATTCTCACCTCTCTGCCACCAACACACCAAGGACTTGGTCCTCCTGGATGCACAAGACACATGAGCGCCTTCTTGCTGCACTACCTACAACATGACCCTCGGATTGTACGAATTCGAAGTAATGCTAACTACTGGGTTGCCACACTGTTAGATCCCTGGTACAAGACAAAATTTGGCGAAATAATTCCTGCCATAGAAAGGGACGCACGTATACAGGAGTATCTGCAGAAGGTGGTACGGATTCTTAGATCTGCTTTTCCAGTAAATACCAGTGCTGCACAGAGTGAATCTCAACGCTTTGTCATGGATAGGAGGAAATGGTCTTTTACTTGTCCACATCTGAGGGACCGAGGGCTGGCTGCTGTGCTGAGATGGCATTGAGTATGGTGTCCCTGCAGAGTTGCACTTTTGGTCATATACCAAATGAGTTGAAAAAGGACAGATGCTGATGGAAAAGGGAACAGTTGTGTTGGAAAGGGGAAAAAAGTTTTTGTCCGTGGGTTTGGTGGTTAAGCAAAACATTTGATGAAGAAACACCATCTGTTACGGTGGGACTGGCAGATTTGGATAAGGTGGTATATACTATGTTACCGCTATATAACAAAAATTAATGAGAAAAGAAAGAGAAAGGTATATATCCCCATCAGCAGTCAATGTCCACCGTGCTCCTAGATGGAAAAGGAGAGGTTGGCAACTGGAAGGTTAGGTGGAGGATACAGATCTGTGTGGCTATGAAACTAATAGTTGCCTGATTCTCCAACAATTTTTAAAATACCATCCCGGCCTACATGGCCTTGTGCAGTGGACATGCTGCTATGTGCTCAATTTCATCTTTCAAACCCAGCAGCTCAACAACTTTCATCGCTCCTGAAGTCTTAGGGTCTGGCGGTTAAACGCCGGAAATGCGATGTTCCGACACGCAGGAATTTGGATCTGCACATGTTGCAGCATCTGTGGCAGCACCGCAGAGCCCTGCTGAAACACGGTCTGACGTATACCCTGGGCTAACTTGATCCAGAGGTGGTGCAGATCACGCTGCTGGAGTGGTGTCAGATCAAGGACCTATGCACCCTTCTACACAGTTTACAAATGTCGACGAAGATGTTTAGCAATGGCGATGCCATTCTCAGCATGACAATTCTGGTCATCTACAAGATGGAGCACACTGTAAGCATTATTCGGAGTCAGGTGTTGGTCCAAGAGGAAGGGGAGGAAATACAGGAGGAGTCATATGCAGAAGGGATAATAAGATCTACAAGGTCCAGACGGTGAGCGGCAACTAGGCGGCAGTCATGGTGGGGGAGAGGGATTAACAAGGGCGCATAGTATCAGCAAAAATTGTTGAGGAAGGTGCAGGAGCCCATAATGAAATGGAGGACGAACTGGCGATGGGCATGGAAGACTCAGCAGATGAGTGAGAGCTTGCTCACATTTCGGTTGTGTGAGGTTGGGGGGAGAGGGCAGAGGAAGGATGCACGATTCTCACCTCTCTGCCACCAACACACCAAGGACTTGGTCCTCCTGGATGCACAAGACACATGAGCGCCTTCTTGCTGCACTACCTACATGACCCTCGGATTGTATGAATTTGAACTAATCCTGAATACTGGGTTGCCACACTGTTAGATCCCCGGTACAAGACAAAATTTGGCGAACTAATTCCTGCCATAGAAATAGACGCACGTATACAGGAGTATCTGCAGAATGTGGTACGCAATCTTAGATCTACTTGTCCACTAAACACCAGTGCTGCACAGAGTGAATGTCAACGCTTTGTCATGGATAGGAGGAAATGGTCTTTTACTTGTCCACATCGGAGGGACCGAGGGATGGCTGCTGTGCTGAGATGGCGTTGAGTACGGTGTCCCTGCACAGTTGCACTTTTGGTCATATCCCAAAATGAGTTGAAAAAGGACAGATGCTGTTGGAAAGGGGAACAGGTGTGTTGGAAAGGGGAAAAAAGTTTTGGTCCGTGGATTTGGTGGTTAAGCAACTGTAACATTTGCTGAAGAAACAACATCTGTTACAGTGGGACTGGCAGATTTGGATAAAGTGGTATATAATCTGTGACCGCTATATAACGAAAATTAATAAGAAAAGAAAGAGAAAGGTATATATCCCCATCAGCAGTCAGTGTCCACCGTGCTCCCAGTTGGAAAAGGAGAGGTTGGCAACTTGAAGGTTTGGTGGAGGATACAGAGCTGTGTGGCTATGAAACTAATAGTAGCCTGAACCGAGTTAGACGCCATTCGGATCTGGAGACTGTGAGCCCTGTTAGCGTCACAGGGTCCACATGCCCACCCAGCCCAGGAACTCCCTGTTAACAACACAGGGGCCATTGAGTACGCTGGCCGTGTGCGTAGGGGCCACACCTGTGGACAGCAGGCGCATCAGCAGCAGCAGGCCTGTTAATGCCACTGGGCTGCACAAGCAGGACTGTTAGGACAGGAGCTGGTCTTAACCGTTCTGCGTTACCAACTGTGGTGGTGGCCTGCATCCACCACCCGATCCCTGCCTACCTCTGGCCTAAAGCCGCAATGGGTTCAACACATGGAGGTGTGCTCTTTCGGAGCATAATAGAAGACTGCGCACCTCCTTGTTGGCTCCAGCCCCTTTTATAACCTGGGTCCGCCCCAAACCAGGGTGAACCACAATGCACCTCCTGGAGACAAAAGTAGAGTGACACGTCATGAGTGGCATAACTAGCGTCCTATTTGGAAACGCAACTTCAATGATGACCTCATGGCTGCCATGACCCAAACACCTCACCAGTCATCGTCTGAGCATCAATAATGCGGTGACAAGTCATAGGTGTGGGCCTCTGCAAGCCATTTGGGAGGACACCTGATGCCCTGTGGTCTATATGGGACCCCCACATCAGGACCAGGGCCAAAGAGTTCATTACCGGACCTAGTCTCTGATGCAGGAAGTGCCTGAGCATGCTCAGTAGCATGAAATACAGTCTCTGAAAAAAGACTATCAGCTTTAGCATGGTGTCTATGCCCAAAACAGGACTTATACCCGGCACGGAATGCAAGCACCTGTGCAAAGAGGCTTTTCACACTTAGTGTGGGAGCATGCGCTGTATCCCGAAATGAAAACTTAGCGTCAGGAATGGCACAGTCAGGCTGAGCATACTCACTAGGCGAAACACTGTAATTATGCTGCAGCTGGGGTACATCGGCACACGCATGCGCACTAGCTGCCTCTCCACACTTAGACGTGGAGGGGAAATTTGTCTTGGAGATGCTGTCTATGAACAGAAGGAAAAGCTAAAGGAAGCCTGACTTTCTATCCCTCCGAATTATGAAATGCAGCAATGAATTCCATGAGTTTGCTATAACATTAGCGTAGCAAAAGTGTGCATGAGGGTGTGATGTAGAGGTGCTAGAAATAGCTTGTCACCAGTGGGGCACTAATGGAATATAACAGCCAGTTCTATGATGCCACAAAATGGCAGTATTTTGTGCTATCATTATAGCTTATTAAAAACAGAGCACGAGGTTGTCATGCAGAGGTGCTGCACATAGATTTGCAGTAGTGTGAATTGACAAAAGTACAATAGCCACGTTTAGGATACAACTAGGTACAGTGAGTGTTTGCTAGTATAATGGCTGAGTTTAAAAAAGTTTGAGTGTGCAATGCAGGCAGACGTGCTGCAAATAACGTTCCAATACTGTGAATTGACAAAAGTACAATAGCCACGTTTAGGATACAACTAGGTACAGTGAGTGTTTGCTAGTATAATGGCTGAGTTTAAAAAAGTTTGAGTGTGCAATGCAGGCAGACGTGCTGCAAATAACGTTCCAATACTGTGAATTGACAAAAGTACAATAGCCACGTTTAGGATACAACTAGGTACAGTGAGTGTTTGCTAGTATAATGGCTGAGTTTAAAAAAGTTTGAGTGTGCAATGCAGGCAGATGTCCTGCAAATAACGTTCCAATACTGTGAATTGACAAAAGTACAATAGCCACGTTTAGGATACAACTAGGTACAGTGAGTGTTTGCTAGTATAATGGCTGAGTTTAAAAAAGTTTGAGTGTGCAATGCAGGCAGACGTGCTGCAAATAACGTTCCAATACTGTGAATTGACAAAAGTACAATAGCCACGTTTAGGATACAACTAGGTACAGTGAGTGTTTGCTAGTATAATGGCTGAGTTTAAAAAAGTTTGAGTGTGCAATGCAGGCAGACGTCCTGCAAATAACGTTCCAATACTGTGAATTGACAAAAGTACAATAGCCACGTTTAGGATACAACTAGGTACAGTGAGTGTTTGCTAGTATAATGGCTGAGTTTAAAAAAGTTTGAGTGTGCAATGCAGGCAGACGTGCTGCAAATAACGTTCCAATACTGTGAATTGACAAAAGTACAATAGCCACGTTTAGGATACAACTAGGTACAGTGAGTGTTTGCTAGTATAATGGCTGAGTTTAAAAAAGTTTGAGTGTGCAATGCAGGCAGATGTCCTGCAAATAACGTTCCAATACTGTGAATTGACAAAAGTACAATAGCCACGTTTAGGATACAACTAGGTACAGTGAGTGTTTGCTAGTATAATGGCTGAGTTTAAAAAAGTTTGAGTGTGCAATGCAGGCAGACGTGCTGCAAATAACGTTCCAATACTGTGAATTGACAAAAGTACAATAGCCACGTTTAGGATACAACTAGGTACAGTGAGTGTTTGCTAGTATAATGGCTGAGTTTAAAAAAGTTTGAGTGTGCAATGCAGGCAGACGTCCTGCAAATAACGTTCCAATACTGTGAATTGACAAAAGTACAATAGCCACGTTTAGGATACAACTAGGTACAGTGAGTGTTTGCTAGTATAATGGCTGAGTTTAAAAAAGTTTGAGTGTGCAATGCAGGCAGACGTGCTGCAAATAACGTTCCAATACTGTGAATTGACAAAAGTACAATAGCCACGTTTAGGATACAACTAGGTACAGTGAGTGTTTGCTAGTATAATGGCTGAGTTTAAAAAAGTTTGAGTGTGCAATGCAGGCAGACGTCCTGCAAATAACGTTCCAATACTGTGAATTGACAAAAGTACAATAGCCACGTTTAGGATACAACTAGGTACAGTGAGTGTTTGCTAGTATAATGGCTGAGTTTAAAAAAGTTTGAGTGTGCAAGGCAGGCAGATGTCCTGCAAATAACGTTCCAATACTGTGAATTGACAAAAGTACAATAGCCACGTTTAGGATACAACTAGGTACAGTGAGTGTTTGCTAGTATAATGGCTGAGTTTAAAAAAGTTTGAGTGTGCAATGCAGGCAGACGTGCTGCAAATAACGTTCCAATACTGTGAATTGACAAAAGTACAATAGCCACGTTTAGGATACAACTAGGTACAGTGAGTGTTTGCTAGTATAATGGCTGAGTTTAAAAAAGTTTGAGTGTGCAATGCAGGCAGACGTGCTGCAAATAACGTTCCAATACTGTGAATTGTCAAAAGTACAATAGCCACGTTTAGGATACAACTAGGTACAGTGAGTGTTTGCTAGTATAATGGCTGAGTTTAAAAAAGTTTGAGTGTGCAATGCAGGCAGACGTCCTGCAAATAACGTTCCAATACTGTGAATTGACAAAAGTACAATAGCCACGTTTAGGATACAACTAGGTACAGTGAGTGTTTGCTAGTATAATGGCTGAGTTTAAAAAAGTTTGAGTGTGCAAGGCAGGCAGATGTCCTGCAAATAACGTTCCAATACTGTGAATTGACAAAAGTACAATAGCCACGTTTAGGATACAACTAGGTACAGTGAGTGTTTGCTAGTATAATGGCTGAGTTTAAAAAAGTTTGAGTGTGCAATGCAGGCAGACGTCCTGCAAATAACGTTCCAATACTGTGAATTGACAAAAGTACAATAGCCACGTTTAAGATACAACTAGGTACAGTGAGTGTTTGCTAGTATAATGGCTGAGTTTAAAAAAGTTTGAGTGTGCAATGCAGGCAGACGTGCTGCAAATAACGTTCCAATACTGTGAATTGACAAAAGTCCAATAGCCACGTATAGGATGCCACTAGGTACACTGAGTGTTTGCTAGTATAATGGCTTCGTTATAATTAGTTGGAGTGTGCAACGCAGGCAGATGCGCTCTGCAAATGTCTTGGCACTAGTGGGACTATAGCAAAGTCCAATAGCCACGTATAGGATGCCACTAGGTACACTGAGTGTTTGCTAGTAAAATTGCTTAG
This sequence comes from Anomaloglossus baeobatrachus, assembly GCF_048569485.1. NCBI lineage: Eukaryota > Metazoa > Chordata > Amphibia > Anura > Aromobatidae > Anomaloglossus > Anomaloglossus baeobatrachus. The sequence goes on from NC_134355.1 coordinate 261,584,890, forward strand.
TTTAAAAAAGTTGTAGTGTGCAATGCAGGCAGACGTGCTCTGCAAATGTCTTTGCACTAGTGGGACTATAGCAAAGTCCAATAGCCACGTATAGGATGCCACTAGGTACGCTGAGTGTTTGCTAGTAAAATTGCTTAGTTTAAAAAAGTTGTAGTGTGCAATGCAGGCAGACGTGCTCTGCAAATGTCTTTGCACTAGTGGGACTATAGCAAAGTCCAATAGCCACGTATAGGATGCCACTAGGTACACTGAGTGTTTGCTAGTAAAATTGCTTAGTTTAAAAAACTTGGAGTGTGCAATGCAGGCAGATGTGCTCTGCTAATGTCTTTGCACTAGTGGGACTATAGCAAAGTCCAATAGCCACGTTTAGGATGCCACTAGGTACACTGAGTGTTTGCTAGTAAAATTGATTAGTTTAAAAAAGTTGTAGTGTGCAATGCAGGCAGACGTGCTCTGCAAATGTCTTTGCACTAGTGGGACTATAGCAAAGTCCAATAGCCACGTATAGGATGCCACTAGGTACACTGAGTGTTTGCTAGTAAAATTGCTTAGTTTAAAAAAGTTGTAGTGTGCAATGCAGGCAGACGTGCTCTGCAAATGTCTTTGCACTAGTGGGACTATAGCAAAGTCCAATAGCCACGTATAGGATGCCACTAGGTACACTGAGTGTTTGCTAGTAAAATTGCTTAGTTTAAAAAACTTGGAGTGTGCAATGCAGGCAGATGTGCTCTGCTAATGTCTTTGCACTAGTGGGACTATAGCAAAGTCCAATAGCCACGTATAGGATGCCACTAGGTACACTGAGTGTTTGCTAGTATAATGGCTTCGTTATAATTAGTTGGAGTGTGCAACGCAGGCAGATGCGCTCTGCAAATGTCTTGGCACTAGTGGGACTATAGCAAAGTCCAATAGCCACGTATAGGATGCCACTAGGTACACTGAGTGTTTGCTAGTAAAATTGCTTAGTTTAAAAAAGTTGTAGTGTGCAATGCAGGCAGACGTGCTCTGCAAATGTCTTTGCACTAGTGGGACTATAGCAAAGTCCAATAGCCACGTATAGGATGCCACTAGGTACACTGAGTGTTTGCTAGTAAAATTGCTTAGTTTAAAAAACTTGGAGTGTGCAATGCAGGCAGATGTGCTCTGCTAATGTCTTTGCACTAGTGGGACTATAGCAAAGTCCAATAGCCACGTTTAGGATGCCACTAGGTACACTGAGTGTTTGCTAGTAAAATTGATTAGTTTCAAAAAGTTGTAGTGTGCAATGCAGGCAGACGTGCTCTGCAAATGTCTTTGCACTAGTGGGACTATAGCAAAGTCCAATAGCCACGTATAGGATGCCACTAGGTAGACTGAGTGTTTGCTAGTAAAATTGCTTAGTTTAAAAAAGTTGTAGTGTGCAATGCAGGCAGACGTGCTCTGCAAATGTCTTTGCACTAGTGGGACTATAGCAAAGTCCAATAGCCACGTATAGGATGCCACTAGGTACACTGAGTGTTTGCTAGTAAAATTGCTTAGTTTAAAAAACTTGGAGTGTGCAATGCAGGCAGATGTGCTCTGCTAATGTCTTTGCACTAGTGGGACTATAGCAAAGTCCAATAGCCACGTATAGGATGCCACTAGGTACACTGAGTGTTTGCTAGTATAATGGCTTCGTTATAATTAGTTGGAGTGTGCAACGCAGGCAGATGCGCTCTGCAAATGTCTTGGCACTAGTGGGACTATAGCAAAGTCCAATAGCCACGTATAGGATGCCACTAGGTACACTGAGTGTTTGCTAGTAAAATTGCTTAGTTTAAAAAAGTTGTAGTGTGCAATGCAGGCAGACGTGCTCTGCAAATGTCTTTGCACTAGTGGGACTATAGCAAAGTCCAATAGCCACGTATAGGATGCCACTAGGTACACTGAGTGTTTGCTAGTAAAATTGCTTAGTTTAAAAAAGTTGTAGTGTGCAATGCAGGCAGACGTGCTCTGCAAATGTCTTTGCACTAGTGGGACTATAGCAAAGTCCAATAGCCACGTATAGGATGCCACTAGGTACACTGAGTGTTTGCTAGTAAAATTGCTTAGTTTAAAAAACTTGGAGTGTGCAATGCAGGCAGATGTGCTCTGCTAATGTCTTTGCACTAGTGGGACTATAGCAAAGTCCAATAGCCACGTTTAGGATGCCACTAGGTACACTGAGTGTTTGCTAGTAAAATTGATTAGTTTCAAAAAGTTGTAGTGTGCAATGCAGGCAGACGTGCTCTGCAAATGTCTTTGCACTAGTGGGACTATAGCAAAGTCCAATAGCCACGTATAGGATGCCACTAGGTACACTGAGTGTTTGCTAGTAAAATTGCTTAGTTTAAAAAAGTTGTAGTGTGCAATGCAGGCAGACGTGCTCTGCAAATGTCTTTGCACTAGTGGGACTATAGCAAAGTCCAATAGCCACGTATAGGATGCCACTAGGTACACTGAGTGTTTGCTAGTAAAATTGCTTAGTTTAAAAAACTTGGAGTGTGCAATGCAGGCAGATGTGCTCTGCTAATGTCTTTGCACTAGTGGGACTATAGCAAAGTCCAATAGCCACGTATAGGATGCCACTAGGTACACTGAGTGTTTGCTAGTATAATGGCTTCGTTATAATTAGTTGGAGTGTGCAACGCAGGCAGATGCGCTCTGCAAATGTCTTGGCACTAGTGGGACTATAGCAAAGTCCAATAGCCACGTATAGGATGCCACTAGGTACACTGAGTGTTTGCTAGTAAAATTGCTTAGTTTAAAAAAGTTGTAGTGTGCAATGCAGGCAGACGTGCTCTGCAAATGTCTTTGCACTAGTGGGACTATAGCAAAGTCCAATAGCCACGTATAGGATGCCACTAGGTACACTGAGTGTTTGCTAGTAAAATTGCTTAGTTTAAAAAACTTGGAGTGTGCAATGCAGGCAGATGTGCTCTGCTAATGTCTTTGCACTAGTGGGACTATAGCAAAGTCCAATAGCCACGTTTAGGATGCCACTAGGTACACTGAGTGTTTGCTAGTAAAATTGATTAGTTTCAAAAAGTTGTAGTGTGCAATGCAGGCAGACGTGCTCTGCAAATGTCTTTGCACTAGTGGGACTATAGCAAAGTCCAATAGCCACGTATAGGATGCCACTAGGTAGACTGAGTGTTTGCTAGTAAAATTGCTTAGTTTAAAAAAGTTGTAGTGTGCAATGCAGGCAGACGTGCTCTGCAAATGTCTTTGCACTAATGGGACTATAGCAAAGTCCAATAGCCACGTATAGGATGCCACTAGGTACACTGAGTGTTTGCTAGTAAAATTGCTTAGTTTAAAAAACTTGGAGTGTGCAATGCAGGCAGATGTGCTCTGCTAATGTCTTTGCACTAGTGGGACTATAGCAAAGTCCAATAGCCACGTATAGGATGCCACTAGGTACACTGAGTGTTTGCTAGTATAATGGCTTCGTTATAATTAGTTGGAGTGTGCAACGCAGGCAGATGCGCTCTGCAAATGTCTTGGCACTAGTGGGACTATAGCAAAGTCCAATAGCCACGTATAGGATGCCACTAGGTACACTGAGTGTTTGCTAGTAAAATTGCTTAGTTTAAAAAAGTTGTAGTGTGCAATGCAGGCAGACGTGCTCTGCAAATGTCTTTGCACTAGTGGGACTATAGCAAAGTCCAATAGCCACGTATAGGATGCCACTAGGTACACTGAGTGTTTGCTAGTAAAATTGCTTAGTTTAAAAAAGTTGTAGTGTGCAATGCAGGCAGACGTGCTCTGCAAATGTCTTTGCACTAGTGGGACTATAGCAAAGTCCAATAGCCACGTATAGGATGCCACTAGGTACACTGAGTGTTTGCTAGTAAAATTGCTTAGTTTAAAAAACTTGGAGTGTGCAATGCAGGCAGATGTGCTCTGCTAATGTCTTTGCACTAGTGGGACTATAGCAAAGTCCAATAGCCACGTTTAGGATGCCACTAGGTACACTGAGTGTTTGCTAGTAAAATTGATTAGTTTCAAAAAGTTGTAGTGTGCAATGCAGGCAGACGTGCTCTGCAAATGTCTTTGCACTAGTGGGACTATAGCAAAGTCCAATAGCCACGTATAGGATGCCACTAGGTACACTGAGTGTTTGCTAGTAAAATTGCTTAGTTTAAAAAAGTTGTAGTGTGCAATGCAGGCAGACGTGCTCTGCAAATGTCTTTGCACTAGTGGGACTATAGCAAAGTCCAATAGCCACGTATAGGATGCCACTAGGTACACTGAGTGTTTGCTAGTAAAATTGCTTAGTTTAAAAAACTTGGAGTGTGCAATGCAGGCAGATGTGCTCTGCTAATGTCTTTGCACTAGTGGGACTATAGCAAAGTCCAATAGCCACGTATAGGATGCCACTAGGTACACTGAGTGTTTGCTAGTATAATGGCTTCGTTATAATTAGTTGGAGTGTGCAACGCAGGCAGATGCGCTCTGCAAATGTCTTGGCACTAGTGGGACTATAGCAAAGTCCAATAGCCACGTATAGGATGCCACTAGGTACACTGAGTGTTTGCTAGTAAAATTGCTTAGTTTAAAAAAGTTGTAGTGTGCAATGCAGGCAGACGTGCTCTGCAAATGTCTTTGCACTAGTGGGACTATAGCAAAGTCCAATAGCCACGTATAGGATGCCACTAGGTACACTGAGTGTTTGCTAGTAAAATTGCTTAGTTTAAAAAAGTTGTAGTGTGCAATGCAGGCAGACGTGCTCTGCAAATGTCTTTGCACTAGTGGGACTATAGCAAAGTCCAATAGCCACGTATAGGATGCCACTAGGTACACTGAGTGTTTGCTAGTAAAATTGCTTAGTTTAAAAAACTTGGAGTGTGCAATGCAGGCAGATGTGCTCTGCTAATGTCTTTGCACTAGTGGGACTATAGCAAAGTCCAATAGCCACGTTTAGGATGCCACTAGGTACACTGAGTGTTTGCTAGTAAAATTGATTAGTTTAAAAAAGTTGTAGTGTGCAATGCAGGCAGACGTGCTCTGCAAATGTCTTTGCACTAGTGGGACTATAGCAAAGTCCAATAGCCACGTATAGGATGCCACTAGGTACACTGAGTGTTTGCTAGTAAAATTGCTTAGTTTAAAAAAGTTGTAGTGTGCAATGCAGGCAGACGTGCTCTGCAAATGTCTTTGCACTAGTGGGACTATAGCAAAGTCCAATAGCCACGTATAGGATGCCACTAGGTACACTGAGTGTTTGCTAGTAAAATTGCTTAGTTTAAAAAACTTGGAGTGTGCAATGCAGGCAGATGTGCTCTGCTAATGTCTTTGCACTAGTGGGACTATAGCAAAGTCCAATAGCCACGTATAGGATGCCACTAGGTACACTGAGTGTTTGCTAGTATAATGGCTTCGTTATAATTAGTTGGAGTGTGCAACGCAGGCAGATGCGCTCTGCAAATGTCTTGGCACTAGTGGGACTATAGCAAAGTCCAATAGCCACGTATAGGATGCCACTAGGTACACTGAGTGTTTGCTAGTAAAATTGCTTAGTTTAAAAAAGTTGTAGTGTGCAATGCAGGCAGACGTGCTCTGCAAATGTCTTTGCACTAGTGGGACTATAGCAAAGTCCAATAGCCACGTATAGGATGCCACTAGGTACACTGAGTGTTTGCTAGTAAAATTGCTTAGTTTAAAAAAGTTGTAGTGTGCAATGCAGGCAGACGTGCTCTGCAAATGTCTTTGCACTAGTGGGACTATAGCAAAGTCCAATAGCCACGTATAGGATGCCACTAGGTACACTGAGTGTTTGCTAGTAAAATTGCTTAGTTTAAAAAACTTGGAGTGTGCAATGCAGGCAGACGTGCTCTGCAAATGTCTTTGCACTAGTGGGACTATAGCAAAGTCCAATAGCCACGTATAGGATGCCGCTAGGTACACTGAATGTTTGCTAGTATAATGGCTTACTTAGAATGAGTTGGAGTGTGCAGAGGACAAGAGGGTACAGTGGCAGGATTGTGGTGCTCTGGGTAGAGGAATGGAAGCCTGCCTTTCTATTCCCTCCTAATGGTGAAATGCAGGGAGGAAATCCCTGACCTGGGCTACACAGACGCTGTTGCTGTTTGCAGGACCTGTCACTTATGGCTCTCTGACCCTGCCGCTTTGAGCCCTTAAAAGGACTGCTAGAATGTGCTCTCCCTAAGCTGTCTAACGCTGTGTATGCAGCGCATACAGCTGTATCGGCTATAGGACTCAGGAGGACGGAGCTGCGACACTGATGTCTGACACCAAAGACGCAGAAGGCAGATAATGGCGTTCGTGAAGAAAATGTCCGGTTTTATAATGCAGGGACATGTGACATGCAGATCCTATCACACATGCCGTTGCTTCTCTGGCTCAAAGTCCACTTAGGTGTGTGTGTGTCTGTGATTGGCTGACATGCTGGCCCGCCCCACAAGACGCGCGCGCTTAGGGAAGGAAGACAAGAAAAAAAAAAAAAAATGGCGATCGCCATTATAGAAACAGCAGTGATCTGAAGGCGCTGTTCACGCACACTATACACTGAAATGTGATAATAGTTTGATTCACAGAGTGACTTACACTATTACAGCAGAAACCAAGCTAGGATTTAGCTGTTTTTTGGCTGCTAGAACCGTTCTCGAACGTTTCTAGAACTATCGAGCTTTTGCAAAAAGCTCGAGTTCTAGTTCGATCTAGAACATGCCCCAAAATCACTCGAGCCGCGAACTGGAGAACCACGAACCACGAACCGCGCTCAACTCTAGTGCTGTTAGATAGTTATCTTACCTAGGAATTTTATCACAGGTAGTTGAGAGAGATAGATCAAAGAGTAATACTGTAGAATAGGGAAGTGCAGTGTAGGGAATATATTTGTGCACCACAAAATAGCATATGATAATCTAGTCATAGCTACAGCTCAAACCTGCTATTTGTGGTTTGAAATAAGACCAAATTAGTCCTTATGCTTAGGGATGAGCGAGTATACTCGTTACTACTCGGTACTCGCCGAGTAGTACAGTATTCGGGCTACTTGTTACTCCGCGAGTATCCTTGTGATCACTCCTTAGGAGTAGCGAGTAGAGATAGGCGATCCTGAACTATAAAGATAGATAAATGACATTATTAAAAAACATTATGATCATACTTACAGCTCCCGCAACCAGTAGCTGTGTGATAAGCCTCTGGACGGCGACACGTCGCCACTGCAAACATCTGCTGCTGACAGGACCTTTATGATCACATATTGTGGTGATTTGGCATGACGACTGGCTACGCAGTTTGCAAGTGGCATGGGGATCTGGCCTAAAAGCTGGACCCTGTTACAGCTATCCGGGTTTATTTATTTACCTGCTGTAAGGGCAAACAAGAGGATTATAAGATTGATGGCCTAATCAATTGGATACATCTTGAATTTCCTCTGTATATCTCCTGATGAACCCCGACACGCCAAGGGGAAATGCGTTGGGATCAACACCAGTCCCAGCAGATAAGTACTGGGACTTTTAGGCCAAACTATCTGTATATGTGAGTTTGGACTCTAACCATACATATCCCTAATACATTGGAGCCAGATGTTTAACTGATTAACTCTGCAATTGGGGGATTAACATTCTTATAAGGGACTGATGTCTGACCACAGATATTCTCATTGTAATTTAATTTGACATATGACTGTGTGAACAAACTTCAGCACTTTGCACCTGGTGGTGGTTCTAGGTTTAGGTGATAGTGTCAGGGGCAACCAGGGTCAGCTGCCGAGGAACGGTGGCACCCGATTCAGTAAGGTGAATTAAACCTCCGTTGACATGCAGGGATAACTTCAGGGAATTCTAGGCCCTGTCTCCTGAGCTTTGAGATATCAATTTAGCCTGATAAGTCCCTTGAATAGAAGTGACACCATCGCACACTCTATTGCTCACTGCCCTATCCAGAACCTCACTAAGTTTTTTATGCACGTTATGCACTTCATGACATTTGTCTGTGACTTTTTACAAATGGGTATAGCCCGTGTGTCTTTTCCTATTGACGGCTATTTTTACTGAGAGCTAATAAAATTAATGTCTTTTAGAGGTTTTTTCTTTATGGTCCTCCTGACTACAAAAGGACCTTCAATGACATCATAGCCATGTGACCCAGTCATGTGTGAATGCTGTATTACTTCATTGGCTATAAACTGGTCACATGACTATGACATCTCAAAGGTCCTGGTAACTGAACTTTGACACTTACTGTGCTAGTGTAGCATCAGCATCATCCGGTACGGCCGCACACTCTCCTGACAGAAGCGGTTGGCACTCGTGTCTGGAGAGTGTCAGTCCGTTCGAGGAGATGCCCATGCAAGACTGCACGAGTCACACGTAAGTGGAACTCCAGCCTCAGTATCAGCCTGCATCTCACTCTGTATAGCAGCTGCTGTACAGAGTGATGTAGCAGAGTTGACATTGTTGATTGCTTTCTGCTTCTCACACTGTATAGACTGACTGCACAGAGTGATGTAGCAGAGTTGACATTGTTCATTGCTCTCTGTTACACGTTGTGGCTCTCTTGTTGCAAAGAATGAGGTGGTCCCCTATTCCTTGTCTGCCACGAGCCCTCCTGCTCAGCAGCACCAAAGGTCTGGGAGACTGCGCAGTCTGCAGGAGTTGCCTCCTCAGAGACACAGCAGAAGGGTGACACCTAGTGGTTCTCCCCTTGCAAGGAATGGAGCGGTCTCCCATCCCTTGCCTGCCACGAGCTCTCCTGCTCAGCATCACAGAGGCTCTGGGAGGTTGCGCAGTGTGCAAAGAATAGATGCTCAGGGAAGCAGCAAGACTTCCCATGTCTCTGCACATTGTGAAACCGAGGATCCCGCCTTTATGACCCAGAGGCAGGAAGATGAGCATGTGCTCCACGTGACGTCTTTTGATTCGCTCACTGATATCACACGGCCCCATGACGAGGCTGGTGATGTGCTGAATCCTGACTGGCTGGGCCAGGACGTCACGAACCCTGATTGGGTCACTCCCGTCTCGCGCCCGCCCTTGGGTGGAGCTACACCTCCTTAAAAGCTCCCCCTGCCATCATGGCGGTGCGCGACCGTCCTTCTATGTTTGGATGTCTGGCAGCGTGCTGCCACGCCACTGCTCAGGCACTATTGTCTTTTGTGGGCTTTGCCCTTGCTGCTCAGGCAGCACCTAGTTTGCAGATCTTGCCCCTGCCTTGCTGCTCCGGCAGTATCCCGTTTAGCAGGCTGTGTTCCTGTCCCAGGTGAGCTCCTCGAGTCTCTGTCGGACTCACTTGGTTTCTGAAGCACACGTGCGTGGGCACCTCTGTGCTACCCCCGTGCCATATTCCTGTGACTCCCGCTGGCACACGTGTGTAGGCACCTCTGTGCGTCCCCGTGCAACAGGTACACCGTACGAGAAGCCCCGAGCCATACAACCCTCACGGGTTAGGGCGGACCGGTGTACATAGATCGTCTGTGATGTTCCAGACGATCACTAGCAGCAACCCGCTCACTCTTTCCTGACCATAGCAGCGGTCCCTTACACCGCACAGTGGACCTTGACCGGCGGAAGCTGTCCATTTCCCATCTTGGCACGCTTCCCCGGGTCCCCCTCGTAACATTACGGTCGCGCCAAAGGTCTGGCTATGGCGGAAGAGCAGCAGCAGTTGCTGCGTTATGTGCAGCAGTTGGAGTCACGATTGGCAGCAGTGGAGCGGTCTTCCCCCGATAAGGCTGCTCTAGCGACAGTCGCCACCCAGGCGGCTACTCAGGCTGTGGAATTGTGCGGAAGGTCGCCTCGCCTTGCGCTCCCAGAGCGTTTCAGCGGGGAGGGCTCCGAGTGCCGTGGTTTCATAAACTAGGTTACCACCTATTTGGAGTTGTCCGCGACTGATTACGCTACTGAGAAGGCGAAGGTAGCCTTCGTCCAGTCCCTGCTCACAGGGAAAGCGCTAAAATGGTCCACGCCGTTGTGGGAGCGCGGAGATCGGGTGGTGAATCACCTTCCAGTTTATCTTGAGGCCATGAGAAAGGTGTTCCTCGGGCCTCAAGTCACCCACGACTCCGCGCTGCGGCTCCTACGGTTTCGGCAGAGGTCCACTTCAGTCGGGGACTTTGCGTTGCAATTCAGGACACTCGCCGCAGAGCTGGACTGGCCAGATAAAGTCCTGGTCCCTGTGTTCTGGGAGGGTCTGGCAGGGTTCGTCAAAGACGCGCTGGCCACGCGTGACGTGCCGACCACCTTAGAGTCCTTGATTCGTCTTGCCTCTCGCATAGACATCCGCCACGCGGAGCGGAGGCTCGAGGTCTCTTCAGCACCCACGTCTACCTGGTCTACAGAGTCTATGACTTCCCTTCCCCACCAGACAGGCCTCCCAGCCAGCTCTATTGACGATTCTGTGGAGCCCATGGAAATCTCCACAGTGGTCTCCTCTACCACAGGTTCTCGTCCGTCGGTCGATTGCTTTACCTGTGGGCAGAGGGGACATGTAGACACCCGATGTTCGAAACCATCGGAAGAAACACAGTGTCTTGTTCCACCTCCGGTCAGCGTGAGGAGGGTCACTTCCGTTTCCCTAGACCAGGTGCCACCTGGTAAGACCCTCATTCCCCCTGACCCACGGAATGATGTGCTGTCATGGGATCGTGCTTCCAAAGGCAGGGGTCACTTCAGGGTCGACAGGACCAGAGACCCTGCGGTCAGGCATTATTGGGGGCCGGAGGTAGCCCAGGATGTACAGGAGAATATGCAAGTCTGTACGTCGTATGCGTATAATAAACCGTTTAGGCAGAGACCTGCGGGTCTTCTTCACTCTGCGCCATCTTTCGCACCTGGGGACCTAGTGTGGCTGTCTTCTAAACATATCTACCTTCCAGTACAGACAGCCGAGTTCGCTCCTAGGTACCTGGGTCCGTTTACAGTAATAGAGCGAGTAACCCCGGCAGTATATCGACTCCAGCTCCCTCCATGCTGGGCTATTTCTAATACTTTTCATGTATCTCTTCTGAAACCCGTACGACCTAAAACCTCGGGGTCTCTGCTGTCCCAGGTTGGCTTCTCGTCCGACGACCCTGAAGTAGCGAAGCTAGTAAGAACAAAAATTGTACAGGGCAAGAGGTACTTCCTCGTGGAGTGGGTCGGTCGTGGCCCGGAGCATAGGTCCTGGGAATTGGAGGAGCATGTCCACGCCCCGGGTTTGGTGGCAGCCTCCGAGTGCAGGCGGGGGGGGCCCTAGGCGGGGGGGTAATGTTACACGTCGTGGCTCTCTTGTTGCAAGGAATGAGGTGGTCCCCTATTCCTTGTCTGCCACGAGCCCTCCTGCTCAGCAGCGCCAAAGGTCTGGGAGACTGCGCAGTCTGCAGGAGTTGCCTCCTCAGAGACACAGCAGAAGGGTGACACCTAGTGGTTCTCCCCTTGCAAGGAATGGAGCGGTCTCCCATCCCTTGCCTGCCACGAGCTCTCCTGCTCAGCATCACAGAGGCTCTGGGAGGTTGCGCAGTGTGCAAAGAATAGATGCTCAGGGAAGCAGCAAGACTTCCCATGTCTCTGCACATTGTGAAACCGAGGATCCCGCCTTTATGACCCAGTGGCAGGAAGATGAGCATGTGCTCCACGTGACGTCTTCTGATTCGCTCACTGATATCACACGGCCCCATGACGAGGCTGGTGATGTGCTGAATCCTGACTGGCTGGGCCAGGACGTCACGAACCCTGATTGGGTCACGCCCGTCTCGCGCCCGCCCTTGGGTGGAGCTACACCTCCTTAAAAGCTCCCCCTGCCATCATGGCAGTGTGCGACCGTCCTTCTATGTTTGGATGTCTGGCAGCGTGCTGCCACGCCACTGCTCAGGCACTATTGTCTTTTGTGGGCTTTGCCCTTGCTGCTCAGGCAGCACCTAGTTTGCAGGTCTTGCCCCTGCCTTGCTGCTCCGGCAGTATCCCGTTTAGCAGGCTGTGTTCCTGTCCCAGGTGAGCTCCTCGAGTCTCTGTCGGACTCACTTGGTTTCTGAAGCACACGTGCGTGGGCACCTCTGTGCTACCGCCGTGCCATATTCCTGTGACTCCCGCTGGCACACGTGTGTAGGCACCTCTGTGCGTCCCCGTGCAACAGGTACACCGTACGAGAAGCCCCGAGCCATACAACCCTCACGGGTTAGGGCGGACCGGTGTACATAGATCGTCTGTGACGTTCCAGACGATCACTAGCAGCAACCCGCTCACTATTTCCTGACCATAGCAGCGGTCCCTTACACCGCACAGTGGACCTTGACCGGTGGAAGCTGTCCATTTCCCATCTTGGCACGCTTCCCCGGGTCCCCCTTGTAACAGCTCTCTGCTTCTCACACTGTATAGACCAGGGGTCTCAAACTCGGCTGGGTGTATATGCCGTACAGAGGAAAAAAAAATAATTTAGGGGGCCGCATTCTTTCCAGGACAAAGTGACATTTTTATTGGTACCATATATTTTTTTTTTACACACCTTTGGATCACTGATTTTGAACATTTTTCACTTGTTTATTATAACAAATGTGCACTTTGTTTAATATATATATATATATATATATATAAAAAAAAAAAAAAAAGAATTTGATGGTAAAAAAAGTCATGCCTTATTTTGAGGGTTTTTTTTTTACAATTTATCCCTTTCTTGTAACTAATAGTGTTACAATTAGCACTATATAGAAATTTTGAGCAACATATTTTAGTAATGTTCCCCATCTTGTTGTAATGTGCCCATCCTTGTCCCATTGTTGCATTGTGCTCTATCCTAGTCCCCATCCTACAGTGATATGCTCATCCTTGTCCCCATCCTATAGTAATATTCCCCATCCTTGTCCCCATCTTATAGTAATGTGCCTCATCCTTGTCCCCATCCTATAGTAATGTGCCCTATCCTTGTCCCCATTTTATCGTAATGTGCCCATCCTGTAGTAATGTGTTCATCCTTGTCCCCATCCTATAGTAATGTGCCCACCTTGTCCCCATCCTATAGTAATGTCCCCAGCCTTGTCCCCATCCTGTAGTAATGTCTAGAGTTGAGCGCGGTTCGCGGTTCGTGGTTCTCCAGTTCGCGGTTCGAGTGATTTTGGGGGCTGTTCTAGATCGAACTAGAACTCGAGCTTTTTGCTAAAGCTCGATAGTTCTAGTTACGTTCGAGAACGGTTCTAGCAGCAAAAAGTCAAGCTTGATCATTCAGATCACTGCTGTTGGGATAATGGTGATCACCATTTTTTTTTTTTTTTTCCTTGTCTTCCTTCCCTAAGCGCGCGCGTGTGTGTAGTGGGGCGGGCCAGCATGTCAGCCAATCCCAAACACACACACAGCTAAGTGGACTTTTAGACAGAGAAGCAATGGCATGTGTGATAAGATGTCCATGTCACATGTCCCTGCATTATAAAAACGGGTATCTGCCCATCCAGACAACGCTAGAAAGTGTTGCGTGCACGCATTACTGTCTGGGCACAGCCTACCGTACCCGGGTACTGTGATGTCCAGTTGCCATAAATACAGACTTTATGCTCCTATCATGGTTAACAGTATAGACAGCACCAGAAGAATGTTGGTCTGTGGCACATGATGCTGCTCACTGGCGTTACGGTACTCCTCACCAAACTCCAAAATGACTCCCCTCACAATTCAACGAAGTGTTTCCACGGTTGCTCCTTCCTATGTGCCGATTTAACCCAGCCGCAGCCTAACTCCAGTGTTTCGCCAACTGAGCATGCTCTGCCTGACTGTGTCATTCCTGAGGGAAAGTATTAATTTTGGGCTACAGCGCATGCTCGTTTGGGCTGTGCCTGAGTCATTCTGCGACCTGCGGCTCAACACACTTACACAGGGCCCTGGTGCTTGACTCACTCTCGGGAGGCCACTAAAATTAACTGCACCCAACATCAGCCCCAGGTGTCCCCTTACACTGCAGTGGCGGTCCCCACTGACTGCAATACCGAGAGTGGCGTCACGAAAATACATATAAAGAAGCAACCTAAGCGTGACCAGACTCTTCCTCCACGTGGAGTCCCTGAAGGTAATGCACCAACACAACACCTGTGGGGCTTCACACTGACTGAGAAAAGCCTCTTTGCACAGGTACTTGCACTCCGTGCTGGGTCTAAGTCCTGTGTTGTGCCTAGACAGCATGCTGAAGTGGATAATCTTTTTTTCAGAAACTGTATTTCATGCTACTGGGCATGCTCAGGCATTTACTGCATCAGAGGCTAGGTCAGGTAATGAACTCTTTGGCCCTGCCCCTGATGTGGGGGGCCCATATAGACCACAGGGCATCAGGTGTCCTGACAATTTGGCCAGGCCACTCCCAACAGGCTTGCAGAGGCCCGCCCCTATGACTTGTCACCTCATTGTTGTTGATCAGACGATGACTGTTGAGGTGTTTTGGTTGTGGCAGCCATGAGGTCATCATTCAAGTGGCGGTTCAAAATAGGACGCTAGTTATGCCGCTCATGACGTGTCACTCTGCTTTTTTCTTCAGGAGGTGCATTGTGTTCCACCCTGGTTTGGGGCGGACCCAGGTTATAAAAGGGGCTGGAGCCAACAAGAAGGTGCCCAGTCTTCTATTATGCTCCGAAAGAGCACACCTCCATGTGTTGAACCCATTGCGGCTTTAGGCCAGAGGTAGGCAGGGATAGGTCATCGATGCAGGCCGCCACCACAGTTGGTAATATTATATAATAGACACTGCACTCTCTTGTTGATAAAATGAAGACAAAAAGTTTTTATCTTTGCAAAAAAGTGATTATTTATTTGATGGCGACAAAAGATGGTGGACGTTTCGGCCCAACGGCCTTTATCATGTATAGTCGCTCCACAAGAGGGCTGTTTCAGAAGAGAAGAAGATAATGGAGCAGGATGGAAGGAGTACCACCAAGAATAGTTTATGATACAAGATTTTCCAGAGGATGAAGTCTAGAAGCAGGTTAGATTTCCTTTGGCTGGAAGGAATTTGTGTACATGTATTCCAATGGAAGAGATTTCTAGCTTTTATCTTTATTAGTGATGAGCGAGTACTAAAAAGCTCGGGTGCTCGAGGCTCGGGCCGAGCATCCCAAGATACTCGTGTACTCGGCCCGAGCAATGAGCCCAATGTTATCCTATGGGAGACCCGAGTATTTTTGTGAAATGACCCCCCGGCAGCATGTAGAAACCCTAAAAATGTCACAAAAGTCTCAGAAGAGTGCTGAAATGACATGGCAACAGCATGGGGAAGACCCCTTGAAGCATTTATCACTCAAAAGTCACAGCTGTGAACAATTTTGTCCGCGTTTTACGCCATTTTTACGGACTCACCAGAAAACCTTGCAAAATGACCCCAAAACGAATTTTCATGGCGGAAATGTTAAGGGCACATACACAATAGTGAGATAGAGCTGGTGTATGTTACTTTTTGAGATTAATACATGAAAGATTTTACATAAACATTGTGTGGCACTCCGATGTCCAAAACGCACGTTTTGTGCTTTTTACTAGCGATGTCGGTCATTTTTTTTTTCATTCTATCTCCCGTCGGTCGGTCTCGCTCTGTCGGTCTCTCTCTGTCTTGTCTGTCCCCCTCTCACAGTCTGTCGGTCATTCTCCCCCTCTCTCTTACTCACCGTTCCCCGATCACTGCTGCGGCACTGCACGGCATTCACACTGCTCCGGCGGCTTTTCCTCTTTTGAAAAAGCCGGCCGCTCATTAATCAATCTCGTTTTCTCTGCTTTCCTGCTTTTCGGCGCCTATGATTGGTTGCAGTGAGACACGCCCCCACTCTGAGTGACAGGTGTCACACTGCACCCAATCACAGCAGCCGGTGTGTGTGTGTATACTGTGCAGTGAAATAAATAATTAAATAATTAAAAAAAACGGCGTGCGGTCCCCCCCAATTTTAATACCAGCCAGATAAAGCCATACGGCTGAAGGCTGGTATTCTCAGGATGGGGAGCTCCACATTATGGGGAGCCCCCCACCCTAACAATAACAGTCAGCAGCCGCCCAGAATTGCCGCATACATTATATGCGACAGTTCTGGGACTGTACCCGGCTCTTCCCGATTTACCCTGGTGCGTTGGCAAATCGGGGTAATAAGGAGTTATTGGCAGCCCATAGCTGCCAATAAGTCCTAGATTAATCATGTCAGGCGTCTATGAGACACCCTCCATGATTAATCTGTAAATTACAGTAAATAAACACACACACCCGAAAAAATCCTTTATTAGAAATAAAAAACAATAACAAAGTCCCTCATCACCAATTTATTACCCACAACAAAGCCCTCCATGTCCGGTGTAATCCACGGTCCTCCAGCGTCGCGTCCAGCTCTGCTGCATGAAGGTGACAGGAGCTGCAGAATACACCGCCGCTCCGGTCAGCTTCACACAGCAACTGAGGAGAGTATAGCGATCAGCTGCTGTCACTGAGGTTACCTGGATCCAGCGGTGGATGCAGCGGTGGCCGCGGGTAACCTCAGTGACAGCAGCTGATCGCGCTACTCACCGCCGCTCCGGTCAGCTCCATGCACCAACTGAGGAGAGTATAGCGATCAGCTGCTGTCACTGAGGTTAATCGCGGCCACCGCTGGATCCAGCGGTGGCCGCGAGTTACCTGACTGACAGCAGCTGATCGCGCTTCTCACCTCAGTTGCTGTGTGAAGCTGACCGGAGCGGCGGTGAGTAGCGCGATCAGCTGCTGTCACTGAGGTTACCCGCGGCCACCGCTGGATCCAGGTAACCTCAGTGACAGCTCAGCTGATCGCTATACTCACCTCATTAGCTGCGTGGAGGTGACCGGAGCGGCGGTGTCTTCTGCTGCTCCTGTCACCTGCATGCAGCAGAGCTGGACGCGACGCTGGAGGACCGTGGATTACACCGGACATGGAGGGCTTTGTTGTGGGTAATAAATTGGTGATGAGGGACTTTGTTATTGTTTTTTATTTCTAATAAAGGATTTTTTCGGGTGTGTGTGTTTATTTACTGTAATTTACAGATTAATCATGGAGGGTGTCTCATAGACGCCTGACATGATTAATCTAGGACTTATTGGCAGCTATGGGCTGCCAATAACTCCTTATTACCCCGATTTGCCAACGCACCAGGGTAAATCGGGAAGAGCCGGGTACAGTCCCAGAACTGTCGCATATAATGTATGCGGCAATTCTGGGCGGCTGCTGACTGTTATTGTTAGGGTGGGGGGCTCCCCATAACGTGGAGCTCCCCATCCTGAGAATACCAGCCTGCAGCCGTATGGCTTTATCTGGCTGGTATTAAAATTGGGGGGACCGCACGCCGTTTTTTTTAATTATTTAGATATTTATTTTACTGCACAGTATAGACACGACCACCGGCTGCTGTGATTGGGTGCAGTGAGACACCTGTCACTCAGCGTGGGGGCGTGTCTCACTGCAACCAATCATAGGCGCCTGTGGGCGTGGAAAGCAGGGAATATGAGATGGCTGTGTACAGAGCACAGCGCGCCCGCCGGTATAAAGGCTCGGTCACGCTGTGCAGGCCGGCCAATCACTGCAATTCCACAACTAACAGGGCTGTGGCATTGCAGTGGTCTGCCAGCCAATCCCTGCATGAGGGCTGGCTCTCAAAAGAGCGCCAACATGCAGAAATGAAGACCACGAGTAAAGCACGAGTATTGCAAAATTACTCGGTACCCGCCGAGTAGCCCGAGTACAGTGATACTCGTGCGAGTACCGAGCAGTAACAAGCATACTCGCTCATCACTAATCTTTATATATTCATGTGAATCACATAGACGTTTGGTTGGTTGTAAGAGAACATGTAGATAAACACCATCTGATAAAGGCTCCTGCAGACTTCTCTCATATGGAGGAGGAGGTTTTAGACATTGGTGGGGTGGATATTTTCCTTCTGCACGCCACCTTCCCAGGATCTGGCCGTCTGACTGACGGCCATATCCTGGGAAGGTGGCGTGCAGAAGGAAAATATCCACCCCACCAATGTCTAAAACCTCCTCCTCCATATGAGAGAAGTCTGCAGGAGCCTTTATCAGATGGTGTTTATCTACATGTTCTCTTACAACCACCCAAACGTCTATGTGATTCACATGAATATATAAAGATAAAAGCTGGAAATCTCTTCCATTGGAATACATGTACACAAATTCCTTCCAGCCAAAGGAAATCTAACCTGCTTCTAGACTTCATCCTCTGGAAAATCTTGTATCATAAACTATTCTTGGTGGTACTCCTTCCATCCTGCTCCATTATCTTCTTCTCTTCTGAAACAGCCCTCTTGTGGAGCGACTATACATGATAAAGGCCGTTGGGCCGAAACGTCCACCATCTTTTGTCGCCATCAAATAAATAATCACTTTTTTGCAAAGAAAAAAACTTTTTGTCTTCATTTTATCAACAAGAGAGTGCAGTGTCTATTATATAATACTTTCTGGGACTATTGACCCCACACTAGCACCTCTAATGAAACCATACTCTAGCTGAGTGCACACCAATACCCTATAACTCTGATAACCACAGTTGGTAACACAGAACATTTAAGAACAGCTCCTGTCCTACCAGTCCTGCTAGTGCAGCCCAGTGGCATAAACAGGCCTGCTGCTGCTGATGCGCCTGCTGTCCACAGGGGTGTGTCACCTACGCACACAGACAGCGTAACCAATGGCCCCTGTGTTGTTAACAGGGAGTTCCGGGGCTGGGTGGTCGTGTGGACCCTGTTACGCTAACAGAGCTCCAAGTCTCCAGATCCAAGTGGCGTCTAACTCGGTTCAGGCTACTATTTGTTTGAGAGTCAACCTGCTCTGTATCCTCCACCTAACCTTCCAGTTGCCAACCTCTCCTTTTCCATCTGTGAGCACAGTGGACACCGAATGGCGATTGGGATATCTACCTTTCTCTTTCTTTTCTTCTTAATATTTTTTATATAGCGGTAACATAGTATATACCACCTTATCCAAATCTGCCAGTCCCACCATACCAGATGTTGTATCTTCAGCAAATGTTAATGTTGCTTAACCAACAAACCCACGGACACAAACTTTTTTACCCTTTCCAACACACCTGTTCCCCTTTCCACCAGCATCTGTCCTTTTTCAACTCAATTTGTATATGACCAAAAATGCAACTCTGCAGAGACACCGTACTCAACGCCGTCTCAGCACAGCAGCCAGCCCTCGGTCCCTCAGATGTGGACAAGTAAGACCATTTCCTCCTATCGACGAAAAAGCGTTGAGATTCACTCTGTGCACCACTGGTGTTTAGTGGAAAAGCAGATGCAAGATTGCATAACACCTTCTGCTGATACTCCTGTATACATGCGTCCCTTTCTATGGCAGGAATTATTTCGCAAAATTTTGTGTTGTACCGGGGATCTAACAGTGTGGCAACCCAGTAGTCAGCATGACTTGGAATTCATACAATCCGAGGGTCATGTTGTAGGTAGTGCAGCAAGAAGGCGCTCATGTGTCTTGAGCATCCAGGAGGACCACATCCTTGGTGTGTTGGTGGCAGAGAGGTGAGAATCGTGCCTCCTTCCTCTGCCCGCTCCCCACAACCTCGCACAACCAAAATGTGAGCAAGCTCTCACTAATCTGCTGAGTCTTCCATGCCCATCGCCAGTTCGTCCTCCATTTCTTCCTGGGCTCCTGCACCTTCATCAACTGTTTTGCTGATACTATGCTCCCTTGATAATCCCTCTCCCCCCACCGTACCATGACTGCCGCCAAGGTGCCGCTGACCGTCTGGACCTTGTAGATCTTGTTATCCCTTCTGCATATGACTTCTCCAGTACATCCTCCCCTCCTCTTGGACCAACACCTGACTCCGAATAATACTTACAGTGTGCTCAGTCATGTAGATGACCAAAATTGTCACGCTGAGAATGTCATCGCCAGTGTTAAACATCTGCGTCGACATTTGTAAACTGTGTAGAATGGTGCATATGTCCTTGATCTGACACCACTCCAGCAGCATGATCTGCACCACCTCTGGATCAAGTTAGCCCAGGGTATACGTCATAACGTATTTCAGCTGGGCTCTGCGGTGCTGTCACAGACGCTGCAACATATGCAGATTCAAATTCCTGCGTGTCAGAACATCGCATTTCTGACGTTTAACCGCCAGACCTTAAGACTTCAGGAGTGATGAAAGTTGTTGAGCTACTGGGAGCGAACGATGGAAGTGAGCACATAGTGAGCGTGCCCGCTGTACAAGGCCATGTAGGCCGGGATGTTGTTTTAAAAATTGCTGGAGAATCAGATTAAACACGTGAGCCATACCAGTCACGTGTGTCACATTGGCCTGACGAAGGCACGCTGCCATGTTTGCATCATTGCCGCACACGGCTGTTAAGTCACCACCGTAGTCCGCTACGTCAATTTGTACTCCTGTCGCAAGGTGACGTGTTCCTTTCGTGCATAGTGCTGATGATGGGAGAGGAGTCGACGCCAGCGGCGAAGGTGGACGCAGGTTATGTACCATCATTCAGCTACAACCAATGGGAAGACACAACACCCTTTTTTAGGCCCCTCCTGTCTGAAGACCACTGCCAGACATAGCTATGAACCTCTGGTTACTGTTAACCCCAGTTTAGTTTTATGAGTTTGTGTGCTTGTTACCTGACTACTTTTCCTGCTTGCTGTTTAGGTACCTCGTTGGCCGATTTGCATTTCACCTCTGCTTGTTTTCTGATTAAGTCCTGTCCCTCCCATTCTGTTCCACTTCCTCAATTAATGTTTTGACCCTGCATGACTACTATTCTCTTGAACTGCAGCCTTCCACAGGTATTGATCACCTTGGGCCCTGTATAATTCAAAATCACTGTATAGGGGTTAAAGGGTTTCAGGGTTCTGGGTGTCCAGCTTGGTGAGTGGGTTCCCTCTAGCCTATCCTTTACAGCCCGTCTGAGTGTGTCGATCCAGGCAGGTGTTACACCGTGCCCTCGACAGAAGGACATGTAGGCTGGGATAGTGTTTTAAAAATTGCTGGAGATTCGGATTCAACACGTGAGCCATACAAGGCATGTGTGTCACATTGCCCTGAAGAAGGGCCGCAGACTGTTTAGCATCATTGTCGCACCCGGCATTCCCTGGCTGCTGGTTGAGTGGAGACAACCATTGATGAAACTCGGTCTCACTCTACAGAGCTAACCGTCCACAACTCCTCAGCGGTGTCTCACATTTCCCCTACATTTCAAAGTAAACATTTGACCGCCTGATGGCCTTGAGCTCTGCTGCCAGCATAGTAAGGAGGTGTGTGGGATTCCTTGGGTGCAGTTACAAGGAAGGGTGGCCTGACCACACAGGATTTGGGCTGAGGTGCAGGAACAACACGAGGTTGATGAGGCAGAAGCAGTGGAGGAACTTGTACATACAGAGGGAGGATTAAAACACACAACTCGTGGGGACGGAAAGACTTGTACAGCAGACACTTCTCCATCTATCACCATAGTTACCCAGTGCCCAGTCAGCGACATGTAACACCCCTGTCCATGCCTACTGGGCCTAGTATCTGTGGTGAAATGCACCCTGTCACACAGAGTTTCTCAAAGAAAAGAAACGGTGATATTTGACGCGACATGCTGGTGTACTGCGGGCACGCCTTCGTTGGAGAAGGAGTGGCGCCTGGGCATCGGCTCTTGGGGCACTGCGATGGGCATAAGGTCTCGAAATTCCTCGGTTAAAAAGGTTGGAAAGGCAGCAATTTAGTAGCCAACAGTTTACAGATGCTGAAAGTCAACCTCTAAGCCATGTCATGCCCTTCTAAAAGCATAAAAAACACAGCAAGGGGACTCCAACCACAGTCTCCCTTGTTTCCAAAAAATTGGTCCACACACACCCCAATTGACTGGCATCAGTTGACCCCCATTTACAAGATGAAAAAGATGCTTTGCATGAAGCACTATCCAAAATACGCGTGCCTTTTGCCTCCCCTGGCTGACCCAGCAGAAGAAAAGTCCTCTGAGAGCCATGACTTGTTCATCTTGGTTCTTTTTTCAAAAGCGAGGGGACTCCAACCACAGTCTCCCTCGTTTCCACTAATTGGGCCACACACACCCCACTTGGCTGGCATCAGTTGACCTCCATTTTCAAGATGAAAAAGATGCTTTGCATGAAGCACTCTCAAAAATACGTGTGCCTTTTGCCTCCCCTGGATGACCCAGGGGAAGAAAAGTCCTCTGTGACCCATGACTTCCTTATATTAGTGAACGTTAGTATTTCCACATTGTCAGTGGACAGACGCGTGTGCTTATCTGTCAGCACATCCCCAGCAGCACTGAAGACATTTTCCGAGAGAACGCTGGCTGCGGGACATGACAAGATCCCCAAGGCGTACGTGGCGAGCTCAGGCAATTTATCCAGATTGGAAGCCTAAAATGAGCAAGGCTCAAGTTGCACAGTAATGGCATTGATGTTCCCTTGCATATACTCATATATCTGTGTCTCCTCCTCTTTTTCATTGTCCAGCTCTTTTATTTTCGCATGAGTATATGTCCTTGTCACTTTCCCATGTGTTTGTGTTGTGTTGTGAGTTGTTTGTCACCTTTTGGACACCTTTGAGGGTGTTTCCTAGGTGTTTTTATGTGTTTGTGATTGCCTCCCATTGTTTCCTATGGGTTCGAGTGGTTCGCCGAACCGGTTCGCCGAACCGAACTTGAACGAGACCTCCGTTCGGCTAACCGAACTCGAGCCGAACCGCGACCGGTTCGCTCATCTTTAGTAATGTCCCCATCTAATAGTAATGTCCCTATCCTACAGTAATATCCCCAGCCTTATCCCTATCCTATAGTAATGTTTCCCATCCTTGTCCCCTTGAAGTAATGTCCCTATCCTGTAGTACTGTGCCCATCCTAGTCCCCAACCTTTAGTAATGTGCAAACCTTGTCCTCATCCTATAGTAATGTGTGAACCTTATCCCCATCCTATAGTAATGTGCCAACCTTGTCCCCATAATATAGTAATGTCTCCATCCAATAGTATTGTGCCCATCCTTGTAATGTTCCCATCCTATAGTAATGTCCCCATCCTATAGTAATGTGGCGGCGGCTGAAAGGGGGCAGTGGCGCTATAACTTACCTATCGCTCTCCTCGGCTTCCACAGATGCCGGAGTGAAGCTGAGGGTAGCGGTCACCGGCTCCAGATCCACAGTGATTGGAGAGATCAGTCACAAGGCTGGTCTCTCCAATCAGAGCTGGGGGAGGGTGAAACAGAGGTCACACTGCTCCAGCCAATGATCAGTGCTATGAGTGCTATGACAGTGAAACATTACAGTGGCTATGATTGGCTGAGCGGAGTTCGTTAGCCAATCACAGCCTCCGTAGGTCTGGGGGGAGACACCACCCTTCCTGAGGTCAGGCAGAGGTCCCCTCCTCCCCAAATCTAAGGTATTTGCAAAGCGATCACAGCCACCGGGGCTCCGGGGCCGCGATTTCGCAATGATGTACTGGGTAAGTAATGGGTACTTAAGTACCAGGGAGCCATGACGTACCCAGTACGTCATGGCGAAATTGCGGCCCTGGAGCCCCGGTGGCTGTGATCGCTTTGCAAATACTTTAGCTGTCCATGGCACAGAGTGCTGGACTCTGAGCGTGCAGCGCAGGCAAAACAATCATCTGACATAAAGAGCAGACAGTGGCTGCGGCCCCTGCACCGGCCACGATAGTCAACAGGGGCACAGGACTGGGGGCTGCACGAAGCAGCCTGAGGGGCCACATGCGGCCCACAGGCCGCGTGTTTGAGACCTCTGGTATAGACTGTCTGTACATAGTGATGTAGCAGAGTTGACATTGTTCATTGCTCTCTCTGCTTCTCACACTATATATACTGTACAGAGTGATGAAGCAGATGTGACATAGCTGTACTTGTGGACTATGGATATTTTATAATAAAGATGGAGTCTCTAAATGTTTTTTTTGTTTTATTTCTAATAAAAAAAAATTCTCTGTGTTTTTTTTCTTTTACTGTTTACTAGAAGATTATGGTGGCCATGTCTAATTTGGTGTGACACCATGAATTTTGGGCTTAGTACCATCTGAGAATACAAAGCTGGTATTAACCCCTTTATTACCCAGTGTACCACTGCCATCAGGGCCACTGGACGAGATGGGTAAACCGCCTGGAAATGGCGCTAAGAAACAATGTCTTGTCAGTAGTTTCTGGCAGTGTATCCAACTCTTCCAGTGGCCCTGGTAATAAGGGGTTAATACTAACTTTGTTTTACCAGCTGGTATAAAGGCCGAGATTCTTGAGATTCTTAATGTCAGGCCAAGTTTGACCTGGCCATTAAGAATCTCCAATAAAGGGTTATAAAAAGACACCACACAGAGAAAAAATACTTTATTAGAAATAAATACACAGAAACACTTAGAGACTCCATCTTTATTCCTCCATCTCACCCCTCCACTATCCTGGTCTTCTGTCTTCTTCAACCCATCTAGCTCTGCTATATCAGAATGCACAGGGAGGAAGACACTGCTCTTTCCCGTGCAGTCTAATAACTCAATGAGTGAGCAAAGGCTGTGGGTTGGTAAGCGGTGACATCACCGCTGCCACCATTGCCATAGTAACCCAAAGAGCGGGTTACTAAAGCAATGGTGATCTCAGATCACCTGATCCCTGCATGTGGGCTGACTCTGTAAAGACCGCCGACATGCAGAGAGGGGGAGCCAAGCATGTGCCTGAGCATCTCGCCAATACACGGCGCTTGCCGAGTATACTGAGTATTGAGATGCTTGGGCGAGCACCGCGTACCGGCGAGATGTACTGACAGGAACTAGCATGACGTCATAGCCATGTGACCGGTCTGTAGCCAATGAGATAATAGAACATTCACATGTGACTGGTCACATGCTATGATGTCACGAAAGATCCTTTGTTCACCGTGCGGCACAGTGATGAACAGACTCAGAAGCAGAAGCATCGAGAGACAGAGGCTGTAGGACGCGTCGTGGGACCTGTAAGTATAATGACAATGTTTATTATTAACTGTATTCTTTATTTTACAATCCCCCTGCGGCCTTTTACTCAGCCCCCAGATAATTACTAGCCTTTCCCATTGACTTTCATTGGACTCGCAACTCGTAACGAGTAGAGATGAGCGATGCTTGAGACTCGAGGTTCGCCAATTTCATGTTCGAGTGATTTTGGGGGTGTTCGAGACGTTCGACGAACTCGAGATTTTTGCTAAAAGCTCGACAGTTCGAGTTACGTTCGAGAACGGTTCGAGCACCAAAAACATGGCTTTTCAAAGTAAGGCTATGTGCACACGTTGCTGTCCACATGCGTCCTGCGTCCCCAGCATAATCCCTCTCTCTTTCCTGCTCACCGATCACGGGCATCTCGCTGCACGGCTGTCACAAATCTCCAGCGGCATTTCCTCTTTTGAAAATGGCTGCCGCTTCATTATTCAATTAGTTATTCCGTGCTTTCCCCGCCTACCGGTGCCCATGATTGGTTGCAGTCAGACACGTCCCCACGATGAGTGACAGCTAACTCACTGCAACCAATCACTGCCCCCGGCGGGTGGGTCTATATCGTGCAGTAAAATAAATAAATAAATAATAATAAAAAAAAAATAAAATGCGGTTCCCCCCATATTTGATACCAGCCAGGATAAAGCCACACGACTGGAGGCTGGTATTGTCAGGATGGAGAGCACCACGTCATGGGGAGCCCACCTCCCTAACAATATTGCCCAGCAGCCGCCCGGAATTAGATGCATCCATTAGATGCGACAGTCCCGGGACTCCACCCAGCTCATCCCAAATTGACCTGGTGCGCTGGCAATCGGGGTAGAAATGAGTTAATCATGCAAGGCGTCTCCCCGAGATACCTTCCATGATAAACATGAAAGTGAAAGTAAAGAAACACACACAACGAAAAATCCTTTATTTGGAATAAAAGACAAAAAACACCTCATTTACCTCTTTATTAATCCCAAAACAACAATCCAGGTCCGAAGTAATCCAGACGACACTGTCAGCTCTGTGTTACGGGGGTCTGTCTGATAATAAAACCCAAAGGAATATCAGACAGTCAGGGTCCACCGTGCAAAGACTCTGCTGCAGACTATGGCAGAGGATAAGAGGTATATAAGTGTGCCACTGTAAATAGTAATAGCACAAGTGTAGAGTGCAATACCTCTGTTAAACTCACAGAGGAATATAATTAGGAAATAAAGCAATTCCTCCCTTACTTGGAGGGTGTGTGGTATGGTCTCTGTTAATGGTCACAGAGACAAAAGCAGTGAGTGTGAAATGGCACCTACCTAGGTCCGTTCCTCTAGTGGTGCCAGGAGACGGACAGCAGCGTAAGCCGCACAAAGCTCCTACCTGCGTTCGCTCCACTAGTGTGCGAGGACACGAACCACTAGATATGGCACTTGCCTGGGTCCGCTCCACTAATGGTGCAAAAGAGACGGACAGCAGTATAAGCCGCAAAAAGCTCCTACCTATGTTCACTCCCCTAGTGTGCGAGGATACGAACAACTGCCAGACGCAGTATAAGGAACATTTCCCTAGCGGCAACGTCCACCTACGAGTAGAATCACAAGGCCCAGCCGGACCATGTGCCTCAGGCACCTGCCTATGTCCGCTCCACTAAGATGTAAGGATACAGACCGCAGCCGAAGCTGTAAGGTATAAGAACGCTACCCTGCCGGTAGCGCTCACCTAGCATAGACAGAGAGATGCCTAGAGGGACGTACACAGAGCGTCTACTCTCATGCATGAACCAAGAGGACTGAGCGCCGGGCGGCGTGCGTCAGGGTCTTATATAGACTTTGTGCCTCATCCAAGATGGAGGACACCAGAGCCAATCTGCTGCCAGAATGACAGGAATGACGTCACGCTGGCCTATCACCGAGCAAAGCGTCACAAGCACATGACCAGCGACCAATCAGCTTAGAAGGTGTCAGAGACATGTGACCACGTGTCACAAGCACATGACCAGCGGCCAATCAGCTTAGAAGGTGTCAGAGACATGTGACCTCGTGTCAGCAATGATGTCACCCGCACATGTGCAATGGCTCCAAGATAGGACTTAGTCTCCAGCGCTTGCACATGTGCAGTAGCAAGAAATCCGAACATAGTCTCCAGTGCTCGCACATGTGCAGTAGCAAGAAATACGAACATAGTCTCCAGTGCCACAGGAACCATAACAGTACCTCCCCCTCAAAGGCCCCCCTCCCGGCGACGCAGGTAATCGGCAGCTAAGTCGGGAGCATGGACAGCCTCCTCAGGCTCCCAAGAGCGATGTTCCGGGCCGTAGCCATCCCAATCTATCAAAAAGAACCTGCACACTCTAGCCATCTTAGAACCAACTATGGCTCGTACCTCATAGCTAGAGCGAGAGGAATCAGAGGCAGGAGAGTGCACTTCACGAGCGTGAGGTAAAATAGCCGGCTTTAGCAGTGAGACATGGAATTTGTCATGGATCCTAAGATGGACGGGTAACTTCAATTGGTAGACTACAGGATTTACCTGTCGAAGAACCTCATAAGGACCCAGGAAGCGAGGAGCAAATTTGACAGAGCTCACTCTAAGTTTCACGTGTTTTGCAGAGAGCCACACAAAGTCCCCCGGAGAAAAGACAGGAGCCGGGCGACGAAACCGATCGGACACCATCTTCATACGGTCCTTAGCTGCTTGGATCGACTGTTGAGTCCGATCCCAAACCTCTCTGGCATTAGTTGCCCAGTCAGCCACAAGAGGAGGAGGTGCAGCAGCGGGAAACGGTACCAGTACCCTAGGGTGTTGCCCATTATTGAGTACGAACGGTGTCTGCCCAGTTGCCTCAGCCAGCGAATTGTTAAGGGCAAATTCTGCCCAGGGTAGCAGGGAGGACCAGTTATCGTGGTTCTCAGCAACAAAGTGTCGAAGGTATATAATCATGGATTGATTGCTACGCTCAACCAAACCATTGGTCTCTGGATGGTATGCCGAAGAGAGATTCAACTCAATTTGCAGAAGACTACAAAGATCTCGCAAGAAACGGGAAGCAAATTGCGGGCCTCTATCACAAATGATACGATCTGGCATCCCGTGAAGCCTAAAGACATGCTTGAGGAATAGTTTGGCTAGTACCCTGGAAGATGGGATTCTCGATAACGGTACGAGATGAACCATCCGGGAGAAATGGTCCGTAATGACCCACACAAATCTTTGTCCCTGTGAACACGGAAGATCACCCACAAAGTCCATGCCTACCACCTCCCATGGTCTATCTGGCACTGGTAAAGGATGCAAGAGCCCAGCCGGTCTCTGCCGTATCGGACGGTTGCGAGCACACGAGTAGCAGGAACCGACATATCTCTTGACGTGGTTGGATAAGTGTGGCCACCAATACCACCTCTCGAGTAACTCTCGTGTCCGTCTAATACCAAAATGCCCACCCACCTTTGAGGTGTGGGCCCATGACAGTATATTATTCTGTCGATCTGGCGGAACAAAGGTCTTGCCCGGTGGGATTTGGTCTAACGTCACAGGGGAGAGCATATGAAAAACCCTGGAGGGAAGGATAAGACGAGGTTCATCAATCTCTTCCTGGGTAGAAACCATAGAGCGAGACAGGGCATCTGCCTTGTTATTATTACTCCCAGACAGATAGTTGATGGAGAAGTGAAAGCGGGAGAAAAACAAGGACCAGCGGGCTTGGCGAGGATTCAGACGCTGAGCGGTTTGTAAGTACGTCAGATTCTTCTGGTCTGTATAGACCTGGAAAGGATGTTTCGCTCCTTCTAGCAAGTGATGCCACTCCTCCAGGCTAATCTCAGGGCGAGCAGTTCCCTTTCCCCAATGGTATTGTTTCTCTCTGCCGGTGAAAAGATTTTAGCAAAGAAGAAACACGGCCTCTTTCTGCCTACACCGTTCTTTTGATACAAGACTGCACCAGCACCCACTGAAGAGGCATCAACCTCCAAGAGGAAGGGCTTATTCTCATCGGGTCTTTGAAGAACGGGAGCAGTTCAAAAGTGTCTTTTTACTGCCTCAAAAGCTTGGGATGTCTCAGTAGACCAGACTTTTGGATTAGCACCTTTCTTAGTCAAGGCCACCAAAGGGGCCACCAAAGTGGAGAAATGGGGTATGAACTGCCGGTAATAATTTATGAATCCTAAGAAGCGTTGCACCGCCTTCAAGGAATGAGGTTCGGACCATTCCAGGACAGCAGAGCGCTTCGCAGGATCCATAGCCAGACCCTCTTGTGAGATAATGTAACCCAAAAAAGGCAAGGATGACTGCTAGAATACACACTTTTCGAGTTTAGCAAACAATGAGTGCTCCCTTAAACGGGAAAGGACACGAACGACATCCTGACGATGAGTCTCCAGATCAGGAGAAAAAATCAGGATGTCGTCCAGATACACCACGACGGAGGATAACAGTAAATCCCTGAACACATCGTTTACGAAGTCCTGAAATACTGCGGGTGCATTACATAAACCAAAAGGCATGACGAGGTATTCATAGTGACCGTATCGGGTGTTAAAAGCGGTCTTCCATTCGTCACCCTCTCGAATTCGTACCAAGTTATACGCACCCCGCAGATCCAACTTCGTAAAAACCTGAGCTCCCCTCAGTCTGTCAAAGAGCTCTGAAATTAAAGGTAACGGGTATTTGTTCTTTATTGTGATTGCGTTGAGACCCCTGTAATTTATGCAGGGACGCAAATCACCCTCTTTCTTCTGAACAAAGAAAAACCCAGCTCCCGCGGGAGAGACAGACTTACGAATGAACCCCTTATCTAAACTCTCTCTTATATAGGTCGACATGGCCTCCGACTCAGGTATTGACAGGGGGTAAACCCTGCCCTTAGGTGGAACCGAACCTGGGATAAGGTCTATGGTGCAGTCATACGGCCTATGGGGTGGAAGAACCTCAGCACCCTGTTTGGAGAACACACCAGCAAAATCCAAATAGGGTGTAGGTATGGGAGAGAGATCAGTTGATGCAACCGCAACGACCTTCGGTGGTAAGGGAAGACATCGGGACTGACATTTCGAACCCCAACTAATAATGCTGTCGGACTTCCAGTCAATTAGAGGAGCATGGGTCCAAAGCCATGGGAGACCCAGAAGAACGTCGTCTATACCCTCAGGCAAAACAAGAAAAGAAATCTCCTCTATGTGACCCTGAGACAGGGAAAGGTGCAAGGGAACTGTCCTCAATGTAATGGAGTCAGACAACATAGTCCCATTAACAACACGGACAGGAATAGGCGCCTCTAACATGATAGAGGGAATATTGTGTCTCTACAAATCCTGAGGACACAAAAGTCCAGTCAGCTCCGGAATCCACAAAAGCCATAATAGGCCATGTATTCTCAGAGAATGAGAGCTGACCTGGGATACTACACTTAGAGGGTGCAGAAGACGTCTCTAGTAACCCCCCTCTAATGGTTACTAGGCCTGGGAGTTTCCCTGATGGCTAGGACACTTGTTGGCATAGTGCCCAGTCTGACGACATACGTAACATATAGGAGGACCAGACTTGCGTAGTCTGGAGGACGTATGACCTAACTCCATAGGAGTGGGAGATATCTCAGATGCTGAGGAAGATGGTAGTGGACCCTCAACAACTGGAATAGCCCGATGCTTAGGGCGTGAAGAAGAGACCTCGAGTCTACATTCCTTATGGCGTACGTCGATCCTTGTTGCTACAGTGATTAAGTCCTCCAGAGAAGTAGGGACCTCACGAGTAGAAAGGGCATCCTTGACATAGCCTGCCAACCCTCTCCAGAAGATAGGAATCAACACCTTTTCTGGCCAATCTAGTTCTGCCACCAGAGTTCTGAAAGCAATGGCATACGAACTAGTGGATAATGAACCCTGAGATAGATCTAACAGTCTCAGGGCCGCATCATGGGTAACCTGCGGACCCATGAATACCGCTTTAATAGCTTCAAGATAGGGGAGTCGCCCATTCTAAGGCTTTGTCCTGAAGTAAGGATATGATAAAGCCTACTTTAGACCTCTCCGTAGAGAAGCGAGAAGAGTTGACCTCTAGGTCTATCTGACACTGACTAATGAAACCATGACATGATCTGGCATCGCCAGAATACCTGTTTGGCAGAGCAAGTCGAGGATCATGTGCGGATGTCACCATGGTCTGAGGTTTATCCTCAATAGTCTTGAGTCGCGACTCAAGTACTTGTATGTAACGGTGTAACTGCTGATATTCTGCCATAACTGCCAGACCCTTGGCTCAGTCCTAATGTTACGGGGGGCTGTCTGATAATAAAACCCAAAGGAATATCAGACAGTCAGGGTCCACTGATTATTATTTATAATTATAATTTAATTTAATTATGCACTGGAGGGAGGAGCCGGACATCAGCTGTGAGCCACACCTCTAAAATTGGAGCAGTTCAAGAAATGAGTCTGCATTGCTTTCTCTCTCTCTCTCTTTGTCTCTTTCAGTCTCTCATTCTCTCTCAGTCTCTCTCTCTTTTTCTCTCTCTCTTTTTCTCAGTCTCTCTTTTTTCCCTCTCTTTTCTCTCTCTTCTCTCTCTCTTTTCTCTCTCTCTCCTCCCTCTCTTTCTCTCTCTCTCTGTCTCTCTGTCTCTCAGTCTCTCTCTCTCTTTCACTCTCACTCTCTGTCTCTCTCAGTCTCTCTCTCTCTTTTTCTCAGTCTCTCTTTTTCTCTTTTTCCCTCTCTCTCTCCTCTCTCTCTTTTCTCTCTCTCTCGCTCTCTCTCTTTTTCTCAGTCTCTCTTCCTCCCCTCTCTCTCTCCTCTCTCTTCTCTCCTCTCTCTTCTCTCTCTCCTCTCTCTCTTTTCTCTCTCTTCTCTCCTCTCTCTTCTCTCTTCTCTCTCCCCTCTCTCTCTTTTCTTCTCTCTCTCCTCTCTCTTCTCTCTCTCAGTCTCGCGCTCTCTCTCAGTCTCACAGTCTCAGTCTCTCTCAGTCTCTCTCTCTCTCTTTTTATGTCTCTCTCTTTTTTCTCTCTTTTTCTCAGTCTCTTTTTTTCTCAGTCTCTCTTTTTCTCTTTTTCCCTCTCTCTCCCCTCTCTCCTCTCTCCTCTCTCTCTTGTCTCTCTTCTCTCTCCTCTCTCTCTTTTCTCTCTCTTTCCTCTCTCTCTTCTCTCTCTCTGTCTCCCTCAGTCTCTCAGTCTCTCTCTCTGTCTCTCTCAGTCTCTCTCTCTCAGTCTCTCTCTCTCTTTCTCACTCTCTCTCTTTGTCTCTCTGTCTCAGTCTCTCTCTCTTTTTCTCTCTCTCTTTTTCTCAGGCTCTCTTTTCCCCTCTCTCCTCTCTCCTCTCTCTCTTCTCTCTTCTCTCTCTCCTCTCTTTATTTTCTCTCTCAGTCTCTCAATCTCTCTCTCTCAGTCTCTCTCTCTTTCTCTCTCTCTCTGTCTCTCTCAGTCTCTCGCTCTCTTTCTCTCTCTCTCTCTTTGTCTCTCTCAGTCTGTCAGTCTCAGTCTCTCTCAGTCTCTCTCTTTTTCTCAGTCTCTCTTTTTCTCTCTCTCGCCTCTCTCTTATCTCTCTCTTCTCTCTCTCCTCGCTCTCTCTCTCTGTCTCTCTCAGTCTCTCTCTGTCTCTCCTCAGTCTCAATCTCTCTCTCTCTTTGCCTCGCTCAGTCTCAGTCTCTCTCTCTTTCTCTCTCTCTTTTTCTCTCTCCTTTTCTCAGTCTCTCTTTTTGCCTCTCTCTCTCCTCTATCTTCTCTCTCTTTTCTCTCCCTCCTCTCTCTCTTTTCTCTCTCTCTCCTCTCTCTCAGTCTCTCTTGGTCTCTCAATCTCTCTCTCTCTCAGTCTCAGTCTCTCTCTGTCTCTCTCTGTCTCTCTCAGTCTCTCTCTTTTTCTCTCAGCCTCCCAGTCTCAGTCTCTCTCAGTCTCTCCTCAGTCTCTTTCTCTCTCTCTCTTTTTCTCGCTCAGTCTCAGTCTCTCTCTTTCTCTCTCTCTCTTTTTCTCAGTCTCTCTTTTTCCCTCTCTTCTCTCTCTTCTCTCTCTTTTCTCCCTCTCCTCTCTCTCAGTCTCGCTTAGTCTCTCAATCTCTCTCTCAGTCTCAGTCTCTCTCTGTCTCTCTCTCTCTCTGTCTCTCTCAGTCTCTCTCTCTTTTTCTCTCTCTCTTTTTCTCAGTCACTCTTTTTCTCTTTTTCCCTCTCTTTCCTCTCTCCTCTCTCTTCTCTCTCTCTAACTCTCTCTCTTCTCTCTCTCTAACTCTCTCTCTCTTCTCTCTCTCCTCTCTCTCTTTTCTCTCTCTCCTCTCTCTTTTTTCTCTCTCTCCTCTCTCTTTTTTCTCTCTCTTCTCTCTTTTTTCTCTCTTTCTTCTCTCTCTTTTTTCTCTCTCTTCTTTCTCTCTCTCTCTCTCAGACCTGGCGATTATCAGCTGATACGGTCACCTGACGGAATCAGCTGACACTATAAGTCGAGTGGTGAGGCCGGCTTTTTACCGCCCGGACAGCTAAACTATCAGCTGATGCTGTCGGACAGGAGTCTGCACTGAAGTGTATAGTTTGTTTTATTTTCACTGATGCATCATCTGATCGTACAAAAGCTGTTTATACAATCAGCTGCTGTGTCATGTGATTCAGGCCCTTGAACCTGACACATCATCTGTTCGCTTTGCCTTCCAGCAAACCGATCAGATGATATTGGATCCGGATTGGGGGGTTCTTTATTTCAATAAAGATGGAGTCACTAATTGTGTTGTGTTTTATTTCTAATAAAAATATTTTTCTGTGTGTTGTGTTTTTTTATCTGTACTAGAAATTCATGGTGGCCATGTCTAATATTGGCGTTACACCATGAATTTCGGGCTTAGGGCCAGTTGTTAATGTACAGCTAACCCTAACCCCATTATTACCCAGTGAGCCACCCGTCACCAGGGCAGCTGGAAGAGTTGGATACAGCGCCAGAAGATGGCGCTTCTATGAAAGCGCCCTTTTCTGGGGGGCTGCGGACTGCAATTCGCAGAAGTGGCGCCCAGAAACCTCGGGCACCCTGAGCTGCAGATTCCAATCCCCAGCTGCCTAGTTGTACCTGGCTGGACACAAAAATTGGGCGAAGCCCACGTCATTTTATTTTTTTAATTATTTCATGAAATTCATGAAATAATTA